>NW_023276807.1:157336081-157695072 GCF_003668045.3 Cricetulus griseus
GAGGTATGGAGCCTGGTATCTCAAGACCAACCTGTGGAAGAAGCAAAGAGCAGATGAACCCTTGGTTGATCCCAAGATTTCACACAAAGCTCAAGATGCCAACTTTAAAAACCATCTTCGAGAGCAGGTACGAGTGTATGCCAAGATTTGGTTGTCTGAGGCACAGATGATCACTACACGGTTGGGCACATGAGGTTCTCCAAAGCCTGGATATGTGTACCAAACTCAGCAGTAGGTAAGGCAAGAGGAGTTGTGGAGATCACATAATAAGCAAGACTTGGCTTCAGGCTTCATGGCAAGCACAGTGCCTCTAAACTGGGACAGCACTCAAACATTTTGTGTTTGAGACAGGGTCTTACTATGTAGCCCTGGCTGTCCTAGAACTCCATACATAGACTAGGCTGGCCTCAAACTCACAGAGATCCTCCTGCCTCCTGAGTGGTGAGATTAAAAGTGTATGCTTCCACCCTCAGCCCACTACTACCATTTTGAACAATTTGTCCTATGAATAAATGTTTAAGGGGCAGGTGACCCAGTAGAACCACCACAGTGCTCAGAACTGCTGTGATGACCTGAAGTTTCAGGCAACTAAGTGTGGGACTTGTTTCCATCAGCAAGAGATGACTGCCAAAGAATTCAAAACTGCGCCTGGGAAGTTTCATTGCTAGTATCTCTAAGAGAGGGGACAAAAGTTAAACGCTTAGAAGTGACAAAGCAGCAAAAGCCACACCACCAACCGTGGCCCTGCTTTACTGGAGATAAGCTGTGTGCTTGCCTGTCTCTTGTGTACATGCATCTACTGGAGCAAAGGTCGTCACTGTCACCCTGGAAACAGGGAGGTGTTGGCACATGCTGCACAGGACTCTGATGAGCACATTTGTGGACCTCTTCTCATTTCCAACAGACCAGAGTGCCTCCGGACACTAGGTGGGAAACACATGTGGAAGTAAAACTCTGCACAGATGTGGATGCTTCCTTAGTAATTACCTATCAATCTGCTCTCCAGATTGGAAAGCTAAGACAGATGGTGGTCATTTTTCTGTTTCCCAGTGCTGGGTATAAAAAAAATTGTTTTTAGGAATGAGGTATACCATAACTCTATAAGCACAATGTGTTTGAATAAACTTCAAAATAATATAAATAACAGTAGAATTTCTGAGTGCATGGTTTAGGGGGTGCCCAAATGTATGGGAATTTAATTCATATCATACTTTATTCTGACAGCAAAAGCTATTTATGGTGTCTGTCAGAGTCTTATAGTCAGCTAATGAAGAAGTAGCATCTATTTGGGCAATATCGTTGATATAATAACGCCCTTTATAATTAAGATCTGTAAATTGCGGGGCGTTGGTGGCACACACCTTTAATCCCAGCACTTGGGAGGCAGAGGCAGGCGGATCTCTGTGAGTTCGAGGCCAGCCTGGTCTCCAGAGCGAGTGCCAGGATAGGCTCCAAAGCTACACAGAGAAACCCTGTCTCGAAAAACAAAAACAAAAAAACAAAACAAAACAAAACAAAAACCTGTAAATTGTGGGGCAGTTCATTTGATTCTCTTACAGGTATATGTAAAAAAAAAAAATTAAAATCTATAAGTTGTGGATAGATTCTCTCGTTAGTTTCTAGATATTCCAAGTCAAAACTTTTCAATTGCTAAAATCTGTTGCTTATCCTTTATACGAGTGGAAGAGAAAAATGGGCAAGAGGTTGAAATCAGAAGTCTTTAAAAGCCTTCATTCCTTAAGTGATGAACTTCAGAGTGAGAAGGAAGCGCCTGCAGTGAGGGGCCTCACAGCGGCTTCCCACCAATTTCTCCTTTCAACTGCTGTTTTAGGTGGAGCTGCTCCCAGGCCTGCATGGACTTTAAGGACTTCCTTCTGAGCAGGGGTTACAGGATGCCCAGGGTGAGCTAAGAGCCATTCTGCAGACCCCTGCTGAGGGCTGTGACGAAGACTTCTGTGGATGAGAAGTACCCTAACATAATCAGATAGTCCTCTCCCGGCATCCATAAGCCTCAGGAATGATGTGGTCAAATATTCAATGTTATGGTGGTGCACATCTTTAATCCCAGCGCTTGGGAGGCAGAGGCAGGTGGATCTCTGAGTTCAAGGCCAGCCTGGTCTACAAAGAGAGTTCCAGGACAGTCAGGACTGTTACACAGGGAAACTCTGTCTAGAAAAACAAAAACAAACAAACAAACAAATTCATCATCACTTTTCAGATGGAGCCCTTTGGTTTCTGCTACTGTAGAGAGTCTATCTTCCCGCTGCTTTGAAATCACTCTCCTTGGGACCAAAGTGAGTGGAATTGAGGTGCAGAGCCCGTGCCTTGCACAGCCTGTTACTGAGACATTCTGAGCTCTCTGGGAACTCCTTAAGTGACCTGTATTTTCAGGTCTAAGGACAAAGTTATGAAGCATGGTTCAGCATGAAATGGAGTTGGCACTCAGAACTGTGTCACTACAGTGTGAGCTCTGTCCTAACAGAAACACATGGTGGTTAAAGCTCCTGTCCAGAGGCCTCCCAGCTTCTGTTCTGCCCTCTCCCTGTTCCAGAAGGTTTGGTCTGTCACATGGAAAGGACATTCCAGCCTGTTGTGTGATATTTTGTTTGCGTTCTGACAAATAAAGCTTGCCTGGAGATCAGAGAGTGAAGCTAGCCACTACTTAACCATAGAGGTCTGAGGTCTGTACAGAGAGGAGACAGGGAGTAATAAGGCCGGTGGAGACAGGATCTCGGCCCCTTTCGGTCTGAGAATTCAGAGAGATAAGAAGCGACTGTGGCTGCTCCTTTGCTTCTTTGATCTTTCAGCTTTTACCCCAATATCTGACTCCAGGTTTTTATTGATAAGACCAATTAGGATCACACCTCGCCAGCCTTCTCCCACAGCAGGCTCCTCCCACATCCACCTCCAACTTAAAGATCCCAGTGGGAAGTCAGCTGAGCAGACCATACAAAAGCTGTGCAAACACACAGGCATGCGGGACCAGTCATAGCTAATAACAGGCTGTGCACAGTCCTCCATCATGTCCCTCAGGTTCCTTAGTGACAGATTAGCCAAGGCACTCTGTTAGAATGAGACACTAGATTTCTTTTTCTTCTTTTTCTTCTTCTTTTTCTGCCCCACCCCATGGTTATCATTCTGAGATAGGGTCCCCAGTTAGCCTCAGAATCACTATGTACCTGAGGCCGGCCCTGAACTTCAGATCCCCCTGACCTACCTTCCAAACACAAGACTTACAGGTATGTGCCACCACACCTGGCTTGGATTTCTATTTCTTAAGGGCGATAGAACTAACAGTGGCTTATATTTAATGTCAAATAAATGAACACATTGAGCATGCTCAGAGCCAGCCTGGCTTTAGGTAAGTTTAAAGCATGAGATGGAGATTTAGGATTAAAACATTCCATCATAGAGTTCACTGGAGTGTCTCCATTAGCCCTGGGCAGCAGGCCCAGCAGCTATATTTACTCTATACTCTCTCTATGTATATAGTCTATACATACTGGGTTTGATATACATGTAGTAACTGCTTGATCTGCATAGAAAGTTCACATAAGCTTATATATATTTATATGTAGAATATGTAAAATATGTTTATTAATATTTTGTCATGTATTTTATATACTTTTGTGTATTATGTAAGTATGGTGCATATGCTTTTATTTTTGGAGTTTGTTTGTTTGTTTTAGTGACCTTGAACATATGATCCTCTTGTTCCCAACTCTTTTTTTTAGTGTATGTGCTGCCAAAGCGAGCACATGTTCCCAACTCTTAAGTGCTGGAATTATAGGCAGGTGCCACCATATACACCATTATTGTGTAATATACATACATACATATATATATATGTACATATATATATCTTACACATATATAATGTTATTGTATAAGATATTTTAAAATATTTTAAGTTGTGTGTGTATGAGTGTGTGTGAGAATGTGTGTGTGTGTGTGTGTGTGTGTGTGTGTGTGTGTGTGCGTGCGCGTGTATGAGTGTGGCCCACTGAGGCCAGAGGAGGACATCAGGTATCTATCACTCTTTATTCTCTCAAGACAGTGTCTATCACTTACCTTGAAGCTCTTGTCTAGCATAAGGAAATCTGTGAGAGTGAAGTTTTAAGCTGGGGTATTATAGCAGGAGGGCTGTATAGCTTTTGTTTGGCTTTATAATGAAGAGATTCTCATTTTCCCCCCTGTAGTTCCTTGAGAAGATATATGCTGAGGAGAGAGGTAAATCTGAAAATATTGAGACTCCTAAACTCACACCAACAGAGAGGAATTCTGGGAGAAGATAAGGCAGCTTTTATTGACTGCATGCTTGGGTATTGCTCCATTATTTTAATTATTAAGTAGAATATGGTAAGTGCCCACTATGGAAACCTCAACCAGGCAACATCTATAAATATAAAACCAGACACAGTGTTTCTAAATGGCTTTCTAAATGCTTTAATTGATCTTTGCATTATTTTTAGTTATGTATAGTTGGGTATGTCTGCATGTGGGTGTGTACACATGACTGTAAGGGCTCTCAGAGGCCAGACATGTTGAGTCTCCTGGAGATATAGTTACAGACAATCATGAGCCACTATGTGGATGCTGGGAATTGAACCTTGTTCCTCTGAAAGAGCAGAAGTACTCTTAATCCCTGATCCATCTCTCTGGCCCTCTTTAATCAATGTTTTGTTTGCTTGGTTGCTTTTTGTTTTGTTTTGTTTTGTTTGTTTGTTTGTTTTTTTGGGGGAACTTTCAGGTTCAGCCTTCTTAAGGCAGAGTTTTGCTATGTAGCCTAGGTTGACCTCTAATTAGTTACCCTCCCCTTCCCCTACCCCTACCTTAGCCTCTCAAGGCTAGGGTTATAGTTGTCCACCAGCATATCTGGCTTAGCATTTTGTGTTCTACCAACTATGGGATCAATATTCATGTGTAGTGTTCTCACAGTTTTGTGTTATGAAAATTACATAAGTATATTCATTCTTTGTAAAAAATAAAATCTTAAGTAAAGGCAAAAATCACTCTATTTTTATTGTTATGACTTTGAATAGGTACCTCTTTTATTTCTTTACAGTATTATTTTCTTACCTTTTTAATTAAGCTGACTGAGATGGCTTTTTTTTCTCTCTTCTTAGGCAAGTTAGTCTTGCTAATTAATAAATGTGTACTTGCAGTGGAAGGTCATAGGTCAGAAAGTTTAAAGGAAAGTCAAGCTAATGTGTTTTATTACTTTTTAAAGATAAAGAATTAGGGGCTGGAGAGATGGCTCAGAGGTTAAGAGCACTGACTGCTCTTCCAGAGGTTCTGAGTTCAATTCCCAGCACTCACATGACAACTTACAACTGTCTGTAACTCCAGTTCCAGGGGATCTGATACCTTCACACCAATGCACATAAAATAAAGTTAAATAAACTGTAAAAAAGACAAAGAATTATTTGTGTATATGTGTGTAAAAATACATGTGTGTACTCACAGAGGAGTATGTCTGCTCCTCTGGGTCTGGAGTTACAGGCAGTTGTGTGTTGTGTCATGTGCGTGATGGGAACCACATTTAGGTGCTCTCCAAGAATGGTACCAGTTCTGAAACCCTTAACCATCTCTCTAACCTCTATATTTTATTACTTTAAAAAATTATTTGGGGGTGGAGTTTTTGAGCTGAAACAGTGGTTAAGAGCACTGGCTGCTCTTCCAGAGGACCCGGGTTCAATTCCCAGCAACCACATGGCAGCTCACAAACATCCAGTTCCAGGAGGTCTGACACTCTCTTCTGGTGTCTGAGGGCACCAGACAGGCAGATGATACACAGACATGCATGCAGACAAAATACTTGTACAAATATAATATCCAAATTTAAATCAAAACAAAGAACTTTAGAAATGAAAACAATTATTATTTTGTGTACATGCTTACGGTCATGCATGTGTGTGGAAGGTGTGTGTGGAGGTCAGAGGTGTTCCTCAGAAGCCGTCCATCTTGTTTTCTTGGGGAGGGTCTCTCACTTGGACCTGAGCTCACCAGCTCAGCTAGGCTGGCTAAGCAGTGAGCTGAGATCTGCCTGTTTCCTCCTCCAACACTGGGATCACAAGCTAGGCCACCATGGACTTCTCCATAGGTGCTGGGAATCAAATGTGGATCCTCATGCCTCCACAACGAGCATTTTGCCAACTCCCCAGGTCCTCCCACTCGAATCTCAGCAGTCTTATACCGAACTACATTTTAAATTTGGTTGCTGGTAACACACTTTTAGTTGAGAAAGAGACAAGAAAAAAGTTTTTGAAAAATGTTGTACGTACATGACATGGCAGGACAGAAAATGTGTATCAATGCAACAGTATTCATTTCTACAACTGGTTAGGAGGTGTAATTGTTATACAATTTTCCTCATCCACTTCCCATTCCACAGGCTTCCTCCTTTTAGACAACCATTTGACTGATGGGGTTACCTGCTCAGGAGTGGCCCAAACCTTTATCCAGAAAGGGCTGGAGCCTCCATGATCCTCTCATTGGGGTTTTTATTACTAGACACGGTGGAGTTCCAAGGGACCCTCTGATTTCCATGACTCTCTTGTCAATCATTGTTCTCATTAGTGAAGTCTCTCTCTGACACCAGAATGTTCTTTCTAGTTTTTCACAGAGTATGAGGAACCCACACTAACCAGGTGGTGACGATCGCTGCTAAGTCAATGGAAATCTTGCTGTTTACTGATGGTGGGTGGCTTTTCTCAAGCTTTTATATCCACAGCTCAGTCCTGGGACCAAGGAACAATTGTCCCAGTGGTCATTAAGGAGGTACTCCTCCTGATGTTATCCCTTACACTCAGTCAGACCTGCACATCCAGAGTATGGGACAAAGAGTGAGTGTGGATCAGTATGGACAGCCATCGCTCAGTGTCTGTGTGACACTGGCTCCAGGCTCCTCTGAAATCTGCTGATGCTCTCAAGTCCCTTTCACAAAATGATACAGTGCCTGCATATGGCCTACATGTGTCCTACCCTGCGTGTGGAGTCTTCACTACATGAACTTCAGTACCTACACAATGCAAATTAAGACACTGTGTTACACTGGGCTGTTTAGGGAGTAACAAGAAATAAAAACAGTCTGTTGGTGTCAAGTGAGGAACAAAAACTGCGTGAATATTTTCAATTCTGTTTAACCATGAGGGTGCGGAGCACACAGGTATGAGTGAACAATAGCACTCTACTAAAAAACATTCTCTTTCAAGTGGAGCTTGAGTCTGAAATAAGCTTCTGTGTGCACCATAGTGTCAGCATTGCTTTCTCATTTACTATAGAAATTGTTTCTGCACTTTGCATAGGAGCTCCTGCCTGTAATCCCAGAACTCCAGAGGCTGACGGGAAAAGATGCCAGGAATTTTAGGCTAATGTGGTCTAAAGGTTGAGACCTTGTTCTGTTCCAAATACCAAATGATGATCATGAAAATGATGATAGTGATGATGATGACAGTGATGAAGAGGTGGTGATGATGGTGATAATGACCAATGACAGTGATGAAGGTAGTGATAATGATGACGGTGATAATGATAGATCAAGCAAGTTTCTGCATGAGACCAGTGTTGAGTGGGGAACCCTGGTGGTGAATAAGCCCCCAGTAAGTCTATAAATGTTGGTGTGGGTGGACGTCTGTTAAGCAAGATCAGCAAACCTAAACCCAGAAAAACTTTGGGAACAAAAGATAACTCATTACTTTCTCTTGAAGACTATTTCAATCCATAGCCATTATGGCCCTTTTACTGTTCTTCACACTGTACAGGGTAGAAATCTGAGGGTCACATTTCCCAAACCCATTCATGGTTGCATTCATTAAATAGCCTTACATGTGGGGAAGCACACAAGTGGCATCAAAAGGAAAGTGGGTCTGCTGAAAGCCAGTGGAGGAGGTATCTGATCCTACTTTTGGTGGAATTTTGACATTCAGTTCCACTTTTGGTGGGACTTTAGCATTCAGTCCTACCTTGGGTGGGATTTGGGCATCTGGTCCTCAGATTCTGGCATGCAGGTAATGAGCTGCAGGCAGTGCTGGTTATGCCACTCTGGAGAGAACCCACCAGGGGTACCTTGTTCCTGGCTTTGCTGCAGTCAAGCCTAGTTCATTTTAGGGTCCCATGACTGGTTTCAATTAGGGAACAACTGTCTTAGGGTTTCTATTGCTGTGATAAAACATCAAAGCAGCTTAGGTAGAAAGGGATTGTTTCGGTTTGTAACTCTTAGGTGACATCGCTGAGGGAAGCTGGGGCAGGAACTCATGCAGGGCAGGAACCTTGAGGCAGGAGCTGAAGCAGGGGGCATGGAGGAGCGTTGCATATTGGCTTACTCCCATGGCTTGCTCAGCCTACTTTCTTTTAGTGACCAGGACCACAGCCAAGGGGTGACACCTCCCATATAAATCATCAATCCAGAAAATACACCACAGGCCAATATGGAGGGGCCTTTTCTCAACTGAGGTTCCCTCTTCCCAACCAAATGACTCTAGCTTGTGGCATGTTGATACAAAACTCACCAGCACACAGCTAAACATTCAACAGAAGCAGCAGCCAAATCGGCTGTGATGAGGGGAAATCCAAGTTGCTGAGCAAATATATAGACTGTGTTCATGAGTCACTGGGCAATATTGGAATGTCTGTAGATGAAAGTGACTGAGATATAGAAGATAAATAAACTCTTAAAATTATATTATATATTTAATTACTGTATATGCAATATATAATACATAATATATATAATACATATATGTGTGAGTATAGGTGTCTTAAAAGGCCAGGAGAGGGATCCCTTGGAGCTGGACCTATAGGTGGTTGTGAGCTATACAAGTGGGTGCTGGATACTGAATACAGGTCCTCTCCAAGAGCAGTACATGCTCCTTTCTGAGCTGTTGGACTAGCTTTTCACTGGTTATTGAATACTTCTTGTAGATTGGAGCTTTTTGATGGTGTCACGAAGAATGAAAGAGTCTCCCACCCTCTAGATCAATTCTAAAAGAGTCCCTATATGCTTGTCCCCTTTCTCTCAAACATCCCTGTCACTAGCCTTGCCTTGTTGGTTCTTCCAAGTCTCTAGCTACTGAATTAAACCACCAGTGATTCCTGCACCACAGACCATTGCTCATTTCAGCTCGAGTGGCCAACAGGATCTGCTGTGCTTGTTTTCTGTTGCCATCACTGAAGAGCACAGCTGGGGAAATTTTTAGAAATAGAAGTTTATTCAGCTCGTGAGTGAATTAAACACATTGCCTATTCCTCACACAAAGCACCCACATTTGGTCAGTTTGAATGCATTAATAATAAGCTCTGAGCCACCAATAGCACATCATTGTTGCATTAAGGAAAGAAAGCACTTCCCCTTGGTGTCATTTAATCACGATCAGGCCCAGATTTGAATTCTGTACTTTATGTGCTCCGTCTTCCATCCTCTTTGTTGCATGAGTCTGAATCTGTCGTGTGAATCTGTCCTAGTGTCAGTCTGAGTCTATGTGTGACTGTATGTAACTGTCTGTAACAGAAGGCTTTGTTCTGTATTTAGTGAACAGCATAGAAAACATCCCATGGGGAAGGAATGAGGGGCACTACAAAAATCTTTAACAGGGTTTTACAAGAGATTAAATCGCTGATTCAAATTGACCCCAATTGGCCCAGATAATAGACAGTACTACAAACATCATAGTTTATCAAGCAATATCCTAATGTTGCCTTGAAGATTTATGGTGGATATATATTCATCTTATAAGATTGCTTTCAACCTCTATTTCTGCTGTTTTCAGCACACACACATTACTCTGGGTAAGGAGCATGGAAGAATACATAAGATTGCATTTATGCATTAGCCGTGGTAGTAAAAGTTGATTACACAGGGAATCCAAGGCAAATGATGTTGGCTGTTACACAGTCCAGGTACACAATAGGACAGCAGCCTCAAGTCTTAAGTGACCTCAAGGTGTATTATTAACTCTGGTTGACAGGTCCGGTAAAAGTTCCAATGCTTTAGAATGTAAAAGCTAATTTTTTTATCACAATGTATTGCCACGAACTCATGGTCTGAAGGCTTGGAAGTTCAAGATCCTGTCCTTCTTGATGGTGAGAACTCTGCAGAGTTCCAAGATGGCATAGCTCAGGCCTATTTTCTTTTGGTTTTCTGAGACAGCCCCAGCTGTCCTGGGACTCACCCTGTAGACCAGGCTGGACTCCAACTCACAGAGAGCTGCCTGCCTCTGTTTCCTGAGTGCTGGGATGGAAGGTGTGTACCACCACACCTGACTACCAGGCCAATTTTCTAATAAAGTCACAGAACTATTGGATTAGAAGCCGAGTTTTATGGCCTCATTTAACTTTCTCATGTCCTGCCTCTAACTTTCAGTCTCATTGTTTTTCTACCTCCTTAGACCCTCACAACAGACCTTCACTTTAAAAATAAATTTTAATGGGAACAACCAAATCATAAATGGATAAAATGCTTAAAATTCTAGAAAATTTGTGATTTTTCAGCACCACCCTGGGATGTAATGTACAACTGCTAACAGCATAGTGTACTGGCTCCTCAGTCGGTTAGTTGGACTTAGAGAATATCCCATGAGAGAAGAGAAGTAGGCTTCAGAAAGCATCATAGTGGTAGGAATAACACATGGTGCAGTTGATTGTGTCTTCATTCTCTGCTCAAACCCAATCCAATCCAGAACTCTTTCAGACCAGAGAAGCTAGGTGATTGGGTAATTAGGGACACTGGGTTCTGACTGAACCAGCTGGATAATCCAAGACTTGTTATCCTGTCCGCTCTAGTCATCTCATCTCCAGTAGGAATGATCTCAGTAATAACAATTCCATTCCCAGCATTGTGGTGAGGATTAGGGAACCATTATAGGTGCTGAGAACGGACCCTGGCACATCCCTCACATGCACTGAATGTTAGCTGATGTCCAGGCTTGGCGGATCAGATAACCCGACGCCAGGCTAATGAGGGACACCTGTCACATGGCTACCACCTGTCTCCGGATCAGCCTGCCGTGTTTAACTACTGCCCAGCAAGAAGCCAAGAGAACGGTTTTATGATACCAAGTTTGCGGCTGAGCTGCGGAACACTGAGTGCCCAATCTAGTACTCTTTTTGGACTTGTGGAAGCTCTATTCTGAGCCCTGCCTGCTGTGAAGGCTTCAAGCGCACTGGTTCCATGGGCTCAGGGGGGTTAGAGTGCTTTCTTGAGTGACATGCTGTGCTCAAAGTTGGCAGCTTCTCAGACTACCTAATAAAGGAGCTGAGGCAGCATATCTAAACCTGTCCTCCTAGTCACTTCACAGCCTTTGGACTAAGAGCAAGTGTAACTCTGGTTTCCAAAATCCAAATGGAAGTGCAAGCAGCATACCATCGTACAGTATTCCCAGCATCCAGATGAAGTAGATATAAATAACTGGAGAGGATAGTTATAGATTGTTTAGCTGGGAAGAGGTGAGATGTTTAATCATTGTCTTTAAGAATCAACTACTTAGCTGAAGTGTGTGTAACTGTGTTTCAGGAATGACACTGTGCACCAACCAGCTTACCAAATTCCTCAACAACTCTGTAGATTGGCACCCTGCCTCTGGAACATCATCAATCCTGAGTCATGGCTATGATGCTTTGAGGGGCAAAGACTAGAGAGAACAGGTTTTCTCCTCTCTCTCAAAACTGTTTCTACCAAGTTCATTCCAGAGTCTTCATGGAAGCTGAAGAGGCTTCCATGTTGCGGAGGGGTAAGGGGATTTCTGTGGTAAAGGAAAGTGCTTTAGTTCACGTGGGCTGGGAAACAAACAGTAAAATGGGATTAGATGTCCTCAAGCCCAGTTCCAAGAAAGATCATGGACAGGTGCAGAACATCTGTCAGATGTGGGTCTGATTGTGGGAGGAGTGAAGACTAAAGTAAGGAGACCTTTAGCACCTGCTTAAAGCAGACTGAGGTTTCAGCAGCCCCTGGGGAGTCCCCAGCTTGACATTGCCCTCAGGAGGAGCCTCATATCACCCAGCCTCAGTCCTTCTGCTGTGCTCTGTCCTTGGCTAGGAGGAGGCTCCAGGTGGGCAGCATGGTCTCAGTGTGACAGTGGCTGATCTCCAAGGAAGCGTCTGTCTCCAGGAACCAGTTATTCTTGCTATGGAATCCACGTGCCATAGTTCCGTGGTTTGGGAGTTTAGGGCACTTCAAGCCATCTGCATCTTCCTACATGCTCCCATGTCATCATTGGAGACTCTCCCTTTCTCAGACAATGCCATGTTTTCACATATCTGCTCTGGAGAAGCTACGGATTCAAGTTGCATTGTGGATACTTGGATTAGAACCAAGCCTCACAGTGTTAAGCCCATGCTGTTCACTGAGCTATGGTTTTAGCCCAGAAAGCCTGATTTATAACTGGTCAGTTACAGACACAGGCAAAACTATCCCAGGCTTTGAGTGGTGTCCATCATGGTGAGTACAGTCTTGGGAACCAAGCCCCTCATCTGTGGAATTGATAATGTCTCCAGGTAGATCCTGTCAGAGTTGAACTGAATTAGAGGAAGCACAACTTCCTGCTTCAACGAAGAGTAACTTGGTGGTTGTGGGGAAAGTCCTACACATCTGATCACAGAGGTTGTCTGTGTTGTTTATAGTGTAAGAAAAGAGGAGGAAAAGAGGCATTCCCTTTTTCAATGTACACAGCAAGCAGAAATGCCCTATGTGAACTGAATAACTAAGGAGCTTTTGATAAAGAAATGTTGAGAGGCTTCCTAGCCTCTACTTGCTGCTTTTGTATAAAATAAAGATAAAAAAGTAAAATGAAAGGAACGGTCGTTATGCTAAATAAAAAGCAATTACATATATTATATTCTTTCCCTTGAGCTCAGGCTGACCTCAAAGTCCAGGAACTTCCTGCTGCCTCCCAAGGGCTGGGATTACAGGTGTGCACATGGTTTGTGCTGTTAGTGATTGGAGCCAGGACTCAAGGCACGCTAGGCAAGCACTCTAGCAAACTAGTTGCCTCCTCAACCTCAGGAACCAGGGTTGTACGGGCTGGAAGACCACTGTTTGTTAGGCAGCAAATAATGTTTACATTAAGAAAAAGTTTCTAGAAGATGGTGAATCCATGGAAACAGTCTAAAGATAATTTCAGGATGTGATTGCTGATTTATTTGGATGTCAGAAAGCTCAAAGGAGATTGGTCTCTCTGTGTTATTTACTTAGACAAAAACCAAACCAAACCAAACCAAACACTAAAAACCTACAGTCTTAAATAGATTTTTCTTTTTTAAAACTTTGTCAAAACTAGATACTTTATTCCCCTCAAATTTTGCCATTAGTACTGTAAAATACAGCTTATGAAGGGAGAAAATATTTGAAACCCATATACCTATTAGTGTCTTAATACATGATGTAGAAAAACCTTTTTATGATTTGGAAATAAAAAACCAACCCAATTTTATGTAAGCAAAGGAACTGCATAGCTACCACTTGGGACAAATATATACATGAACAAAAGCTCAATTCCTTGATCAAACAATGAGACTTCTCTGAAGGTGAAAGATGCTGTTCCTTGCCTTAGGACAAAGGAGGCTTGTCTTGATTGCAGAAGCTTTAGGAAGTGGGAGACTTGCTTAAAAACCTTTGATGGTTTCTAGGAAACCATCCAGAATGGTCTGGATCCAGTAAGATTCACAGAAAATGTGTGTTTCCCAAAGACTGTAATAAATATTTCCAGGTTAGACTTTTTTTTTAAAACATCACAGGCTGCAGAAAGTAAAAAGGAGCCCTTTGGATCTCTAGGCTCTAATGGCACAGAGCAAGCCAGGAGAACTTGTCTGGGTGCCCATCCATCACAGTACAGAGGGCTCAGAGCACTGAACCAAGAGAGCAAGTTAAGGCTATGGAGGATGTTTCACAGGCTGTAGTTACATAGGGTCCCAATCTAGTAACTTCCAGCATTCCCTTGGTTCTCAGAGTCACCATGGGAACCGTGTGACTCCTGTGTGCCCCTAGCTCCCTCTTTTTGAACAGGACTGCCTGTGGTAATTATCCTGTAACTCTCCCCCTATTGTACTTTGGGGTGGTTGTCATGGTGTGCAGGGAAATTGTTTCTTGAATTCACAAATCTTTGGATTGAGAAAATATACCAGAATCATTGTGCTTAAGAATGACCACTGGGCAGAATCATCCATAGCTGAGTTTGAGTCACATTCTAGTCTGGATCCCAAGCTAGCATGAAGAAATGAAATTCTGGGGAGATTTTTGCTGTTACACAGGACAGGAAAAAAAGTTTGCTTAACATTTCACATTCAAGCCATAATACAGAGACAAGATTTACAGTGTTGTGACTGGGTGAGTGGTGCCAGGAACATCTAAAGAATAATACAAGAATCGGGAGGCAAGAGGCACCCCAGACTGTATTCATCATGGTTTCTCTAGCTTTGTCAGGAGGGAGAGGAGAAAGGAAGGGAAGCAAGCTGGGTGTGTTCAGTGTCCAGG
Organism: Cricetulus griseus; assembly: GCF_003668045.3. Lineage (NCBI taxonomy): Eukaryota > Metazoa > Chordata > Mammalia > Rodentia > Cricetidae > Cricetulus > Cricetulus griseus. The sequence continues at coordinate 157,350,546 of NW_023276807.1, forward strand.
CACTCACCTGGCACACAGGAAGCCTTGGGTCCAATGCCCAACACTGCAAAACAATAAACCTTAAACAGCAACAGAAAAGCCCCAAGCCCTTTGCACATTTTTTTTTTGGCTTAATTATGATAATATCTTCTGTTTACCTCTCCTGGTATTTGCTGATTCAGCATTGTGAAGACCCTCCTGCACAGGACTCTGGAAACCTTGTGGAACACTCCCAGTGTTTTCTAAGTCTCCACCCTGTGTAGCCAAGTGGCTTGCAGGCCTTGAATGCTGACGAGGGCTGTGTGGTGGGGTACACGCGCTGTTCATTTCATGGAAGGCTTCTGACTGCACCTGGTAACTTTCCCAGAAGCTCCATCACATTTTCTTGCTAATGTTTGCTTCCAGGATAGATGCAGACACCTTTCTTGAATTTGCCTTTCTGATTAGCAGTGGCTTCGAGCATCTCCGTATTTGTTCTTTCTGCCTGTGGGTGCCTGTTGTCTGCTCAGTCCAGATGTGAAGAAAAGAATGTCTCTCATGTTGTTTTCTTGTCAATGTGTGAGAGTTTGTTGGATATCTGGCTATTAATCCTTTGTCTTCAAGACAACACAGCTATCTATCTACTCTTGTCTGGAGCTATCTGATAGCATTGTATAACACCCATTAAATGCGATTATATCGACTCCTATGTTTGGTACTACCACGGTGACAGTGTCTTGGATTTTGTTCTCTTAGCCTTGCACTTTTACCATTTTCATTTAGTTTTTTGTTTGTTTGTTTGTTTTGTTTTGTTTTTCGAGACAGGGTTTCTCTGTGTAGCTTTGGAACCTATCCTGGCACTCGCTCTGGAGACCAGGCTGGCCTCGAACTCACAGAGATGCGCCTTCCTCTGCCTCCCGAGTGCTGGGATTAAGGGCATGCACCACCAACACCCGGCATCATTTAGGGTTTTTATTCCACCTGAAACCCATTGTTTAGTGCATGGCAACTACCCCCCCCAACACACACACACACTTCTCTATACAGCAAGCTAACTACTTTTCCCAATACAGATCGCCTGTTTCTAAAGGTTTCGTCATCACCAAGCAGCTCAGCCTGGAATCCATCCAGATTCCAAGATGAGTCAGAGGTTTGCAAACAGTTGCAGTTAGAAAATGTCTCTATGAAACCTGAGGCTGGGAGGCTCCAATGTGACTGATCTGCAGAGAGCATTTGCCTGCGGTGAATGTCATGCAAAGACACAGGCACAGAGTTTGACAGAAATGGGCAGGTGCTGGTGGTACATTCCCAGAGAGCCAGGGCTTGGAGAGGGAGGGATGAGAAACCAATAACACAGCTACACTTCAGCATCATGCTGGAGTATTCCCTGAAGGCTCCTCTGATGACACATAACCAAATTTGCACACCCACTTCTAAAATGCACGTCTTGAAATGTGAATGTGGTTTAACCAACATCAGGATTTGGTGTAGCTAGAAGTACAGACCTGGGATCCTGGGGTCAGGATGCTGGGTTCAAATCCTAGCCTGGCCGGCTATCCCCTGGATGACCTTGAGCAGATCTGGACTCTGAAGGCGTTGCATGAGATAATCCTGATGAAGCACCAGCCAGGGGCCAGCATCAATTAGACACTCAATAAAAAGCAGCAATAAAAGGGTATATTACATGATAGACTTGGCATTCCATGGAACACAAAGAATGAAGTGCTCTGACCTCCTCCCCCCCCCCCCCAAGGGATTTGAGAGCCAAAGGAAGAGGAGATGAATTCCAAAAAAATAAGTGTAGCCTAAGAGAAAACCTCAGACTTTGCACTAAGAAAGTTCATATGTTCAGAATTCAAATAAAAGAATCCCATATATCAGTGTGAGGAAGGGAGGATGCGCTGAAGTGGAATTCTGAGCCGAGGAAAGCAATGCCAAGTTTTAGGGGAGTTGTTGAGCAGGGTTGAGAATAGTTGCAGAGTGCATCAGAGCTCGAGGCGGAGGTACACAGATGAGGTCCCAGGGTGCCCACACTGAGACTGACAATTCAGAGGCCAGTGGAAGCATATTGTTTACTCTCTCCTACTCTTAAGAACCTAGCTCCAGGTGGCGAGAATTGGTAAGTAGGGAGAGGTTTTTTTTCCCACACCAAGCAATTTTCCAACTCATGGACATCAACTTGATGTGGCTGACACACTCAGTTACACTCCATCGGAGAAAACTGATTTTCCCTTTCCAACAGGCATCAGTTGCAAATAGCCTCTTGATTAGGGTGGAACTTTGTGCTCACTTCTTCCTCTTAGTGCCCCGATTTTGTCTGGTTTGAGCTTGTGCAGGTGTTGTTCATGCTGTCACAATCTCTGTGAGTGCATCAGTGTCTTAAATCATGTTGTGTCTGCCAGACACTGTTTCCTTGGAATCATCTATCACCCCTGGCTCTTGGAATAGTTCTGCCTCCTCTTCCAGGTAGTTCCTTGAGCCTTGAGGAGAGGGGTTTAATAACGCCATCCCATTTAGGGTTGAGTGCTCCCAAATCTCTCACACTCCACACGTGGTCCAGCTGTGGGTCTCTGTGTTAGTCTCCATCGACCACAAGAAGCTTCTCTGACGAGGGCTGTGATGCTCTCAACTATGTGTATAGCAGTATTTCATTTTAATATCCAATAATTTAATTATAAAACAGGAGTCGTTTTATTGCTATGTTATCTGCCTATCTACCTTCTACCTTAGGAGTTGCAGCCTGTGCCAAGAGAGGAGCAACCCACCAGGAAGTGCCTATTAAGAGCTGCTGTATGATCCCAGCAAGGAGAACTGGTGTGATTGATCCTCCCAGAGGGAGCCATGTTAGCAATAGCTCCAAGGCACACACACTCCAGCTGCGGCCTTAGCAGGGGGCTGTGGGAGGATGCGGTTAAGGGAAAGCCTCCAGAAATAAAAAGCCCTGGTGCATAAACCTGAAGTAGGTGTGTGTGCCTATCGACAGAGCAGTGTGGTCCTTCACAGGACTTCTATTGTGTGAGGATCAGTTTAAGTTCATACACAAAACACTTTGAATATATGATTGATGCTTGATAAAGGGTCGCTGCCTTATTAATATTTACTTGTAGGGGCTCCGTCCATGTACAATATCCAGTTAAGGTGGGTGGATTGCGTTGTGTAGCAACACACGCGGCAAAAAGAGGTGGAAGGATAGGGCCATGTCGATGCTGGTCTATAACCCTGCACTTGGGATGCGGAATCAGTGGTTTGAGGCCAGCCTTAGATATATAGAGGCTAGCCTGGACCCTTCTTTTTAAAAAGGAGGGAGTAAGAGGTTCGAGGAGGAAAGGGATTGGTTGAGGTGGGCCTTTAAGTAGATTATTACATAGAGGTTTGGGAAAGCTAGACGTAGCTGGGGACAGGAGTAGAGCTTCCTCTATGCTTCCCTGCCCTCCCTCTCTCACGCCCCCCTCCCCGCCCTTCCTCCCACCTTCTCTCCCTCCCTCCCCTGCTAGCTCCACCCCTGCGTGTACTAAGAGTCCAGCAAGAGTACTGGTCTGTAAGCCCCCTATCTCTTCTGAGCTCCTGGAGTCCCTTGCCCTGGCTCGGTACTGTGCGTAAGCGGTGCGGGATTCAGTAGAGCGGGACCCCGGCGAGGGGAGGGGCGGAGCATGGGAACTCAGTGAGCTCTGGGCTGCGGGGCGGGGCGGGGCGGGGCCGGGGAAGTTCGTGGCCACTGAGGGCTGGGCTGGCCACGGTGAAACCGTAAAAGGCTGAGGCGGGCGGGGTGGGTGTGGCCGTGCGGGTGAGCGGAGCCCTGGTCCGGGGCCCCCGCAGTCTCCCGCAGCCTCCCAGCCATGGGCGCCGTCTGGTCCGCTCTCCTGGTCGGCGGGTGTCTGGCGGCAGCGCTTATCCTGTGGCTGCTGCGGGGCGACCCTGGGGTCCCGGGGCAAGACGGGGGTGCGGAGCCGCAGAAAGACGCACCTCCAGGGGAGGCTGCGACTCCGGGAGGCGGTCCGGGTGGCTGTGGCGGCCTGAGCCCTGAACGTTCCGAGCGGGTGCTGGTCTCCAAATCAGGTATTCTTCCTCCCCGGGGCTCGGGGCAGACGTGACCGGTGTTTCGGAGTTCCCTGGGGAAGGGGGGATGAAAGCCACCTGAAGTTCTCCAGGTGGATCGTGGTGGACCAACTTCCTCCACCTGGGACGGAACCCTCCTCGGGCCCCCTCCCAGGCTGTACTGTCCTGGAGAAGCCACGCGGGTCCTCTAGAGGCCGCGCCCTGCTCCTGCTGCTCCGGGCCGGCACCGGCTCCTCCGCCCGGCGCACTTGGCGGCGCTTGGCGCAGCGCGCGAGGCTGGTTTGGGGGGCATCTCACAACTCTATAGTCTCGATGAAGCTGGGAGGGGCATCCTCTGAATCTTCGCCCCCCTAGCTTCAAGCCCTGACACCCCACACCCCTTCTTAGATCTGAGTTTGGGGCTGGCGAGCGTTGAGCACTCGCTTGCTACTGTCTGGACAATTCTTTCAGAAAAGTAAAATTCAGCTGAGACATGGGTCATGAAGCTGGGAACCCACTGAAGCTGGGAACCAAACGCTGATAAGAATTGTCATGTAAGTTTAGAGCTACGTTCTAGAGACCCCGCACCAGGCAACCAGTGTGCACTGGCACGAAGCCTTACCTTCCTGTGCCCTTTAGCAGGTTGCCGTTGCCTGGCAGAACTTATTTTTAGTGGTGGTCATTTGTAGTTACGTGAGAATCTTTCCCACGGCTGAATTTTGATAAACAGTTCATCTGTTTCCTTGTCTCTGAAGGCCAGCCTCATGTTTTATTTGGGGAATTGAGATTTGTTGCCATCGGACTCCGAAATTCACCATTAAAAAGAGGCAAAATGAAGCAAGAGTGCCCCCAGCTCCTGCACCAAGTGTAGAAATTCAGGTTTTGAGAGCTATTTAGGTAGCCAGGAAAGAAACCAAGTCTTTGGGCGACTTTGTGGACTTTTAAGAACAATCTTTAAAGTGTGTATGGTATGTGTGTGTGTGGGGGGGACCTCATGTGTCTTTGAAGAGATTTCTCTCCCCTCAAGTTCCCCCACCCCCACCCCAACTCTACTCACACTGACCACTCTGCCTTCCAGAGCTGACCCCTGTCCTGCACTCACTTCCAGGGAGTACAGGGCCGGGTAACATGCAGTCCTTTGTCCCACAGAAGCCACAGTGTTTGTGTCTGGGCCTGCTAAGCTCCTGTCCCAACCCACCCCCCAGCATTTTTTTTTTTTTTTTTTTAATGACAGGAGCCAAGTGACTTAACTTTGGATCCCTGCCAACTTGGTCTGGCCTGTGGGAGACTTTGCAACTTGCAACTTCATTGTCTCTCACACTGAGTGTGTTTTGGTTGTTGGCTCTACACGCAAAGAGCCGGGTTGGGAAGGTGCAAATAGACACTTGATTTCTACAGGAGCTTGGCCTACAGGTAGAATCGGATGTTTTTCTCAGTCTCCCTTTGTGAAACCAGCTAATGTTGCTAAACTTTCCTTTCTCAGAACAGCTTCAAGAAAGCAATGGACATTTGATTTCTGAGCCTAAAGATCTTGGTAACCTGCAGGGAGCACAGAGACTTCAGAATGCTGGAGCAGACTGGAGCAATGCCAGAGATTGTGTTCCTGTTGGAAAGAGTCTGGACACGCACTCCAGGGCCAATCCAGAAGTGTCAAGGAATCAAAGCCCACAAGTTCATATAGGAGAATGGAGTCCCTGCAAAGGACAAGAAACAGCTGGGAGCATGGCAGAGAAGCTGTCCTCCAGCAGCCTACTCAGGGACAGAGCTAAAGCAGCCAGCCTTGCACAATCGGTCAGTCAGGACCTGGCAGGCCACGAGGACTGGGAAGTGGTGTCTAGGCACTCATCTTGGGGGGATGTTGGTTTGGGTGGCAGTCTTGAGGGCCTGAGTCAGGGAATGAATGATGGCAGAAGTACTCTTGTGGGAGGAAGAGGCTGGGAAGCAGATGGGAAGGCGACATCCCCTCAGCAGGTCAACATCCAGTTCAAGGTACACTACACCACAAGCACCGATGTGCAGTTCATTGCAGTAACGGGAGACCATGAGAATCTTGGGGGATGGACCAGATACATCCCACTCCACTATTGTAAGGATGGGCTGTGGTCTCATTCTGTCTTCCTGCCTGCGGACACGGTGGTGGAATGGAAGTTTGTGTTGGTTGAGAACAGGGAAGTTACTCGCTGGGAAGAATGCAGCAACAGACTCCTGCAGACTGGCCATGAGGATAAGGTGGTTCATGGGTGGTGGGGGATTCACTGACTCACAGTGCAAAGCATCCTAGCGAGAGGCTGAGTCAGAATGTGGAAGAGGCTAAGGCTGTAGAGCACACTGCATAATTTAAAGGCAGTGTGAACCCATTTGTAGCCATCAGAGTTCTTTCAGAGTTGTTAGTGTGGCTTTTGTCCAAAATGTAGGAAGATTTATGCATGCCCATGATGCTTCCTCTGAGCTGGGACTTTTCCCTTATTGCACTGACTGGTTTGTGCTGACACATCATCACTTGAGGGGTTGATGGTCCCTTGAGGGGTAGTTGGCTTGGCTAAGACTGAGGTATGGACTATGGGCAAGGAGAAACTAACCAACTGCACAAGTACAAGGTAGAGCCTGTAGCTCTTAGAATAGGGAGATGGCAGTTAAGTCTCATTAAATACAGCTAAAGCAACATGTTTACATTTTAAAATGACACCATATTGGAACTGTGACCAGTCAGGACTGGAGTGACACTCAGAGACTCCCCATTAGTTTTTGTTCCATTATTAGTGCTGAGGATAGGTGTGGAGTTAGCAGGGGTGTCTTTGTTTTAATGCCCTAATCAGCATTGGTCATCCAAGAAGTGGAGGGAGTGGGATGGGTGAGAGATGGTGAGGAGGCTTGAAAGGTATACTGTACACCTTTGAGAACTGGGAGTACAGTGCTTACGGGTCCTTGCCTGGCTCCAGCAAGGGTATATGTACCCTTTACCCACAGCGTCCTGCCAGACTGTCTCTGTCCACTTCCCCCACCCCATTCCTACCAACAGATGGGCTGCCCTGGGGAAGTTTTTTCCATCTGTCACCTCTTCACTCCCCTTTCATACCAGTGAGTGAAAATCTACATAGGACCATGATAAGGAAGACTATCTTTACTCAGAGAAGGAATAATTATTAAGTTATAACTGAATAATAAATCCTGAGTGTAATATCTTTATAAAATGTCTGAATTATTCGTTTCAATTTTAGCACCATAACTAGATACAAAGTAATGGTGTAGTATTTGACATATAGAGAAAAGCAAACATCAAGCATTATAGCAAATGACATACGGAGTCTATTTTTTTCCTTTTGGAGAAAGTTTTAAATATTTCCTAAAACTTTGCTTGGAAGGGAATTCAGCATGCTCATATTTAAAGATGAAGTGTTCTTGAGGCAGGGTTTCTGGTAGCCTAGACTTACCCAAAAATTCACTGTGTAACCAAGGATGTCCTTGAAACTGATCCTCCTGCCTCGGCTTTCTCAAGTGCTGGGATTACAGGCATGTGCCACCACACCCTGTTTTATGCAGTGCCAGACACTCTACCTCTGAGCTACATCCCAGCTCTTGATTGTTGTTTTGAGAGGGGATAGCCCGACTGGCCTGGAACTTGATCTATAGCTAAGGATGACCTTCAAGCCCTGATTGTTCTACATCCACCTGCCAGTTTTTGTGTTAAAAACGTATAATATCTATTGGCAAAACAGTACTTAACTCTGGCTAAGATGGTCTTTGCTGACAAAAGCATAGACTCAACTGAAAGCAGCATCAGATGGTGCTTGGCAGGCTGCTTGCAAGCTTTGGGCTCACAGCTCTTTTGGGATGAAATTCATACACTGTGCCTATGTCTCTCATAATGAGGTCCACAGAAGGCACCGGCCATTACTTCACAATGCTTAATACACCTGTGAAGTAAAGCAATTTAAACAAAAGTCCCTAGAATTCTATTTATAGTTACTGATGAAATAAAAGTTAATCTTTCATTAAAGCCAACTGACTTAAACAGATTGTGCTATTATATGTGCACATATTATCTATAATTAAATATAAGTTTATTTTGACCATCGTCTGTGCTTAGAGTAGTAACTGTCATTGGGAGGAACACGAGGTTCCCCTGAGAGAGCATGTCCACCCTCCTAGTCACTGACTGCTGGGTCAGGGCTCCTGCTGGCATCCGTGTAAGAAGGTAGGAACACCATACAGACTTCTTGCCCCTGTATCAGTCATCAGTAGATCATCTCTGAAGCAGCTCCCCTCCTTGTAGAGTTTCCAAATCCCTTCTTTCCTGTGGTGTGGCCATCCTAAGGGCCCTCCCCACCCTCTGCTTCCAGCCTGTAGGAAGGGAATAACTTGAGGAAAAAACTGACTGCAGTATTAACACTTTGACCTGAAGGAGCACACAGTTCTCTGTTGGTGTTCCATTCCACCTGTGAGAACTAGTCAGATGACTACCCCCACAGGTGAGGGACATGGGGCCACAACATGGCCTCCAGCTAGGCAGCTATGTCTCCATGACAACTGTGTACTAGGGAGTAGAAAAACACATTTTTGAGGAACTGTTAACCCCTGCCACATTGTCCCTAATGTTTTGCACAAGTGAGACATTTATGTCTGTCCTCCTTGTCTCATTATATTTGGTTTGAATACTCCCGATTTACTAAAATTTAATTAAGGTAGACTAAATTAATTCAATCTAGAGCTTACCTATTCATTTGTTAAAGATTAACGAAGTATTGTCTTTTCTTTAGTTTTATGCAAGAGGAGAGATTTCTAAGAGTTTTGACTGGGGCCACCAAAGTTTTGTTGATTACTGATATTGACAGAACAATGAGTTCAAGGTCACCAAAAAAGCTGCTGTTTGTCCAGAATGCTGGAGTTTGTCCTTCTGTTCTTGGCACTGTACCCCTTATACCATATGAACACTTTTTTCCCCCTCAGAATTTGTTTAAGCTGAAAAACAAAATGGCTCTACTATCTTAGAACCAGTAAAATAATTTAAAACAATTATACCAACATGCTAGAATTAGCATAAATTAATGCATTATAATATGTGAATACTTTCAAATCTAGCTGGTAATGTTCCAAGTTTTACTTTGAGAGCATTCAAGAAGCTTTTTTCAAAACAGAGTTTACAGGACAGGGTATCTTTTATTAAATTTTTACATAAAAAGAAAAAGTCCACAGGGTACTAATTATAAGTAACATCACAATTAATTGGGCGCGAGCCCTCTGTAGTGAGCAGGTGAGCAATGTGTCATTTTAGTAACATTTTTTCCTGGTCTTTCACTTTCTGAATCCTCTTTTCTTGATTTCTTATCATTGAAGACATTGCTGAAAATGTCAGTAAAGCAAAGTTAGATTGGAAAGTCAACTCGAGTTCTAAGCCCCCTAACACTTGTCTTCGGGGATGAGCCTTTAGCATGCTGATCAGACTGACTCTGAGCCCAGTGGTGTAAAATGGAAGACTTCAATGCAATGCACATTTGTGAAGGCTGTTGTAGTGAGCAAACTTACAGCCTCTGTAAGCAGGATGAGATAAAAGAAGCATGCTGCAAGTGCCTCCAGAGGGTAGGTAATAGAAAAGCCACCTGTCCTCTAATCTCGGGGGCAGAAGTAACTACTGTAAAGAGTTTGGGAGAATTTCTCTGAAATGTGTATATGGTTTTGGCTTTTGGTTGTGCTAGGATTGAACCCATGGCCTTTCACATTTGAGGCAATGTCCTAACACCAAGCTGTATCTACAGCCCTGTACTTTAAATTTTGATAAACTCTGCCCAAACCCTCCAAAACTATTTGTACAGAACTTCAAGAGCCACCCTACCAGGCACTGCCTCTAGTCCAAGGTACTGTTTCTGTTAAACAAATGCTACACAACTTCTAATTAGATGACTTTAGGATGACATAAGTAGGAATAACTCAGAAATATAAATCAAAGTGTGAGTTTAAGGCAGGCCAAAAAAAAAAAAAAAAAAAAAAAACACGTTCTTTTAAAAACAAACAGTAATATGAGCAGCACCAATTATATTTGGTTTGTTAAAAAAAGAAAAGCAAAGTTTGGTGGGTGGGAGAGGAAGGGATAAATCTTAAGGGAAGAAATAAATTGCATAAAATTCTTGAACTAATTTTTTTTAAAGACTCAACCTAAAAATAAATGTTTTCTTACTGTTCAGGGGGACCTGGAGTTAACACAATTCACTTGGATTTTGTTCAATGTGCTGTGACCTCTATATGTTAGAAGAATGTGGGCTTTAGTGTCAGGAACTGTGACCTCCCTATGTTAGAAGGATGTGGGCTTTAGTGTCAGGAACTGTGGGGATTGAGGCCCAGAGCTATTGTCCACTGTGACATAGGACTGGCTGTGCTGTCTTGTGCTCCCATTATGACAATAATAGCTCCCATACGCCCATGCTGTTGTGAGGTCCCATGAAGACAAGAGCAACACTGAGTCCAGGGCTGCACACAGGTGCCAACTGGTTATTGAGTGCCTGCAGAGCCTATTATTATTATTATTATTATTATTATTATTATTATTAATATGCTTACATTTATTGTATAAATGTTCATTGGTAGAAAAATATTTGTGTGTGCCTGCGTGTTGTATATGTGTATATCTTTTTGTGATTTCCCCCCCTAGTTCTTAGCTAGGCAAGCCCTCTGTCACTGAGCTAAACCCAAGGCCTGGAGACCTCTCTCTACTGTACCTTGGTTCTTCAGCTGTAAATCTTCTACCAGGGTTTGCAAACTTTCCAGTCTGTTCTGCAGTTTTCGGCACGTTTTTCCTGTTGTTTCTAGTGACGGAGACTGTGAATCTATTAGAAAATTGCTTAGATGTGATATTAAAAGTCTATTCAACATTTCTTTTAGAAATTTTCAAATTATATGTTAAACAACTTTTCCTAAGAAAATTTTAAAACGTTATTTTAAAATGAAAACAATTTTTATTTAAATACAGCAACACTAACTTATTTGGTTTTGTTTCAAGTCAAGTTGATTTACTATTATTCAACTACATAGTATTAAACAGGACTCAGAAGAATACTTCAAGCTATGACACTTTGTACAGTGGTCAGTTTTCACAGCAAACCTGAGTAGTTCCTAACTGGGGCTTAGGGAACAGGCTCTAATTCAGACAGTGGCACACTTTCCGATGTTAGACTGTCACCCAAGTAGGGATGGTCTCTGTGGTGGGAAAGGGCTGTATGGATGCTGGCACAGCATGGTGACCCTACGATGTGGTAGCAGTAACTTATGGGCCCAGAGGCATGAAGGCTATCTTAGGAGTGTGTAAGTTCCATCAATTTTTGAAAACACTTGATTAGCAAACAGAAGAGTTGAATTTTGATCTTAGTCCTGGATTAGATGACTAATTTTAAAAACATTTTTGTTGACTTTTTTTATTACCAAATATCCTTTTTGTTGTAATCATAGCACTAAAATAATTCTCTAAAAGATTTCCAATTTAAGAGGATGAGAAACAACACCTTAAGAATATTTGAACAGAAATAATATATAATGATGCTTGGTGAGGATCTGAAATGGGGGAAGAAAATGTCTATCACTATGTGATGTCACAGGTGCTGCCCCCTCCTCTAGTGATCACTCTTGATGGTCAGTTAGTTGATTGTTTGCCTCCTGTGGGGCAGTGAATCACTATGTAGCCATGGGTGGCTCAGGATTCACTATGTAGACCTGGCCTTGGACTTTGGATTCCTCTTTTCTGTGCCTCCTGAATGAGATGACACAGAGAGCTTGGAAACAAAAAGACAGAGGGTACACAAGATAAACAAAGTGTACTCAAATGTGATTAGGCTCTGATTTTTGTACTTTTTAGAATCTAAAAATACGTATGTCATAGAATATCAAAAAACTAAGAAATGTTTTGACAATGACACAACACCGTGTGTGGCCTGTGCCTTATCAATTAATGAGAATGATCTCACAGAATGCTGGAATGGTTTTGGTCACTGCTGCATAGAATGAGAAACATTTCAAGTCCAGTCCAACACACTTATATGTAATTCAAAATTCTAAGGCACTTACTACAAATCATTTTTTTCATTAATTTTATAAAACAAAAGCTGAACTTAAAACTTTTGATGAGATTTTATACAAGATTGTATAAGACATCTACACTTCAAACGATGTTGGCTGAAGGAGAGCCATGTTTTAACTAAACAAGAGTGGAAAGTCTCAGCACTTAGACACAACGTATTCTAAAAAAAATTTACAGAAAAAAGTTCACTGTTGATGCTAGACAAGAGTAGAAATGCACTAATATACGATATCTAAGCTTTTAGAGTTCTAATGCATGAGTGTGCATACACAATCATTGACTAAAGACCACCTACTTATAGCACCAACTGCAGGTTGCATATGGGAGGAGCGTGCAGAATCTTGCAGTTCCCTGATGTAAGAAATCAATCAATCCCATCAGCAATATCAGGTCATCCTTACCTTTCGTAGAGCTGGGTGAGTTAATAGACTTGGTGGTGCGATACGGTGATGTGGAGCCCACTGACTCCTCGGCAGAACTGGTCAGGAGTGAGTGCACTGGAGACTTCTTAGGAGAAGAACTGAATGAACGGGAGGTTGAGATCTTCATAGATGGACTTGCTGAGATTGTATAAGGACCAGGGTAAAAGATAGAATTAGCTAAAAATAGTGTAGTGCACTTATAAAAAAGTCAAACCTTTCACAAGTAAAAGGCCTCCAATGACAGGGGTGGGAAGACAACTTCGAACAGTTATGTCCTAAAAAGGATTGAACCTTATGTGATGGCTTACTATTGTTAACTCACTAGACTGAGAGAGATCTAGAAAACTGGTAGAGGATATTTCTGGATTGTCTGTGAGGGTGTTTCCAGAGAAAAGAGGCATTTATGTCTGCAAACTGGATGGGTGGAGACCCACCCTGTATATGGCTAGCAGTGTCATTGGGTTAAGTCACGCTGGAACAAAAAGTGGTTCAGAAGCTTCGTCCGTGGATACTAGCTTAATTGGGTTTGTTTTGATGCTGTTGTTGCCTAGAGACATCAGCATTCAGCATCTTCATCCTTGACTCTCCAGCAAGCCTTCAGGCCTCAGCCTGAATCATTGCCCCCTCAAGATTCTTATATAAGCAACTCTTTTCCCCAGCTATTAACTTGAAGGTGGTCTTTGTAGAACTTCCCAGCCTCTGACCATGGAAGTTAATCACAGTTACACAAACTTCTTAGGTTTTGTTCCTCTGGAGAACCCTGGCTTCAGGAATGAGAACATGTAGGACCCAGAGATCCAGAGATCTCAATTCAAATCAGATCCACTGCTGATCTGATCAAACTGGTCTGGGATTGCCAACACCCTTAGCTATCTACAAAAACAAACACAATGAATTCTGTCCAGAAGGCGACCTCAATCTGAGTCTCACCCCAGCTGTAAAATCTCCCAGGAAGTATCCTATGATAAAAACTAACTAGGCATCTAAGGAGAAAAGATGACATGGTAGAAAAGGAAGAGAAAAATGCAAATAGTAGGTTATTGGTATACAGGAAGATAGATACAATGGAGCTGTCAGCCACGGACTTCCATAGACTCAAACCAAGTGACTTTTATGGATAAGAACTGCTAAAACAAGCAAGCAAACAAAACACAAAAAATATTACAGCTGCCAGTCAAGAGGGGAAAGGAATATTACATTTAAATAGACATCAATTAAATTTACAGCTGACTTTTAGTAGACAAAACGGAAACCCTAAGTCGGGGAAATTACCCACATTAAAAGTAAGGTAAAAGTCAGGTGGTAGCAGTGCACGCCTTTAATCCCAGAACCTGGGAGGCAGAGGCAGGAGGATCTCTGAGTTCAAAGCCAGCCTGGTCTACAGAGTGAGTTCCAGGATAGCCAGGGCTATACAGAGAAACCCTGTGTCAAAACAAAACAAAGCAAAACAAAATAAACAAAAAGGTGTGGTAAAAAGAACTCTGACCTGGAATTCTATACTTAACAGTGCCTCAAAATGAGGAAGAAATAAATAATTTCAGGAACTGAGAAAATTTATCACTCTTGGACATATACTAAAAGCATTAAGTAAAATTATATTACATATATATTACTTACACACACACACACCAAGATGGCAGCATATCAAGATGAGTATTAATTGACAGAAATATATAAATAACCTGTCCTGAGCCAGGCAAGGTGGTGTAGTCCTTTAATCTGAGCACTTGGGAGGCAGAAGCAAGCAGATCCCTGTGAGTTTGAGGACAGCTAGGGCTACATAGAGAGCCTCTGTCTCAAAAAACAAAAACCATAACAAACAAAAACCTGTCCTGTTTGATTTTTTTATTTATTTTTATTTTTTTGTCAGTTTGACACAAGCTAGAGTCATCTGAAAGGAAGGAAGGAACCACAAATGAGAAAGTGCCTCATCAGATTGAGGGCAAGTGGGCAAGCCTGTGGTGCATTTCCTTGATTGATGATGTGGGAGGGCCCAGCTAAAAGTGGGTGATGTCACCCCTGAGCAGGTGGTGTTGAGTTGAATATGAAAGCAGGCTGGTTAAGCCATGAGGATAAAGCCAGTAAGCAGCTCTCCTCCATGGTCTCTGCTTCAGTTCCTGCCTCAACTTCCTGCTTGACTTTCTTTGATGATGGACTGTGTTGTGGAGCTGTAAGTCAAACAAATCTTTTCTTCTCCAAGTTGCTTTTGGTAACCATGTTTTATCACAGGAATAGAAAGTTAACTAAGAAAACAACTGTGTTTATATCTGTAATCAGTCTTTGTTAACAAAACTGTATGACAGTTGGAAGGATACTGAGTGGGGTTAAAGTATTCTTAAGTATTCAGAATATGTGAGAAAAGGCAAATGTTCTAATTTAGAGTAATCTAAAAACGCAAGAGTATTACTTGCACGTCCTGACTAATCATTAAGATAACAGTTTCAAAGGGCTGGAGAAATAGCTCAGTTGGTAAGATGCTTGTTGTGCAAAAAAGAGTACCTCCCCTGGAAGGCCAGGACCCATAAAAAAGAGTGGTAGCATAAGATTGAACTTTCAGCACTGGTGATGCAGAGGAAGGAGGATCCCTGGGGATTGCTGGATGGCCAGCCTGGCCTAATTTGTGAGTTCCAGGGCCAGTGAAAAGCTGTTTCACAAAGCAAGATAGACGGCATGCTGGGGACTGATGCGAGCACACATGCACACACCTGCATATATAATGTGTGGTTTAGCTATACTAACAGTCTTCTATAAATGAAGTCCTTCTCACATTATATTTTACTTTCACCTATTTACATTATGACTGGTCAGATTTATAACCATGTTTTAATCTTTAATTGAATAACTGTCATTTTCATTCTTTCCCAACTACTTCCTCTTCTGTAAGTTAGATAGTTAACTCTCTTGCCTCTTTTCTAAATTTAACACACTCTAAGTTTTCTCCCTTGTTAAGTGTGTCTTCTGTAATTTGTTCCTTGGCTATGTTTTAAGTCATTCTCTGACACTTTTATTTCCCTTTCCCATTCTGAGTCTGGGCACTGTGACTTTTAAATAGTCTGTTCTTTCCATCTCTTCCTTTCAGAAGCTTGTTTTCATGGAAATCACTTTTTAATTCACTGGAAATGACATGGAGAGCTTTGATTCTCCTTTTTTATTCCAGCCATTCGATAAGCATTGACTTAACAGCTGTTCTGCATCAGAAAGGCTCTAAATACTTGGAGTACCTCAGGAAGTCAAAGACTGCAGGGTTTTATCTCCCAGGCTGTGGCATAGCATGCAGTAACAACACCAAATAGAAAGTTACATGGTATGTTAGAGGATGGGGTATAACACAGGTGGAAAAGGTAAGGGGAACTGGAAAGTGTGGGAAGGTTTTTTTTTTTTTTTTTTTTTTTTTTTTTTTTTTTTTTTTTTTTTTTTTTTGTAAGTGGTGAAAGTTCAGGGTTGCTGGGAAAATGACATTTGAACACAATTTCAAAGAGGATGAGGTGGTAAGCAATGTTTGTGGAAGTGGAGGTGCAAAAGCCCAACAGGGAGACAGACAGACAGACAGCCTAGCAGGTTCAACTAACAGTTCAAGATGAGTAAAACAGAATGACTGAACAGGAGGTTTCGAGGAAGCGAGACCAGAGTTAATGGGGGATCAAACACTGCAGTGGTGACTTTGGCTTTATTCTCTTGGAGTGAGAACCTCTGAAGATTTCACTGAAAACTCACCTGTGGATGTGAATGTGAAGCAACTGGACGGATCATCCATGTCTCCTGCATGCAGTGTGACTGGCTCTCTGCAAACATAACAGTTTGTGGTTAATTCCGCCAACTTGACTGGACTGACAAATACCTAGGTGATTATCAAGGCACAGTGCTGGGACGAGGCATCAGTGATGTTTCCAGAGATGGTTAGTTCATGCAGGCTCTGAATGGATGGTGTGGGGGGAGGACTACCAGCCTTGGGAAGATACCACCAATAATGGGCTGGGCCCTCACTCATCAATCACAAATTAAGAAAATGTTCCAAAGACTTGCCTACAGCTCTATTTTATGGAGGCATTTTCTCAATTGAGGCTCCTTCCTCTCTGATGACTCTAGCTTGTGTCAAGTTGACATAAAACTAGCCAGAATATTAACTAAGATTTAAATAGTTCAAGTATGTAATCATTTTCATACTGTTGGAGTATAAAGATGGTTTAGATAGCTCCATTTTTAAGGATTATGAAAACAGAAAAGATTAAAGTAAGGATTTTTCTCTATGTGTTCTATAAACACACATTATAATTTTACACAACTGGAGGGTCAGGACCCAAATCTATCTGCTCGGTGTTATATATTCCAAAGACAGAGGACAGACTGCACATAGTACATTACAGAGCTCATGGTCTTCTTAGTCAGTGAACAAAAGAAAAAGGACATTTTGTAACTTAGGGGCAGGGAAATCATTTCTCACCTGCTAAGAGTTTCACTGGACTTACTGCCTTCAGTGGACTCTCTCAAAGAGTTGTTACTTCTGTTGGCCGGAGAACAGGAGAAATTACAGATGTTATAAAACTGGGCATAGTGGCCTAGGCCTTTAATCCCAGCACTCAGAAGGCAGAGGCAGGCTGATCTCTGAATTTCAGGCCAGCCTGGTCTACACAGTGAGTTCCAGGACAGCCAAGGCTGTCTTGAAAAAATAAAAATAAAATGAAGATAGAATGTTATTTTCTTATTAACATAATAAAATCTGTGAGAGAAATAGTTTATTCTTTAGTGGAGGCAGGTGCTGGAAATTGAACCCAGGGCTGTGTGGAAGAACAAGCTACAACCTAAGCTCAATTTATTCTTAAACTAGTAGCTGACTTTATGATAAAAATACATTTTTCATTTGAGCACTAATTTGGGGCAGTTACAGACTCAAAAGGTTGAAATTAAAGCTTTGGCTTTTCTGGGTGGAGAAAATGGAAAGTCAAAAGACAGCTGTGAGATGCTCTGCAGAAAAAGGTGCTTGCAGCTAAGCCCAACAACCTAAATTTGATCCCTGGAGTCCATATGGTGGAAGGAGAGATGGACTCCTTCCTGCAAGTTGTCCTGTAGGGAAAAATCTTTTAAAAGGGAGAGTGAACCATTGGGAACTGAGAGTAATCAGCTGGGGGTTAAAGACATCTTAGTACAGTGCTTGCCTCTCATGTACAAAGCTCTGGGTTTGATCCCCAGCACCACGTAAACCAGGAACGTGGCCCAGGCCTGTAATCCTAGAAATCAATCGATGGAGGCATGAGAACCAGGAGTTCAAGGTCACCCATTTTTATTTGTACATGAGATCCTGCCTCAAGATTCAAAAAAAAAAAAAAAAAGAAAGAAAGAAAGAAAAAAGGAGAAAGAGGAATAATCTGGTTAGATTAGACAGTACAGCAATACAGCAGTACAGGCTGTGCCTTAGGGTTATGAAACACCACACCAAAAGCAACTTGAAGGAAAGTGTTTTTATATCGCATTCATCATTGAAGAAAGTCAGGGCAGGAACTCAAGGTAGAAACCTAGAGTCAGGAACTGAAGCAGAGGCCATGGAGGAATCCTGCTTACTGACTTGCTCCTCATGGCTTGCTCAGCCTGTTTTCTTAAACAACTCAGGACTACTGGTCTAGGAATGGCACTACTCCCTGTGGGCTGAGCCCTCCCACATCAATGGTTCCTCTAGACAGGCTTGCCCAAGGCCAGTTTGACGATGGCAGTTTCTCAGTTGTGGTTTCTCTTCTCAAACAACTCTGCCTTGTATCAGGTTGACTTAGAACTAGCTGGCAGACTAGTAGCAGAAGCCAGAGACTTTTCAATGCCAGGCGGAGAGGACAGTGTTTGTTGTAGCAGGCAGTGAAGAGGGAAACAATATGTTCTGTGTCTTCTCTAATAAGGGTTGTTACTGGACATTTTTTTCTTTTTCTTTTTGCTAACATTCTTCTCAGGAATTGTCCTCTTTAGTGTTTTATAGATGGTTGTAGGTTTTCTTCATGTTTTTTTTTATGATTTCATTTAGAATTTAGCTATTCAATTACTGATAGATATAGGATATATTGATGCTATTATAACTTCTTTCTGGACCACCCTTCCAGAGTTACAAAAACTGTAAATACGTGTAAATGTAGAGAAAGTCCTTTGGTATGGCATACCACACAGACAGTTCACATGGCTAAACATCAGTGCTTTTGTCTGGATGCAGAATGTCTCCTAAGTCTATGGCTTTGTCCCCAGCATGGAACTGCTGGAAGGCAGTGGAGCCTTCAGGAGGTGTGGCCTTGTGGGCAGTGCTTAGGTCAGTGTGGGTGGGACATCTGAGGAAACTGTGGCCCTGGCCCTCTTCTCTTTTGTTTCTCAGTAGTGAGGTGAATAGTCTGCCTCATTTGTCTTGCCATTTGACATCTGATACCCTCAACAGAGTCCCAAAGCTATGGATGTGCCTGACTGGACTAGAATCTTCAGGATGTGGCAGACATCAACTTCTGCTCTTGTAAGTTATCTCAGGTACTTTGCCATAGTGACAGAAAGCTGAAGACCACTGTCAGCAAGGCTTAAAACAACCGAAAAAAGAAAGGAAGAAAAGGCTTCCAGTTGGTTTCCAGACCCTTGAAGTCCTGTTTAGAGTTAAGCCATGTAACAGCTTCCCTTCTCTGAAGCCAATATACACATCAAGTGCCATGGAAACTATTCAAACCGACTCCCAGATTACCAGGCCCTAGCCAACATTCTTGGACGGTGAATCCATTAAGTTTGATGCTCTCACCTGTGGCAGAGCTCTACTCTCAGGCTCGATTCCGTGATGCAGTCCCTCACCCTGTCATCTCTGTGGACAGACAAACTTAGTTAGCTACAGACACATGCACTTCTGCAGTCTTGCTCTGTTAGAAATAATCGCTCACTTATGCTAAATTTTTCTTTAAGTTACAGCTGTATTTTAGGCAATATTTATCAGGAGCCAGCCAGTTCTTGATTTGGCTCAAACAATGCTTTCTTCCAGGGATTTGTTTGGGGGTTTTAATTTGTTGTTAACAGGTTGGAACTGTGTAGCCCTGGCTGGCCTGGAACTCACTCTGTAACCAGGCTGGCCTCAAACTGGCAGCAATGCTCCTGTCTCAGTGTCACAAGCACTAGGATCTCAGGCATGCACCACAACAAGGGCTTTCTTTCATGGCTTTCTTCAGCATTAGGCAGAAGTTAGAGGTTAGTGACAAGGCCATTTGTAGGGTCATTGAAAATTAACCCAATTCTCACCAAATATGTTTGTTTGATACAGTACTGATATAGTTCAAGTCCACTGAGGACTGCAGTGATTGAAACAGATTGGGGAAGCCATGATAACCCTAGTTATCGGGACAGTTCCTGCTTCTTCTGGTTTTGTCTCTTAGCTTCATAAGAGGTAGGTCAGTCTATGATGAAATTTATTCCTGTGTCAAATGACCTAACAATACTGTCCTGGCTTAGATGGCCATTAGAGATATAAGAAAATGAAAGTGCTCAGCCTGGCATGGCAGCACATGCTTGCTTGTAATCCATACTCTGGATGTTGAGGCAGGAGGATTAAGAGTTCAAAGCCAGCCTGGAATACATAGTAAGACTCCATTAAAGCCGGGCATGGTAGTGCATACCTTTAATATTAGAACTCTGTGAGGCAGGTAGATAACTGAGTTTGAGACCAGCCTGGTTTGCATAGGGAATCCCAGGGCAGCTAGGGCTACACAGTTACCCTGTCTCATCCCGCCTCCCCCCACAGAAAACAAAATGTTCTGCAAGCCCAAGAATTCTTTTCTGGAATAGCCAACAGAATATTTCTGACATTTTGTGACTGCGATAATACAGTGTTGTGATAGGTAATCAATAAATTACTAATGTTTTGCTGTTGTTATTATTAACAATTAGATAAATCCAGTTAATGTTGGTACTTGGGTTAAATATACATCTCAGAACATCTTTAGGAACTAGAGATGAGTTACATATTTCTTCAGAAAAATTTACTTTCAGATATTTGTCATATAAACATTAATGTTACAAAAATAAGATTAGTGCCAACATAGATACCACATTAAAGGCGTTAATCTAAACTAATCTCAATGACAATACGAGAGATTTGAAAAGCACATACTAGTCTCACTGACCTCTGTAGATATGGGCAGGAGGGGCTGGTGAGTTTATCTGTTTTGATGAGACATCTTATTAATTTGATATAAGCCATTGTCATGAATAGCCAGAGACTGGGGCTTTTCCTATATTCTCTTATAAAATTAATTTAACTGCTAAACAGAAATTATGGAACAGCAGAATAAATGATGGTTTATTTTGCAGTGTACAAGGAATACTAGCGTATTCCTTGAATGTTCTAGTCCTCAGTGCTATATAGTTCTAGCTTCACAATGGACTGTGTGCTGCACACAAATCAACCTTCAGGGATTTGTTTTTTCACTTGTAAAATGGGAGAAGAAAACTTTGTCCCACCTTGTCACAGCTGGTGATGTAATACTCAGTATGATTATGGATGTGCAATCTCTTGGGAATCGTAAGTCACTACAAATTAACACTGCACTGGTCTCTTTCTGACTGAATGTGTCCATTTGCCTTTGGGGACTGGCCTCTTTGCTTAACTTCTCGATCTTTTGCTTTTCCTGGTAACTTTACATTCTCTTCAAAGTTGTTTAACCCTTGACCTTCCAGATAGGGACACATGGATAACTTAGTGGTGATGGACTCCTGAGAGGAGCTTTGGCATTAATTACAAGCATGCAGTCTCACACAGCCACCTACAATGCTCCGAGGGACGGTGTCCTTCCATCCTCCTCTGTCTTGCTCAGAGGCATGGCCGGCTCCTCGTTGATCACACTTCTCAACTCTTGGAGAAGCTGCTTCAGGTCCCTAGTTGGGTCTTCCTTCAGTGTGTTGGTTTTCACAGAGTGCTGATGAAAACAATGCACAAAGACTTATTTTCATGTCTGTACACTATATTCTCTTATAAAATTAATTTCACTGCTAAACAGAAATTATGGAACAGCAGAATAAATGATGGTTTATTTTTCAGCGTACAAGTCCATTTCAACTACTAGTCATTTAGACAGCACCTAACTTTTATCTACATAGTACTTTCAATGGTTCTGATGATTTTGTTGCCATTCCAAATGCAGGACTCTTAAAAGTAAAAACGTGATTACTATAACTGACAGGTGGAACAAGTCTTTTTTTTTTTTTTTTTTTTTTGTCTTCTCTTTATTTGTTAAGGGTAGATCTGGATTCTGATTATAAGGAATTTGAATGACTTCAGAGAAAGCCTGAATTTACATTGGCCATGTTTTTCTTGTGTTTTGAAAGTATAAAAAGTTGAACTAAAAATTTTACCAAGTTACTAACATTTTAACTAGAGGGACTAAAAATGTTTTAGCATTAGTAAAATATTAAAATTAAGTTTATTAGGAACTGATATAAAGCCAACAGTTTTTGTCTTGGTGAAGTATTAAATGTGCTGCTACTTAGCATGTGATATGTCATTTATTTGCCATCTGTGTTGCTTTGTTACATGAAACATGCTTGTGTTTGGACTAACTGAAGAACTGAATATAATGCAATTAAATAATTTAATATTTTTGTTATCATTAATCCCATTGACAATTTCATTCTGTCTTTTCCAAGAAAATAAGAGAAGAAAATAGTTTTTTTCATATGTACTCTACTGGATTTCTAGGAATTTGTATAAATCTAAAATCTAGTCATTGACAATGCTAGCTATAAACATTATTTTCATAAGTGACTTTTTCCCAACTTGAATCACTCCCATATTATGTCATTAATTTTATGGGTTACATGACTGGTTACTGACATGAGATATGAAGCTGGCCGTAGACTGGGAGGACGGGACATTGGAGTGAGACCGAGTTACAGATGCCGGCTGCAGAAGACGAGGTTTCATGGAAGGGTTAGAGGTGTAGCCAGGGCCCTGCAGCTCCTACAAACAATGCAGATGTGAACAAGGTAATGCTAACTGCAGCTACAAAGAAGTGTGACACCAAAACTGCTGTTTAACTTCACAGGCAAACCTAGTACTAAAACATTAAAATACTGAGCAACTGAAAATGTACCCATTTCAGTATAAAAACACTTTTTAAAGAAACATGGTTTATCATGTAAATTATTGCACAAATAAGCCAAACATTGATCCTTTGGGTCTTTGGTTCACCTGACACCTGTGTAAGGAAAACTTTCCTCAGGTATTCCCAAGGCAGGCACTTGTGGAACATTGTTTCACTTGCTGATTGTCAACTAAGACTGAAATGTGATTTTTCCATGATATCCTAAATGAGAAGTATGTGGATAGTGTGTAGCAATGCTTCTACAGACTTTATAAATGTGGCAGATGATGTGGAAAGTATATCAAATGTAAAATATGCAGGGATCTGGGAAGCTGGCTCCGATGGTAGAGGGCTTGTTGTGCAAACATAGGGACTTGGACCCCAGTACTTGGAATAAGCCAAGTGTGGTGGCGTGAGGCTGTAATCTCAGTGCTGGGTGGTGGAGATGGCTCCTGGGGCCTTGCTGGCCGGCCAGCCTAACCTTGTGAGTTCCAGATTCTGTGAGGGACCCTCTGGAGAAGTGACTGAGGAAGAAACCTAACACTGACCTCTGGCCTCCACAGTGCTTATTTAAAAACATACGAATATGTACGTACATGCAGACCCATGGGCACACACACACACACACACACACACACACACACACACACACACACACATATCAAAGTGTATCAAGCATATGCATTGCTTCTGCTTAAATTATATATGATGAAAACTACCCTTACTTTTACATCCAAAGTGTGCTGAAGTTTTAGACGCACAGACTCTTGTTCTTGGCGCTGTATTATATCTTGGCATTCTGCAAACTGCAAAGATGCCTACAATCAAGCAACCATAAGTGGTTTATCCTCCATTCTGTATGCACGTTTATTTCATTAACCTGTAGAGTTCCCAGCTCTTCAACAAAAACCACTATCTACCTCGGCACACTGTATTCTAATGACCCTGTTTATCTGTTGCCTTCAGTCTTGTGGCCTGTCTTATCCAGTGGATCCTTGGCAAACACACTATCATTAGTATGAGTGAATGAACAAAGGATGGAATTAGCAAAAAACCTTATCAAAGCATAAAACTCATATTCTTGGCTCAGAGGTGCAGGGCTGTAATCCAAGGACATAGGAGGCAAAAACAGTTCAGTAGTTCAATGCTACCCTGGGCTATATAGCAAGTTTGGGGCCATATCCAAAAATCCAAAACTATGACTGAAAGAAACAAAGCTGGCACTTTCTGATCACAGATTATTTTATCTAACACAAAGATCTGACTTCTGAGGAGTTAATGATGCAGCTCTAGGTTTCAGGATTTCTAAATTATAGGGAGACAGTTTTACCCTGTGTAACAAATGATAAACACAGTGTTGGGCCTTCTCCTTTCTGGTGTTTTCAGCCCAACCTTTCCAGACCAAACAAGGTGTCAGATATTATCATTTTACTAACGTTTAAGAGACTGTATAAAGACTAGATTACTTCTGATGGTAAGTGAGGTGCTCATGGAGGCATGTTTACTTCAGCTACTAAGGATAGCGAGGACATATTTTATCTACTGCTCCTGTGACTTGTGTTAGCCTGAAAATGGTTATTTTTCTGGGGAAAAGGATATGCTATTATGGCTTGAGTCTAAATGTCCCTCACAGGGCATGGAAGCTTTAGGTGGTGACCCAGTAGACAGAAAGGCCTCTAGAGACAGGACAGGACTTTCTTGAGGGGCTTCACACTTGGCTCCCTGGTCAGCCAGGATGTAAGGTATAGCTGCCATACTTCCCACTACCATGGGGGCTGAAAGAAACACGAAATCGTGAATGAAAATAACCTCCACTGCTTCTGCTAGTTTAGAGACAGCCACACAGAGGCACCAACTACACATGCACTGGCTGTGAGCTTTAAATCCAGAGTCTCCTTGTCAGTAACAGCTTGCCTCTGTGCTCTAAGATCAGGGTATGATGCAAGTTGGCGGTACAGCACTTCGGCTGAGAACTACCCTATCCAGCTGTTATCCAGGTGCTAACCCCATCTGCTCAGTCAGTAACTACCTTGTCAAGAGCAACTTCCATGTTAGCCACCTTTTCCTTCAAGCGCCGTTCCTGAGATCGCAACACTTCTAGCTCTCCCGCCATCTTGTTTTTTTCTGTCGCTACGGTACTCAACTCCTGGCTGAGCTTACTCTTCTCTTCCTTCAAAAAATGTTTCTCCTAAAATTCAGAAGAGAAAGTAGTAGGAATAATAGCTGGTATAAATTTGATAAGTGTTGAAGCCTAAAACTTCCATCAAAGGACTCTGAGTTAGATACATTTTCATCTCCCCTAGTATTACTTAGGTACCATGGGTCTTTGGTGACATCTACAAAGTATGAAGCAGCCTTGTATCATAAAAAAAAGGTATTTTGGTGCAGTAGGATTGAATAATGGCATACTAAATTTTACTGAAATTTACTTTAAATAATAAGATATTTAAGGAAGGTGCATTTATCTTGCTTCATGGTTGAGTATTTATTTTACATATGTCTACTATAGATTGTATGACAAAAACAGACAAGTCTTGCCCTGAAGTCACTTGTCAGTGTAACGGTGGTAATAAACTTGCTAATATAATGTCTTTGATACAAACTGACAATGTCATTCAAATTAGTTTTCTCCTTTTAAAAAGTACTGGGACAAATACAAAAACAAGTAGTGGCTAATTGTCAAGGTGAAACACTGGCATTGTGTTCTCTAGTCTGTTTCTTTGTATATTATTTTTCATGATGAAAATGTTCACTATGAATACATCAGAAAGTGTCATCATGGTAACATACTTTGTATTGTTTTTTTCCTTTCCTGACTGGACTGGGCAGGAACATCTGTAGAATGGAGGATAGGTTTTTGTTATAAATCTCTTGTTCTGTTTGAGAGAATTCCTCTGAGCTGTGGGAACACTTGTGTTACATGGAGGCAGGCGTGGGTTGTGGGGCACATTTTATGTGGAGGCAGGTGTGGTCTGACATCAGGCAGTAACTCCACAAAGCTCTAATCAATCAAGAAAAGCACTACTTTAGTTCCCAAGAGGAAATAATAAGGAGAAAGAGAAAAGTATATATTCAGGAAAAGAGAAAAGGAGGGAAGAAAAAATGGGAAAGAACAGAGAAAAGGGGCTCATTGTGGGTGATAAACCAATAATAAATACAAATAATAAAATAATTAATTTAGTTATACTGATTGTTTTTAGTTATACCATCTTTAATTTTTAATGACATTATTTTATGTACATTGTGCTTTGCCTGCATGTGTGTCTGGGTGTTAGACCCCACAGAACTGGAGCTACAGACAGTTGTGAGCTACCATGTGGGTGCTAGGAATTGAACCCAGGTCCTCTGGAAGAGCAGGCAGTGCTCTTCCCACTGAGCCATTTCTCTAACCCCTATCCCATTTCTTTTGTGTGTTCATTACGGTCAGGTTTGTCACAAATATAAAACATAAATTTGTGTCAGATTGAAATCTGAGGACATCCAAACAATGCAAATTTCATGTTGCTATTGAACATTTTTTACTCAGTAATTGTGAAAACTCCATCTGACTAACTATAGCTGTGCAGGAACACACAAAAAGCACCCCCCAACACGGTCTTCAAACATATGCATCAGCTACTTCTGCTTACCCTAGATTATGAGCCACATTTGCTCTTTCACCCTTCACAAAAATGTGCATTTCATGACCAAATTCCAGTTCTTTTCAAGATAAAAAGACCATACACACCTATATATTTATATCTATCTATCTATCCATCTATCCAGCTATCACCTCTCATTTTCTTACCTGGCGACTAAATTTAGGTCAGTGTTCTCTCACTGAGCTAAATCCTTAGCCTCTATGGTATTGAACAACCTCACATATGTAAATCTGTGTTACTGGTCTGTGTGGTCCTCTAGACCTCACTGTTCTTGTAAGTCTGGTAGTATTTATTGCACAATTCTTTACATTAGAATAGTATTCATTACATTTTTTAATGACTCTTTCCTGCCTCTATGGGAATGTCCCTTTGACCATTCCTGCACTTAACACTAGCTATTCTTTAAGATCCTTGTACAGGGTATGGAGGTGGTTTAGAGCACTTGTTGCTCTTGTAGAGGTTTCCAGCATTCACATGGCTCACGATCATCCATAACTCCATTTCCAGAGCATTTGGCACTGTCTTCTAACTTGTGCACACATACCACACAGGTGGTGAACATACATACATACATACATACATACATACATACATACACATACGTGAGGGCAAAACATATATATATATATAATCTAAAAATTACATTTAAATTAAAAATTCCTTTGAGAGTATTCCTTTTAGAAACTTACCCTCATTCTCTCAATCAGAAATCTCTCCCACCTGCACTTCCTGTGTTGTGCCCTCTTCTGCCTTATAGTGTGTTATCAAGCAACTGTGCTGATTTCTTAGGGCAAAGACTCACCTTATTGGCACTTGTCACAGCCTCTTCTAAAAACTGCACCTTGCTCTGCAGGGCATCTA
Source organism: Cricetulus griseus (assembly GCF_003668045.3). Lineage (NCBI taxonomy): Eukaryota > Metazoa > Chordata > Mammalia > Rodentia > Cricetidae > Cricetulus > Cricetulus griseus. The sequence continues at coordinate 157,377,598 of NW_023276807.1, forward strand.
TCTGACCCCTCTTGGCTGTGATTTGCTTCTGCATGCCCATTGCCACCTTCATAGCTGTAGGAAAGATTCAAACTGTACACTTTGAGAGGCTACCATAAGTTACAACCCAATGACAAATGAGATTCACACAGGTCCCTGGGAAGTGTCGATTAAAACACCATGGAAAAAAAGCTCTAGGGTTATATAATCACTGCAACAAGTTCCCAGAGATTCCTAACTAGTAAAATCTATGTGGTGATGTGCTGTGGTTTCTTTGCTATTGGCGTTAATTTCATTGACTACTATTAGTTACATGTTTTCATTGGTAATAATCATACTGAACACATTTACATGCATATAGGAAATACACATATAAACAGTATGTTTGACAAAGATGATTTTTTTTCAGAAACCCATGTTTAAAATATCATTTAAGACATTTACTATTAACAAACTTTTGATTCCAGGGATATCACAAACCATTCCATTTCATTCTCATTCCTTACACTCTTAATAGTAAAAATGCCACAGAAGCACAAAGTGGCTGTTTAAGCTGAGAGTGTTTTAATTTTTGAAGATTTATTTCTTTAATTTTTATGTATGAGGTTTTTATGCCTGTATTTATGTATGTGTACCACATGCATGTCTGGTACCTGTGGAGGCCAGATGAGGGTGTCAGATCCCCTGGAGTCATTGATGGTTGTGATTCACCTACGTGGGAGTTGGGAATCTTGCTCTGCAAGAGCAACAAGTGCTCTAACCACTGAGCTATCTCTCCAGCCCAGATGAGAATGGCCCACAGAATCCTCAGGACATGATAGGCTGTCCTTTCATAGAATTTTAAAGTCAGAAAACCTTATCTTTTATTTAGAAGTCAGTTGAGGAAATAGGTTTCATACTAATACTACTTTGAGTCAGGGCTGACTATAAATTAGAGGTTAAAAATGAAAAGGAAAACATACTATTTGTTGAAAAGAAAACATCAGAAAAACAGTGATATTTTTCATTAACAACATATGGTTCTTTCCAGGTGTGGTTGGGCACTCCTTTAATCCCAACACTAAGGAGGCAGGTGGAGCTCTGTGAGATTGAGGCCAGCCTGATCTACATAGCAAATTCCAGTATAGCCAGAGCTACACAATGAGACCCTGTCTTTAAAAAAAAGTTCTCATAATAATCTGCCAAAATCAGGGTTTATAATCCAGGATAATGCACTGATTTTTAAAAATGATATTTTTTGAAAATTTCTTATATTTACACAATGATTTTTTAAATTATATCCATTCAGAACTGCCTCCTGCCAACTCAGTGGAGTGGCTCCTACTGCATCGTCCTCCTGCCAACTCACTGGAGTGGTTCCTACCCATCCTTCCTTCACCCTCAGACAGTCTTGTGTATCCTAGTCTGGCCTTGAATCTGTTGTGCAGACAAAGATGACCTTGAACTTCTGATTCCCAGTTTCTGCCTCCTCAGTACTGGTAATTAGGTTGTGCCATGAGGGCCAAGTTATTTGGTGCTGTTGATTAGAACCTAAGGCTTCATGCCTTAGCTAGAGCCGAAGAGCAACTGATTAATTAACTGACTTATTAGCATATCAAAGAGTGACATCATTTGCTTGACAAATCTAGTCTGATTAAGTAGATTATGGTTGATTTTCAAAGGTGGGATGGCTGGGGTTTGAGAACAGACCCTGAAGTGGCCCCCAGTATCCTTTCCAAATGCCATTCACTTAGCATTAATCAGCAAAGAGCCCAACTGCCAAGACCCACACAAACAACAGGACACTTTAGAATTGTGGGTCCTCCGTGCACAGGGCAGCATAATCCCTGTGCCACTCTGATTTGGGGCTATGTGCTGCCAGAGTCTGGAGTGGTGGCTCAGATTTGTAATCCCAGACAGAAAGAACAGGAGTTCAAGTCATCTCAGCTATATAGCAAGTTGGAGGCTAACCTCGGCAACCAAAAACCCTGCCTTTAAAAAAAAAAAAAAGAAAGAAAGAAAAGAAACAAAGAGAATCTGTGCTGTTGCTCAAGCATAAATTAATTAAAAACAACCCCAAATCCTTCAGAGGCCAACAAGATGGGTCAGTGAGTAAAGGTGATTGCTGCTAAGCCCAACAACCTGAGCTTAATTCCTGGACCCACACGGTAGAAGGAGAGAGCCAACTCCAGAAAGTTGTCCTCTGACCTCCACACAAATATATATAAACATGCACACACACTCACATACACAATGCACACACAGATAAATGTTCATTTTAAAAATGTGGTGAATGAAGTGGGGGCTAGGAGATGGCATAGTTGGTAAGGTCCTTGCTGTAGGAAGCTGGGGGCCTAATTTTGACCCCAGAACCCACAGCAAAGCTGGGCATGGAACACCCGCATGAATCCTGTGCTCTCTGGCCAAGCAATCTACAAAATCAGGAGCTCCAGGTTCAGTGATTGAGAAAGACCCTGTCTCTAAAACTAAGGTGGAGAATGGAAGACAGCAGATGTTGACCTCTGACCTCTAAACACATGCATACATGCAAACACATATGAAAAACAATTGTTAAATAGGAAAACAGACTAAATTTGAGACAGGATTTCTCTGTGTGTCCCTGGCTGTCCTGGAACTCTCTTTGTAGACCAGGCTGGTCCTGAACTCAGAGATCACCCTGCTTCTACCTCCCAAGTGCTGGGATTAAAGGCCACTACTGCCTGGCTAAAGACTAAGTCTTATAGTCAGCTATTGTAGCTATACCCCAAATGGCAGAATAACGTGAGAGGACCAACTCCTCTCATTCTGACGATCCTCGCTCTCACTCACACGGCATGCCCATGGTCAGTTCACTCTCACTCACACAGCATGCACATGGACAGTTCACTCTCACTCACACAGCATGCACATGGACAGTTCACTCTCACTCACACAGCATGCACATGGACAGTTCACTCTCACTCACACAGCATGTGCATGGACAGTTCACTCTCACTCACACGGCATGCACATGGACAGTTCACTCTCACTCACACAGCATGGGCATGGTCAGTTCACTCTCACTCACACAGCATGCACATGGACAGTTCACTCTCACACAGCATGCACATGGACAGTTCACTCTCACTCACACGGCATGCACATGGACAGTTCACTCTCACTCACACAGCATGGGCATGGTCAGTTCACTCTCACTCACACGGCATGCACATGGACAGTTCACTCTCACTCACACGGCATGCACATGGACAGTTCACTCTCACTCACACAGCATGGGCATGGTCAGTTCACTCTCACTCACGCGGCATGCGCATGGTGATAATGACCCCCCATCTAGTAATTCTATTACCAAATCCTATCTCATTTTTATCAGAGAAGAAATCATGAGCTGCCAATTAGTTATTGATCTACAGTTTATGTAGACAATCTGCATGTAAAATATACGAGGTTGACTGAAAAATATCAGTGGCTTACATTTCTATCCTTAAAAATGAGGTGAGACCATGAGATTTGGTAGAACTTGCTGAAATAGCCTTAAGAAGAAAAAGACTGCTATGCTTTCAGATGTTAAGGACTATACGGCACATGGCACTTTCCCTTAAAACACAGTAGAAACCCAGCTTTGTAGCGCCCATCATGAATGCCTATGTGTATTTCTCTCATCACCTGGCACTGTGAAGAGGCAGTAGACAGTATATCTAGGTTTGTGTTCTAATAAATCTAAACAATGGAATTAAAAGCAGAGAGGAAGTGAAGCAGAACATACCATGGCCATCAGATCCTTCCATGGTCTTCAGTGTATTCCTTGTTTGCTCCAGCTCAGACTGGGCAGACTTTAACTGCATCTTTAGTTTGTTTGTAGTGGTTTCCATTTCTTCACTTTTGTTTCGGAAATTCCTTTTTAAGACTTCATAGTCCTCTATATAACATAATGACCAATATTTGTAATTAATCATAGCACCTTTGAGGCTGGAAGAAAACCCATTTGATTAGCTCTCATTTGTTACAGACATGGGATGTACACATGCATTGCAACTATCTGCCGCACTTTGCTTTAGCCGGATCATCCTTTACCTACCTTCATTCAATGCTCCTCCCCAGCCTTTGTAATTAGCTCAAATTTCTCCTGCCTTTCTTTTGGAATATTTGATCATACTGTGAAACCTGACACTGTTAATAAAATTGACCTTGGGTCAAGGGGTGGAGCCAACAACTAGTTGACAGGAATTAGCCACAGAGAGTACAGAGGAGCCAGGAAGATGGATAGAGAGACACACAGGAGTAGGGAGGGACTTGGAGTTTCATGGTTTTGGGATAGGTGGAGAGATGCTCTCTTGTTGGGTCTCTGGCCAGAAAGGATGATGGGCATCAAAGAACCTTCATATAGAGTTTGTTTTCAATGTGGCAAAGCTAGCTACTGGGCAAGAAACTTCCCTTGCTATGACTGCTGACAGTATGGACAAGCAGGACACAAAGAAAGTTGATTGCCAAACTTTGCCAAGACAAGGTAGGTCAGTTAGGATTAAAGCTCTGTGCCATATGCCCAGCTTTATGTCTTTTTCATGATTCCAATCTTCATGGCACCATAATGACTTAAGGCTCCTGTGTGTATTTTCAAAATTTATTTTTCAATTGACTTCCATGTGTCTCACCTTCCTCCCATCCTTAGGTACTACATACTTGAACCCAAGGCCTTGCCCATTATAGGCAAGTTCTTAACCACAAAGTTAAATACTATCTATCTATCTATCTATCTATCTATCTATCTATCTATCTGTTCATTTACTATCTATGTGGTAATTATCAAAAGGCCTGGCATGCAGTCAATGTTCTATCATAAATGAAGGAAGAGACTCACTAGACCCCACTCGTAGCTGAGGAATGACTGACAGTTGATATCTGCTGAGGGAGACTGTGGTTTTTGTTCAGGGTTGTGGTCTTAGAAGGCTGCCCATGATTCAGCAGATGGCCCTAAACTCAAGCATATTTAATCAACACTAATTGGACTCAGTGGATTGTTAAAAAAATAATAAGAGGCCATGTTGGGAGGGAGATGGAAGAGGGTTCCAAAAAGAGCAGCAGGAGATTGAGGGGTGGACATGACCAAAACACATTACATACTGTATGAAAGTCTCAAAGAATAAATACATTTAAAAATACTTGGCATAAGCTGGGTGGTGGTGGTGCACACCTTTAATTCCGGCACTCATGAGGCAGAGGCAGGCAGATCTCTGTGAGTTTGAGGCCAGCCTGGTCTCCAGAGCAAGTTACAGGACTGGTTCCAAAGCTACAGATAAACCCTGTCTCAACAAAACCAAAAAAAAAAAAAAAAAAACCAAACCAATACTTGGCATAAACTCAACCACCACACATTCTATTTACTTATGTATACATGATAGAGATTTTGAGAGGGTAAGACAAGGTCTCATGTAGTCAGGAAGGTCTCAAACTCATTACACTGCCAAAAATAACCAGGAAGTCCTGATTTTCCTTGTCTCCACTTCCCAAGTGCTGCGATTATAAACATGAACCACACTTGGCTATGATGTAGATTTATGATGTTGAACACATAAGTTCAACTCCACATATCCTAAGTGCTGACTCACACGGACTGCCTCTGCCTCACACTTTGCTCCCACGCCTCCCTCTTCCCCAGCTCCCTCTTTATTTGTTGCTATTATTGTTTCCCAATCCCCAAAGTAAAAACCTAGAAGGAATTTCCAGTTACTACGTACTACTGATACAACCTCCCAAAGTACTCTTTGTCTTGCATGTGGGGTGGGGGATGTGGAGGTGTGTGGGATTTTTTGTTGTTGTTTAGAGAAAGGGTCTCATTATATAACTCTGGGCTGTACTGGAACTCACTGTGCAGACAAGGCTGGTCTTGAACTCACAGAGATCCATCGCCTCTCCCTGCTAAGTGCTGAAATGAAAGGCATGCACTACCAACTACCACACGGGCCCAAAGTAGTCTTAATTCTTTGCTCATCTTCTATTCTTGTTGCCACTGCCTCTGTTCAAGTCCTCATCATAAGGATTTCTCCTTCCAGTGGTTTTTCATAATTCTATTTATACATGTCATTTTATTAAACCTTTAATCAAGTATTTGACTCAAAGGATGCAAGATCCCCATTTCCATAAAAGCAAAACAATACAGCCAACACATGATTTCTGCTGAACACCTCAGGCCTGGAGTCTAGATACCTCACCCTACTCTTGGACAGTAAAGGTAATGGTTATAACATCAAGCCACCGAAGCTCCTTGTGGAGAGCTGGGAGAAGTGACATGATGGGAGCAGCATGGCTATCTGTGTTTGTCGTATGAGATCAGATACTCTTCTTTTGTAACTGCGTGGTGCCCATGGTGGACTTCACAGCACTTACCAGAGTGTGAACTGAAATGACATACCTGAGAGACTGTTTAATTCAGTCCTACTAGTCTTCACCTCATTCAAGAGTTGATCTCTCTCTTGTCTGATGTCCTTTACTGCCCGGAGCCGCTCAGAGCCTGCGTTCACCAGCTTCACCTTCTCCAGTTCTAGGTCACTCATTCTGGCTTCGAGTTCCCTGATCTTTGCATCTTTTTTATCTTTTAAAATCTGTTCATGACAAATACAAAGTATAGTGAAAGGAGTAAAAGAATGTGTGTCATTACAATTCTATCTACTTTTAATTTCTTCAATGCTCCTAAGGATACTTATATAGTTTTCTTGTGATAAAGTTCCCACGAGAAGCAGCCTAGGGATGGAGATTTGGGGTGGTACTTTGGTTTGCAGTTTCTGAGGCTACATCATGACAGGCAGGCTACATTGTAACATCTCAGTCCACTGGAGCAGAAACGTGCAGGTGGCTTCCTCGAATCTGAACAGATCCCAGAGCAGAGAGCTAAGGCCAGGACCCCAGGGGTTACTACCTTCAAGACCCACCTCCAGCCACCCATTTCTACTAGGGAGGTCCCAAAGGTTTTACAGCCATCCAAAACATCACTACCAACTGGGGCACAAGCATTCCAACCTCGAGCCTTCAGAAGGCATTCTAGATTCAAATTCTTAACAGCAGCTGACCAAAGGAATAAGCAGTGGGACAAAGCCCAGAAAAGACCTTCACATACAGGAGCCTGCAGGGACATTTTACATTCATTCAGAGTACAACAACACTAAATCTGGATTTTAACATAAAAGTGGTAAAGAGAGCCCTCTGTCCTGCGGCGGATGCCCTGGCCTCTGTTGAGTCTGGGCACTGCTCTGCCCACCCCCCAACCTCCTCCATCAACTGCTCGCTTCTGCCTGACTCCACCCAGACAAGAGTGGACCACCCAGTACAGGAAGGTCCACCCTGAATCCAGACACACCCCACCCTTTTCCACCCACCACCCTCTGTGATCCCACTGCCACCAGAGGCTGGGCCCTCGGCCAGCCACCTGAGAGAGGGAGAGAGACCCCACCTGCACTCACTGGAAGAAGGGATGGGAAGAAGACAGAGTAAGAACACACTCAAAAACAGAAAAACCAGTATGACACCACCAAAATCTAGGGACTCCCACACCAGCAAGATCTGAAAAGCCCAACACAGAGCATGAAGAAGAGATGGACCTCAAAAATTATCTTAGGAAGATGATAAGAGTCCTTTAAAGAAGAAACAAGAAAATCCCTTAAAGAAATAGAATCAAAAACAAGCAAAAAATTACATGAGATGGAGGAAAAGACAAACCAACAAATGCAAGAAGTAAACAAATCTCTTAAAGAATCCAAAGAAAGTCAAGAAAAAACAACCAAACAAGGGAAGGAAGCACTCGAAACAGTTCAAGGCATGAAAGCTGAAATAGAAACAATAAAAAAAAAACACAGAATGAGGCGATGCTGGAAATAGAAGGGTTGGATAAACTATCAGGAACTAAAATGTGAGTATAATGAATAGAATTCAAGAGATGGAAGAGAGAATCTCAGGTGTTGAAGACTCTCTAGAGAATATACAGTCATTGATCAAAGAACATCTCAAGTCCAACAAATCCTTAACACAAAATATCCAGGAAATAAGGGACAATGTGAAAAGGCCAAACCTAAGAATAATAGGTATAGAAGAAGGTGAAGAAACACAGCTCAAAGGTGCAGAAAACATATTCAACAAAATCATAGAAGAAAACTTCCCTAACCTACAGAAAGATATGCCTATGAAAGTACAAGAAACTTACAGAACACCAAACAGACTGGACCACAAAAAGAAGTCCCCTCGACACATAATAATCAAAACACCAAACCTTCAGAATAAAGAGAAAATATTAAGAGCAGCAAAGGAAAAATGCCAAGTAACATATAAAGGCAGACCTATCAGAATCACTCCCGACTTCTCAATGGAAACTTTGAAAGCCAGAAGGTCCAGGATAGATATCCCACAAACACTAAGGGACATGGATGCCAACCCAGACTACTGTACCCAGCAAAACTTTCAATCACTATAGATGGAGAAAACAAGATATTCCATGACAAAAGTCAGACTTAAACAATACATATCCACAAATCCAGCACTACAGAAAGTTCTGTAAGGAAAACTCCAGCCCAACCAAGATAACTACACTCATAAAAACATAGGCAATAGATAATCCAATTCTACCAAACACAAAAAGAAACAGGAGGGCAAAATCCACACACAATGACACCACCACCAATAAATCCAAAACAAAAAACAACAATCAATGGACATTAATATCCCTCAATGTCAATGGTCTTAACCTGCCCATAAAAAGATACAGGCTAACAGAATGGATATGAAGACAGAATCCATCCTTCTGCTGTATACAAGAAACACGCCTCAACTTCAAAGACAGGCGTTACCTCAGAGTAAAGGGTTGGGAAAAGATTTTCCAATCAAATGCGCCCAAGAAACAAGCTGGTGTAGCAATCCTAATATCTAACAAATTAGACCTCAAACTAAAATCAATCAAAAGTGATGAAGGACATTTCATACTTGTCACAGGAAAAGTCCATCAAGATGAAATCTCAATTCTGAACATCTATGCCCCAAATACAAAGGCACCCATATTTGTAAAAGAAGCATTACTAAAGCTCAAACCACACACACTTATAGTTGGAGACTTCAGCCCGCTTTCACCACTAGACAGGACCAGCAGACAGAAACTTAACAAAAGAAACAAAGGATCTAACAGAACTTATGACCCAACTGTGTTTAACAGATATCTATAAAACATTCCATCCAAACACAAAAGAATATACCTTCTTCTCAGTGCCACATGGAACCTTCTCTAAAATTGACCACATAGTTGGCAACAAAGCAAACCTCCACAGATACAAAAGAATTGAAATAACCCCCCTGTATCTTATCAGATCACCATGCTTTAAAGCTAGAATTCAACAGCAATACAAATTGCAGAAACCCTACAAACTGGTGGCAATTGAATAACGCCCAATTACACCATTCCTGGGTTGAGGAAGAAATAAAAAATGAAATTAAAGACTTCCTAGAATTTAATGAGAATGTAGGCACAACATACCCAAACTTATGGGACACTTTGAAAGCAGTGCTAAGAGGAAAGTTCATAGCACTAAGTGCTCATATGAAGAAACTGGAGAATAGTCACACTAGAGAATTGACAGAACAACTGAAAGCTTTATAGCAAAAAGAAGCAAACTCACCATGGAGGAGTAGAGCCAGGAAATAATCAAACTGAGGACTGAAATCAATAAAGTAGAAACTAGGAAAACATTACGAAGAATCAATGAGACAAAGAGTTGGTTCTTTGAGAAGATCAACAAGATAGACAAACCTCTATCCAAACTAACCAAAAGGCAGAGAGAGAGCATGCTAATTAACAAAATCAGAAACGAAAAGGGGGATATAATAACGGACACTGAGGAAATCCAGAGAATCATTAGGTCATACTTTGAAAACCTGTACTTCACAAAATTCGAAAATCTAAAGGAAAGGGACAGGTTCCTGGATAGATATCACTTACCAAAATTAAACAAGAAGAGATAATCAGTTTAAATCGACCAATAACCCCTAATGAAATAGAAGCAGTCATCAAAAGCCTTCCAACCAAAAAAGTCCAGGGACAGATGGCTTCACTGGAGAATTCTACCAAAAATTCAAACAAGAGCTAAAACAGTACTTCACAAGTTGTTCCACACAATAGAAACAGAAGGGATATTGCCAAATTCTTTTTATGAAGCTATAATCACTTTGATACCCAAGCCACACAAAGATACAACTAAAAAAGAGAACTACAGACCAATATCCCTCATGGACATCAATGCAAAAATACTCAATAAATTATTGGTGAATCGAATCCAAGAACACATCAGAAAAATCATCCACTATGATCAAGTAGGCTTCATCACAGGGATGCAAGGATGGTTTAACAAACGAAAATCCCATCAATGTAATCCACCATATAAACAAACTGAAAAAGAAAAACCACATGATCATCTCACTAGATGCTGAAAAAGCCTTTGACAAAATCCAACACCCCTTCATGATAAACATCTTGGAGAGAACAGGAATAACAAGAACATATCTAAAGATGATAAAAGCAATATACACCAAACCAACAGCCATCATCAAACTAAATGGAGAGAAACCGATTTCTCTAAAATCAGGAACAAGACAAGGCTGTCCACTCTCTCCATATCTCTTCAATATTGTACTTGAAGTGCTAGCTAGAGCAATAAGACAACAAAAGGAGATCAAAAGTATACAAATTGGAAAGGAAGAAGTCAAACTTTCACTATTTGCAGATGATATGATAGTCTACATAAGTGACCCAAAAAATTCTACCAGGGAACTCCTACAGCTGATAAACACCTACAGCAAAGTAGCAGGATACAAAATTAACTCAAAAAAAAAAAAATCAGTAGCCCTACTATCCAGATAATAAATGCAATGAGAAAAAAATCAGAGAAACATCACCCTTCACAATATCCACAAACAACATAAAATATCTCGGGGTAATGCTAACCAAAAAAGTGAAAGACCTGTACAGTAAGAACTTTGAATCTTTAAAGAAAGAAATTAAAGAAGATACCAGAAAATGGAAAGATCTCCCATGTTCTTGGATAGGTAGAATTAACATAGCAAAAATGGTAATCTTGCCAAAAGTAATCTACAGAATCAATGCAATCCCCATCAAAATCCCAACTCAGTTCTTCGCAGACATTGAAAGAATAATACTCAACTCTATATGGAAAAACAAAAAACCCAGGATAGCCAAAACAACGCTGTATAATAAAGGATCTTCTGGTGGCATCACCATCTCTGACTTCAAGCTCTATTATAGAGCCATAGTTCTGAAAACAGCTTGGTATTGGCACAAAAATAGACAGATAGACCAATGGAATCGAATTGAAAACCCTGATATTAACCCACACACCTATGAACACCTTATTTTTGACAAAGATGCTAAATCTATACAATGGAAGAAAGATAACATCTTCAACAAATGGTGCTGGCACAACTGGATTCAAACACGCAGAAGATTGCAGATAGATCCATATCTGTCACCATGCACAAAACTTAAGTGCAAATGGATCAAAGATCTCAACATAAATCCAGCCACACTGAATCTTCTAGAAGAGAAAGTGGGAGATACCCTTGAACGAATTGGCACAGGAGACCACTTCCTGAACATTACACCAGTAGCACAGACATTGAGATCTTCAATTAATGAATGGGACCTTCTGAAACTGAGAAGCTTCTGTAAGGCAAAGGACACAGTCAGTAAGACAAAAAGACAGTCCACAGAATGGGAAAAGATCTTCACCAACCCCACATCTGACAGAGGGCTGATTTCCAAAATATACAAAGAACTCAAGAAGCTAGCCACCAAAACACCAAACAATGAAATTAAAAAGTGGGGTGCAGAACTAAATAGAGAATTCTCAACAGAGGAATCTGAAATGGCTGAAAGACACTTAAGAAAGTGCTCAAAATCCTTGGCCATCAGAGAAATGCAACTCAAAACAACTCTGAGATACCATCTTACTCCTGTCAGAATGGCTAAAATCAAAAACACCAATGACAATCTATGCTGGGGAGGATGTGGAGAAAAAGGAATACTCCTCTATTGCTGGTAGGAGTGCAAACTTGTAAGACCACTCTGGAAATCAGTATGGCGGTTGCTCAGAAAACTGGGAATCTTGAGGATAACCTCAAGATCCAGCAATTCCTCTCTTGGGTATGTATATACCCAAATAATGCACTTTATACAACGAGGACATTTGTTCAACCATGTTCATCGCAGCATTGTTTATAATAGCCAGAACCTGGAAACAACCTAGATGCCCCTCAACTGAAGAATGGATAGAGAAAATGTGGTACATTTACACAATGCAGTACTACTCAGCAGAAAAAAGCAATGGAATCTTGAAATTCTCAGGCAAATGGATAGAACTAGAAGAAACCATCCTGAGTGAGGTAACCCAGTCACAAAAAGACAGGCATTGTATGTACTCACTCATATATGAATTTTAGACATAGAGCAAAAGATTACCAGCCTACAATCCTCTTCACCAAAGAAACTATGAAACATGAAGGACTCTAAGGGATAATTGCATGGACCCCAGGAATGGGAAGGGGCAGGAACTCCTGAGCTAATTGGGAGCATGAGGGTAGGGGAGAGGGAGCTGCCAGAATGAGAGGAGGAGAGGAGAAAATGGAGGAGCAGAAATATTGAGTTGTGGGAAGAATAGAGGACAGCAGGATGAGAGATACCATATTAGAGGGAGCCATTTTAGGTCCAAGGAGAGATCTGGCACTAGGGATATTTCCAGAAACCTACAAGGATGACACAGACAATCCAGGCAATGGTGGAGCGGGTAACCTAAACGCTCTTCCCCTAAACTGAGATTGATGACTACTTTTTTATGCCATCCTAGAACTCTCATCCAGTGGCTGATGGAAGCAGAGGCAGACATCCACAGATATACACTGAACTGAACTCTGGAACTTAGTTGCAGAGAGGGAGGAATGAAGATCGAAGGGGTCGGGACCAGGCTGGTGAAACCCAAGAAACAGCTGGCCTGAACAAGGGGGAACACATCACCCAGATGCTGTCTGGGAGGCCAGTACAGGACTGATCCAGACCCCTGAACATGGATGTCAATAAGGAAGCCTCTGCACTCCAGGGAGCCCCTGGTGGTGGATTAGTATTTTTCCCTGGTGTAAGAAGGGACTTTGAGAGCCCATCCCTCGTGAAGGGATGCACTCTTGCCCTGGACACACGGGGAAGGGCCTGGCCCAGCCCAGGATGATGTGATGGACTTTGCAGAGCCCCCATTGAGGGTCCTACCCTGCCTGGGGAGTGGAGGGTGGATGGGGTTGGGGATAGGTCGGAGTGGGGTAGGAGGGGTGTGGGTGAGGGGAGGGAGAGGGAGAAGGGATTGACATGTGAAACAAGCTTGTTCCTAATTTTGACTAAAAAAAAAAAAAAGGAAAAAAGAAAAAAAGTGGTAAAGAGAAAGAAAAGTGGTAAAGAGAGAGAAGAAAGGAATAATTTACAATTCATTTAGACTCAGGTGTCTATTCCCAGGATCACTTGCCATAACCTGTAATTATTCCTATTCTCTGTTCACACTGCAGTGGGTACTTTTTCATATGCTGGGGACACACAGAGCCAGGACTAAGTGGGCCTGCACATGAGGTCTCTATCTTAGACTTCTCTTGCCTTACCCAGGCCCAAGCCTGGATACCACCCACATAATAGCTTTGTCCTCAAGTCTTCTGTAGTGAAGAGAGAGACAGGGAACCACTATGTGTGACACTATGTGTCACACAAAGGGAAGGAGATGTGGGGGGCGGGGGTGGATGTGATGGAGGGAGGGGTAGATGTGAGGGAGGGCCTTCGACTTGAGACGAGCTGGAGTATAGAGAAGTGTTAACATAGCAGGCCTGCTCCTGTCTGTCAGGTCTGCTCACAAGGCTGGTTCTTGGTTGGCATTTAGGGTCTCTGAAGCCTTAGGAAGTGGAACCTACTTGACGGAAATAGATTACTAGGGTTCGTGTTTGAAGGTCACACCTAGTCTATTCTGCTTGCCCATCTATATAGTGAGTTCCAGAACAGTCATGGTTACATAGTGAGACTCTCTCTCCAAAGAAAAAAGAGAAAAGATTTAGTATTACATGATTCATGTTTGAAATCCCAGCATTTGGCAGAAAGATCATTGCAAGCCTGAGGCCAGGTTGAGCCTCCATAATGGATTCCATAGGACCTGGCTTCCAAAAGAGGAGGGGGAGGAAGAAGGAAGAAGAGGGATGAAGAAGAAGAAGGAAAAAGAAAGAAGGTAGGAGGAGGAAGAGGAGAAGCAAAGAAAAAGAAGGAAGAAGGGAGGAAGAAGGTGGCAACAAAAAATACAAAGATGAATAAGGTGTGTGCCTTGCTTTATGAAGTCACCCATGCAGTCGGGAGACTCAATATTTAAACTCACAGTGTAACACAGAAGTGACAGGTACACAGTTGGGTGGGATAACAGAAGTAGGAAAGAAACTAATTCTTTATATAGCCTAATAAAGTTGTGTTTTTGTTTGCCTGTGTTTTTGTTTCCATAGACACTAAGAGTCAGTGAACAGTCCAATGTTATATAGTTATTATGAGGTGATGGGGGCCAAACTTTGCTCTATGAAGACTACCTCACACTGTGGGCTTGGGGAACATTCAGAGAGAGGGTTCCTTGCTATTTTCCTTTTGTACCCACAATCCTGAACCATTTTGGAGCCACACATTCCTTTTAGAGAGTGGCAGTAGGGATCTTTTCTCAAAGACTTATGATAGCAACTCAGATACTTCCTATTCTAGGAGCCCCATAAACATCAAGAATAATTCCAATTTTTCTCAATATATTAATAGGTTATTGTTGCTTGGAGAACAGAAAATTTGCATGCTAATCCACCCAAACCCCACTCAGACCTTAAACTCCTGCAGTTCCAGCTTCCGGTCATTAATCTCTTTCTCCAGCTGAGCCTTTTCCACCTGCATGGCACCAGCGGTTCGTCCATGCTGGCCAACCAGCTGTGTCATGTTCTCGATCTGCTGCCGCAAGATCTCAATGACCTTGTCCTTTTCTGCCATCTGGAGTTTGAGTGCCTCACACTCCGTCTGCACATTTCTTAGGTGGTCCCCCTCATTCTTGAGATGTTGAAGCTCCTGTAACTTCAAGTCCACCCGTGAGCGGAGCTTAGTGATCTCTGCATTGGTGGCCTCAATGGCTCGTTCTTTCTCCTGGAGGGAAGCTGTCAGGTCAGAAACCGTCCTCTCAGAGCTCTCAAGGGTCATCTTCTTGGCCGTCAACTCTTCCACCACCTTGCGCAGCATCTCCTTGGTGGACTCAAGCTGGGCAGTGAGGGAGGACACTTTCTCCAGGCTCTCATTCTTCCCCTGAATGGCTGCCATCTGTGGTAAAGAAAGTTTTACAACTGGGGGTTTAGGGGGAGGGGAGGGGATGGGCAAGTTAACTCAAAGTGTGAAACCCTGAACTGGATAGTCCAAATAGACTAATTTAAATCATTGTGCCATCAGAACATTAGGGCACAAAGGACATTTTCCCCCATGGAAGACACCTGCCACCCGGCAATGGCACAGCTTGCGTACTTTCCCTCACCTGTCGCTCCATCTGGCCCTGACACTCGCTCTTCATGGCCTTGAGCAGGGCCTCCAGCCGCTGCACCTCCATGTTCCTGTCATCCAGCTCCCGACGAAGGTGGTCGATGGTGATGCTGTTGCCAGTGTCGCGGTCCCACAGGCGCTTGTTCTGCTCCTTCTCCAGACTCAGCTCCTTCTCCCTCTTGTGGAGATCTGCCTAAAAGAAGTGAGGAGCGCTGTTCCTCCCATACACTGTCACACAGCCAAAACAAATCCTTCTATTTGCCTTACATGGTCTTGCTGTTTTTTAATTTGAGAAGTCTTTGGTTAGGGGAAATAAATGCTTTTCAACAGCTGACTAAAATGATTGTTTCCTAGAAAGATACACTAACATTTTGCTTAAACATCTTGGTTTAGGAGTGGCACCTCACACCTGTAATCTCTGCACATGGAAAGTGCATCACTTGTGTTTTGAATGTCATTTTGCTTCCAAATGAACATACCACAACTTGAATTTAGTAGATGGCAGTTCTAATTGAAAGATTATGGCTACTTGAAGACCTTATCTAACATGTAACAGCCACAACTAAGGAAAAAGACACAGATGTCTTATATAAACCACTTGAAGTCCGTAGAATGATATCCGGTGTATATGCACACTATTCAGTAAAACCTGTAATTGTATAATGTGAACTGGCTTGTGTAATGTGCTGAACATCTTCCCTAACCCAAATCTCACACTCTAGAGCAGGAGCTCACCAACAGCTTTTGGAGTTGGTCATCCAGATTCCCTGACTCCTGACTGAACTGGTCCCGCTCTGTGCGCGCCTCGGTGAGTTCTGAATTGGCAAGGACTAGCTGCTTCTCCAGCTCTTCTATCTGGAAGAAAAGCCCAAATCAAACAAATGTAGCCCAGGTTGGTGGTGCCAGAATACAAAGCCTATGAGAGCAGATGATGAGCAGTAGAGGCAAAGCTCATGGGTCATACGTTTACAGTTTTCTAACCTTAACATTTCTGTAGGGTTTAGCACGGGCATCAGTCACAGTGGAGCCCTCGTTACTGTTACTTCTGTCACCGCACACTGTGCTTTGTGTTTTCTCTTCAGAAGTTATCTTCTGGAGAGAGATGCTCTATAATTATGGGAATCTTCTGGTGGCATAAACAATGCACTGTAGACCCCAAACAAATGAACTTCACAATACTGAGATGAGATAGCTTGTTTTAGAATATCTGTCTCAGATGGGCATAGCGATGCACACCTTTAATCCCAGCATTGGTCAGCAGAGGCAGGTGGATCTGTGAGCTTGGGGCCAGCCAGCCTGGTCTACATGGAAGTTCTAGGACAGCCAAGGCTAAACAGTGAGACCATGTCTTGAAAAATCCAAACAAACACCGCCCCCCCCCCCGGCCAAAAAACATCAAAGCCTCAATAAAATACTGAATACAGAAGAATGAGTAATAAAATATCTGTTGTCATATTTCAAAAGAGTGAGTAAATAACTATATTTAAAGTTAAGAAAACAATGTTGGATAATTTAAGCATTCAAAACTAAAATAAACATTCAAAACTAGCTATAAACAGGAATGAGAATCAATTTTAAAGAATATATTTGTCCTTCAGTCAGCACAGCTTTTTGTTGGAATAGAGAAAATTTTAGTTCACTGAACCAATGATGTCACCCAGAGTGATACCATTTCCTTCTACAAACCCAGCATGTAGCAGGTCTATAGGAGGACCCAGGCTGCTCCAGGATTGCAAGTGTTCCTACAGCCCTCAACACAGGCTGAGTGGGAGACCCCAGACCATGAAGACTTCAGGTTTTGATTTAAGCTGAACCACACACTATTAAGATGTAGATAAAGCACTGTTTCATAAGGATATGTAATATTTGGTGTTATGCAATGAAACCCACCTATAACTATTTTATCATCCACCTTCTAGGATTCAAAAAGCTTTTATATTGACAGAAATGCTACACATTTCTTCCTAATACTAAGATATATTCAATAGACTTGAAAATGTGTGTCAAGAGTAAAACTTAGTTTAGATATGATCAAACCTTCTTAACTAGAAAACATATGACCAAGACAAACTTTTTCTTAATAACTTTTTATTTTTACTTGAAACAGATTTGTTTAAAACTCTTCATTTATTAAACCAATATATGGTCAATCAATAATCACATTATATATATATATATGTATATACATATACACATATGTAAATATCTCCTTGACATTTATTGTCTATATTTATATACACATAAATGACTTAAAGTGCTAATACATAAGTATCAAACAGTTATGTATTTGTCTATAATGTAGCATCAGTGCCTACAGGACTTAGGATATAAATTTACACATTTACATTGGATATATGTTTAAGTTGGCTGTATGTAATTACGTTATATATTTAAAAAGTATTTCATAAAGATTAAGTATTCTTAAGGATTAAGTACAGAAAGTTTTAGATTCTGACTAATTATATTTGATAATGCTACATGAAATATTATAGATTATATTTGATTTTAAGTTGCATATTAAGAACTATTTCACAGGAATTAATGGATTACCCACCTACACTACTATATCTGGCTTAAGAAGTATTTTTGAACTGGAGATACAACTCAGTGGAAGAGTGCCTGCTAGGTTCAATCCCTAGTGTTACTAATAATAATAGTGATAAAAGAAAAACAAAAATTTCCCTTTATTCTTCTGCTCCTTTGGAGGCATATATTTAGGGAAAACATGAAAATTTAACCTCTGTAGTGTAAGTAACTTCTGAGAAAATGAATTATCAGTTAATATGAGCTTTTCAGTCTTGTCATTATTAGGAAAGCCTGAGATGGCACACTTAGGAGTGAACAGAACACACAGGGAAGAGCCCCAGCATTTACTATGGTCACAGCAGTTCAGCTGGTCTGCAAGGATTAAGCAGACTACATTGGGTTCTGGTCAAGGTTCTCTAACATGAGCCCTGCCTCAATTTTGCTAAGGTACAATGTTTTAAAAGTATTCTAGATGGTCTTCATGATCCCATCAATTCTGTTCCTACTTAAAAAAAATTTTTAACTAATTCTTTAATATTTCACAAATTATAAGAACAGTATCAAAAAGGTTTAGATTATATATCTTCTACTCTTTTGGGCCATAAGTTTAACAAGAATATTTCAGTTTGAATTATCATGAGTACAGCAAACACTTTCTACTCACAGCTTGGCACAAGCCATTTTCATACTTGAACAAAGACCTATTTGTTTATGTGCTTTAAAAATAGGTCCGTTTTTACTGCAAAAAAAAAAAAAATCAAGGTGGCTCTTTCATAATGTCAAACTTGACAATAAGACCTGAGATGGAAACTAGAAGGAGAGAAGTGGGGAGGGGAAGGACACATCTTTTCTGTTTACCCACTGTCAGAAGTTCCTCCAGACCCCTGCAGGAACACTAGTTTTGTAGTTGTCAGTACTGACTCAGCTGCTATAGCTCTGCTTTTACCTTTCACTTTTTAGGGTAAAAACATTTGTATCAATTAATGCATCAAAAAATAAATAAATGGACAGTGAAAGGGAAAAACCACTGAAGTCAGCTGAGCTGGTACCAACAGCTATAGAAAGAAAACCCTGCACAGAAAAACCTTTACAATGTCCAGGAGGCACTGACTTCTGACAGAATGTGAAGGGTTTCTCTTTGCTTTTTACATATAGCAGCACTGGTTTTCCCTTTCACCATCCATGGACAGACTTTTGGGTTTGGATCAATACAAATCAGTACAAGGATTTCATTCTAATTTCACGATTTTAGGGGTATTAGCCAATCATGTCGAATCATATTGGTTTATTTACTTATTTTTTATGGTGGTGTTTTTGCTTTGATTCTGTGCACAAAAAGACACAGATGTGGCCCAGGGAGGGCACTGTGCCTCAGCATGAAGCTGCACAGAACTCTGGGAAGCCTTTACATACTCTTCCAGTATAGTGGACGACTCAGCCAGTGCTACTAAATCTTCACAGCAGACTAGGAAGTCCAGCCCCAGTTACTTTCAAAATAGAAGAAACTTAGAATCAAGATAATGATTTATTTTTGTTGTCAAAAAGCGAAAGTTAAGAGTAAAGCCAAATCTACAGAGCCAATAGTGACAGCTTCTACTGGTCCAAATTCGTAAAGGGGAATTCTGGAGGTTCTCCTAAAATGGAAAGAAAAGAATAGAAGACAGCATTATAGTTAAACACTTTGGTCAACTTTGAAAAAAGCTACATCTAAGTTTTTCTTAGAAACACAATTTCTATTTTCACCAATATGAAATACTTTTTGTTAACCTGAAAAAAACTGCCCTCTGTAATGGATTTTCTCAGGATTTACATACTTTTGGTAGAAAAGTTTTGTTCAGGCCTATCAAAAAAAAATCTTTGTTTTTAAGGCAGGTCTCATGTACCCCGGGTTGGTCTTAACCTCACTATGTAGCCAAAGGTAACCTTGACCGTCTGATTTCCCTGACTTTGCTTCTCTCTTAGCTACCAGGTTAGGTGTGTTCTGGGGACCCTGGTGCTGGGGTGAGATCAGGAGGCTAGGCAGACACTCCCCCAACTGAGCTCCATCCCACCTTCGTGTCTTGTCTTTGTTAACTTCTTCCCTTGGCTTTTGAATATTATATACTAAAATCTGTACTGAAACAGTGAAGAAGAAAATATATTTTAAGATTTTAGCAATGTGAAGTCACAATATAAGATGAAACAAAATATGCACAAGAATATGCTTTTTAAACCCTGCATCCACAACAAAACATTTCACAATACACTATTTGCATCCCTCTAAAGCAAATCCTCGGTAACTTGCTTAGTCTTGGTTGCTCAGTTACACCAAGTATTAATGAAATTTCAGGCCAAAGTGTATTCACCTCTATATAACACTTTGTTCCCTAACTAAGGCAACAGAAGTTGCTTCTTCTTGAGAGCCTAGTTAGGAATTATCAGGTCCATCTATCAGGTTCACTATGATGTATTTTATCAACATTTCAATAATCTGGATCAAGACTGATATGTCCCTTTCCCTTTTTTCAGGTAGGGCCTCACAATGTAGCTAAGGTGGGGCCTTGAATGTCTGATTCTCCTAAATTAGCCTCCCATGTGCTGGCTGTACTCCTTATGTCTACTAACTGTCTTCTATCCAAGATTGTCAAAGTTCTTGGTCATCCATTATTTATACATTAAGATGATGACTCTAATAAACATTGTTTGTTATTGTTTTGTTTAAAAAGAAGAAAAGAGAAATTGTTGAGACATACATAAGACTATAAGTTTATTATAAGGCGCGGCAGAATGGGGAGACTAAGAAGAGGAACAGGGTAATGGCTGACCGCCATGGCTGGTCACCATAGAGAGACAGAGCGAGAAACAGAGAGACGGGAGAGCACACACACACAGAGAGAGAGAGAGAGAGAGAGAGAGAGAGAGAGAGAGAGAGAGCGTAAAGGGGCAGGGGCCTATCTTTTAAAGGGGTCCTCTGCTCCTGCGTGCAGACTTCTTTCCCATGGAATCTTGGGCTGACCAGGGTATTGCCTGAGTGGATTCCACCAGGTAACAGGGGCAGGCCAGCATAATGCCTGACCCTTTCAAACATGATACATTAGACCAGATTAAAAAATAAGCAAACTGTATGAAGCTTATGAAGAGATCATTTTCCAAGCTATGATATAATGGAGAGCCATAGTAATTACAAATTATATAAGTAAACACAGGTGAACTGAGCTTGATTTAGTAGTTTGTGACTTTTCAGTCTGATGTAAATAAAGATGTCTTTTCAAAACGGCTTGAACAGTCATGAATTACAGTTGCTGTATTGGACTATAATACTACTATGATACTATGTCTGACAAATTATAATAATATACTCTCAGCCATAATATACTGAAACCATGACCATCCATCTGTTGGGTTTCTGTAGGGGAGGTCATGTCCTTTGTATAGGATGGGTTTGTCTACAAGAAAGTAAACAATCATCAAGACAAGAGAAAAGAAAACTGGAACACAAAAGTGAGCCTCTCTGGACTACTCAGAGGCTAAGAGCTGTACAAGGGGGTTTACCAAAGAGGGATGTTATTCAAGCTACAACCCCCTTGTCAATCATAAGATCAGCTTAATGATCTTCAAGTCAAATCTGAAGAGGAGAAACTATCACCTCACATTTCCTAGAGATAAATAGTGTTTTGTTGCTTCAGCTGTATGTGTAACTGGATGGGTTACCTTCCTGTGAGTAGTGATCCAAATATCTGAAAGACACAATCTATCATTGATAGTATAGTTTCAAGTTAGTCTCCTCTGATGACTGTAACAAAGCCATGGCAAATTCTCCTTCTCTTGCTACAGGGTTAAAGGCAGACATCTAACTTACATGGTACTACAGTGGCGGTGGAAATGAACCTGCTGCCCATGGAAAAGTAAATGGAAGTGTAGAAGAGTAAGTGCGGCACTATCGGTTTGAGTCTGCCCACACAGACTGGGTTCTTCCACTGCCGCCTAGCAGAACCATTTCATCTTATAAAAGGTCTAATGGCTGTGTCGCCTCCTATTTCTTTAAATCACTACTCCAAAGAACTAAGGCATGGGAAACTGAGTAAACATGATGACAAAACTACACTTATCCCTGCAAGAGTCCACGGGGTGACTGAAGTTGGATTTACCGTCCAAGTTTTCACAAAGACAGACACTGGGACTTGGGCATCTGAGGCAAACAGCTAGCAGCCCTCCCTCCTCAGGAAATGAAGAACATGACCTCTGAAAGGCAGCTTTGATTTTTGGTTTTAGGAATTTCACTGATTTTAAATGGTTGAAATTAATACAATTCTAAGCTTGGAATAAATGGTTGATAATAATATGGAATAACTTTTTAGCTATATAAAACCAAAAAAAGAGAAGTAGTACCAAAAATTTTAAAACAAATTTTAATTACATGTATACCTGTGTATCTGTCAGTGGATATGTTTGCGTGAGTGCTAGAGCCCATGAGATGTTAGATGTCCCTGGAGCTGGAGTTACAGGCTGTTATGGACCACCTGCCGTGGGTGCCTCTAATTGAATTCAGGTCCTCAGCTGCTGAGCCATCTCTCCAGATCTGCCTCCCCAAAATACTATTTGCTTTGTTGTTGTTTTTGTTTTTCGAGACAGGGTTTCTCTGTGCATGTAACAGCACTAGCTGTCCTGGAACTCTCTCTGTAGACCAGACTGGTCATGAACTCACAGAGATCTGCCTGCCTCTGCCTCCGGAGTGCTGGGATTAAAGACGTGCGCTACCACCACCTGACCTATTATCTGCTTTTAAGAGGAATTATGTGATGAAAGATGAAGACCTAAATTCCTAATTTTTATTTTATTTTGGATAATCCTAAATTTTAGTTTTCTAGCCAGAAATGACTAGAAGTTGATGAGTTATAGGTTCCCAGAACTTTGGTGGTAGATATAGACCAGCTGGCACTGAATATTTGCTAAAGCCAAGCCTTATTGACAAATAAATAACATGGTCCTATTCTCTAATTTATTCTTTGTTTATTTTTGTAGTAGTGAGGATTAATCCAGAGCCTGAGGCATGCTAGACAAGTGTTCTTCCAAGAAGCTATGTTCTCTGCTCAATTTATATTTTAGTAATTTACTTGAAAAGTATTTCTCAATTTTTATTATTATAGATAATTTTGCATGTTTGTACACCAACTTACTCTGATTGTAAAAATACTCTCTTTTAATTAGAAATTATTTTTATTCTTCATTTGCATACAAACTATATAAAACACAGTATTGATCAGTGTATAAAACAGTCCTTGGAAGTGAAGTCTAAATTTACCTTATCTTCATACATCCTCTTGGTTTCCCTCAGTTCAGAACGAAGTTGAGAAACAGTAGACTCCAAGTCACTGAGCTGGCGCATATACATGGAGTTTTGGTTCCTTGCTTGTTCTCTAAGAAGGGTTGCAAAGGGTATAAAGCAAATAGCAAACTAAGAATATATATGCGTGATACCTCAAGGGTTCCTCAAATCTCTTAGATACTATTAGCAATCACTTTAGATGGTATCATTAGAGCAAGTGTCTTAATTATGCAGACTTGCTTCTTCAGAGTTTTAGCTCAGGGTTGGGGACAAAGCTTAGAGGTATAAGGTACGTGTGCTATATGTAAAGTTCTGTTCAATTCCTAGCATCAAAAACAAATATTACTTGCCAAAGCTGGCAGCACATATACATATATGTAAGCATAAATATATGTATGCATACATATGTATGTAGGTATTCATTATACTATTCTCTACTTTTGTATATGATTAAAAATATCTGTACTGGGGGCAAAAGAGATGGCTCATTGGTTATGAGTGTTTGCTATACAACCACCAAGACCAGAGTTACAGTCCCAGTACATACATAAGAGGCTGGACATTCTGAAAATACCTAGAACTGCAGCTCCAAAGAATCTGACGCCCTCTTCTGGTCCCCACATGCACACAGGTGCTTGCATCTACACACACAAGTGTATATATAACACAATAAACCTCTAAAAACAAAAGTCTATGCATAGTCTTATACATCAGTTCAAATTATAAAAATTTCATATGCACATGTGTGTCTGTATAACTGTGTTCACATATACATATTTATATATAGATATACATGTAATTATTTATATACAAATATTTATAATATATGTGTGATATATGTTCTTGGTCCTATTATTTGAATGGACAACTCAGTGAATCCCAGGAGCCTGAATACTTGCAATAATACTTTGCATATGGTGACATAAAAAAAATATTACTGTTACCTTTTCTGTTCAGTATTGGAAAAGTTTTTATCACTTTCTCATGGAATCAATTACTAAGCAATTTCAAAAAGGTATTAGGACAGCATATTAATTAAAATAAGTTTTTTAAATTATCATTTTACATGTTTGAGTTTTGCCAGCATGTACATATGTGCACCATGAGCATGCCTTGTGCCCACAGTGGAGGGCAAAAGTTCACATGCATTCAGATAAGCGCTGGAGAAAGCAGGAAAGTTGAACAGCAGGCTTGTCTCTTCAAAGGTGTCTGCCTGTTCTCCGGGAATGCTGAGAAAGAATGTGGTTTACAACCTGGTAACCCTTTGTTGTCTGATGAGCCAGCCCCACCTGTATCCCTCAGAATTTGTTTTATTTATCCTTGAGCATTGCTTCTAGGCCTTAAAACCCATCCTTATGAGAAATGTCACTTGTATTTTACAACATCCTATGTTATCTTAGGACCAGGGCAATACTGACACCCACAGCCATTACGTTTGTCTCAGTCAAGCTCCCTAGACTCTAAATCTTGGGCATGATCTCTGGATCAACAGTATCCACTCTTGTAAAATAAAACAGGTTTACTTTATAAAGAATATCAGTGTAAACATGTCTTAACCTCTGCTATACTCATGGGACTGAACTATCAGAAAACCCTTTTTCCAAAACTGTGCCATGCTTAAATATGGCTAAAATAAACCAACTGGTGTGAGACCCTGGAAGTTTGGCTCAGTACCAGCTACCTGAGTCAAGCTGAGCTGAGTTTCATTCTTCCCTCACCCAGACTGTTTTCCTACTGGCCATGAAGCCAGCAGGGACCCCAACCCACCCCCATGTGCACAAGAACCATAATCATAGATATCAGCCGTGAGCTGCCAGGTAAGTATTGGGACTCAAATCCTTGCCCTCTGCAAATGCAACAAGCGCTCCTAACTGCTGCACCAACTCTCCAGATTTAAGGGATAGTTTTTAAGTGACATCAATTTGAAACCACTAGTATACACATACTGAATGATTTCCAGTTGACTCTCGATACTGTTGGCTTGGCTTCGAGCACTGCTGGCTTTCTCTGTAAGTCCTGTTATTTCGATTTCATGTTCACTTATCAACTGCTCAATCCTACAGAAAGATTGTAATGATTGTTATGATCTGGGGGATTCTTACCTATTACTTATCTCAAAAGTTAATGCTTTCCAACACCTTCAAACTTAGTATTTTGTTTCAGTTTTACACATCCTACTCTTTCATCTGTTTTAGACAGACTTTAATTATGTAGTCTTGGCTGGCCTTGACTTTACAGGCAATCTTCCTTTTTCTGCCTCCTAAGTGCTGCGATTACAGACCTGAGTCACCATGCCTGGTTTTGTAAATGTTACTCCCCTCCTTTTTCTTTCTTTCTGTATTTTTTTTAAATTGTTTCTTTTTAGACAGTTCTCTCTTATTATGTAGCTCTGGTGTCGTAGAACTTGCTACGTAGTTGCTATATAGACCAGGCCATCCTCAAAGTTACAGAGATCCACCTGCTTCTGTCTCCTGAGTGCTGGGACTAACAACATACACCACCACACCTGGCAATGCTGCTCTCTTAATAGCAACTCTAGAAGCCTTAACTTACAACCAACTAGGTTTTCAGAATTCAGAATCTAAGTTTCAGTGTCAAATTATGAGAACCAAGCAAGGCATGGTGTTGTGTGCCTCTGGTCCTGTACTTGAGAAAGTAAAGCATGAAGATCATTGGACTACAGGAATTCAAGGCCAGATGAGGCAACAGTGGAACCCTGTTCTCAAAGAAAACAAACACCTTTGAGTATTATGAATAATATGTTATATAATGTACCATATGTCATATGATATCTCCAGGGAGACCTAGGGAAGGGTCCTATCAACAAAACACATTATGAATTCAAGTTTATAATTATTTACATTGTCACAGACTATTAAATACTTCATATTAGCTAATCAAAAGATATGTGATAGATCACTTTTAGACCAACTGAGGCTGTTCTACCTAAGCCTTGACCTTGACCACTCTGGCTGGTCTTTGACCAAGGCCAACTACAGCAAGAACAGTTTCATTCTTGCTATCTGATCAGTCCTTGACAGCTGATCAAGTTGCTATCCTTCAGTTTAAAACTCTATATCCATGGCTACCTTTAGTAGAATTCTCAACCCTTATGTGAATAATGTTCCACCCACCAGTCCCTCAACTTCTTCCTTGGTTAGAAATCTCTGCTTGTCCTTATTATGTTGGAATTGAGCTTATTTTCCTTCCCTGTAGCAAAACTTACAGTGCTATATATAGTCTTGAATGAAGCCTTCCTTACAGCTTCAATAGGTGTCAGAAAAAAATTAACATAAGTTTGCTATGAGTTGATAAGGAAATATTTTTGTTGTTGTCTCAGAATCCATAGACTTTGGAAATGCAGGTGAGAGAGACACTGAGTGGAATATAATTCACTGTGATTTTCTATGTCTTGGCCAGACACCTACCGATCTTGATGTTGTTGAAGTAGTAGTTCTATTTTGTTCTGTGATTCAGTTTTCAGTGTTTCAAGCTGGTCCTCTACCTGGTTTTAAAATAGAGATATTAAATTGGGTGGTGGTAATTCTAAAGCCTAGAAAATGCAGAGTTTCTATGAAAGGGATGCTATAGAGAGATAAAAATAGAAATAATACTACAATAAACTCTACACCTATATTTACAGCACTTGTGCTCTGGCTATACTTACATCAAACTGTAGGTAAACTGTCAAGAGAGCATTATGTTCATCTTAGAGAACAAAAAATGAGAACCTGGCTTATTTTTAAGGATTTTTACAAGCTATCTCTCAATGCATTGTAATATAAAGTAGTGTTCTCACCACTTACTGGAAATATCCTCCCTTTAAGATAAGAGATTTCTGTGTCTAATTCTCTTAGGATTTTACTAATAGCTGAGCCCAGGTTGCGGAAGTGTATGGTAGACATGCTGTCGTGTTCACATATTTTCTTGCCTGAGGCTTCTTCAAAGTCAACTAAAATTGATCGGATTTCTTGAAGCACACCTTCATGGCTAAGCATCATTTTTCTTAGCTGCTCTATCTGTGTGTTGCTGTCTTTCAACATGTCCTCCTTAAGGCACTTGGCAGCTTCAAGCTCATGAACTGTATTTTGAAGCTGATTTCGTAAATCCTCCTGGGAATGACTCTCCCTTCGTCTATGAAACACATGAAAGAAAAGAAATAACATTGAAAAAAGTCATTTTCACTCAATTTTACAAGGAGTAAAAGAAAAAAAATACTGATACAGAATTTTGCTATATATCCCAGGCTGGCCTTGAACTCAATTATGTAGCTCAGGCTGGCCTTAAACTCAAAGCAATCTTCCAATCTCAGCCACCCAAGTACTGAGATTACATGTATATGGGACTACACCCAACATTAAGAATAAAACCATAAAATTGTTTCTGGGCTGGGGATGCATCTCACTGGCAGAACACTTGCCTAACATGCCTAGACCCTGGGTCCAATCTCTAGCACTGCTGAAGAAGGAGGAGGAGGAGGAGGGAGAGGAATTCAGATACAATCCCAACCTGATGTCGGCCATTGCATCTCTCTCCATTTGCATTTCTTGAAGTTTTGTCTGCAAATCAATAACTGACTGTCGTAAGTAAAATTTTTGTTTCTCATGCAATTCATTGCTCTGAAAAAAAAACTCACACAAATTAATCTATATCTATATTAAACCATCAAAATATAGTTCCTATAGAAGACGATAATTTCCCAAGGGTTATGTATTTATTGTTATGTATACAAAAGCCCCATCACCACTAAAGTTCAGAGCCCAGTGAATAATTTCTCACCTAGATAACTAGAAGACATCAGCAAGGTTCCCTGGCTTGGCCTTTTCTTGTCTATTTTCCGAAACAAATATTCCAGCTCAAAGCAAAAATAGGAAAATGTTTTGTTCCTTAAAACTGAAAAACTGGTTGAAATTATGTATACAGAAAAATCAAATTTTGCCTTCAACTTACTTAAATTCTTGGCAACTACCACTACCATCTAAAACTAAAAGGTGGGTCTGGAAAGATGGCTCTGTGGTTAAGAGCACTGGCTGCTCTTGCAGAGGCCCAGGATTTAATTCTCAGCAACCACATGGCAGCTGACAACCATCTTCAACTTCAGTTCTAGGGGATCTGATGCCCTGTTTGGCCTCTGTGAGCCCTGCATGTACATAGTGCACATACATGCAGGCAAAACATTTATACATATAAAATAAAAATTTCAATGTAAAAATAAAGCTCTGAAAGTGCTCAACTACAGGAAAATGCAGAGATTGCCAAAGCCAGGCACTGAAGCATCTCCCAGCTAACAGGTGATGACCAGTATAGGATGAACATCTTTTTAATTGCCTCATCTTTAAGTCTGAACAGAAAACAAAAACCACTGAAAATGAGATTCTAAGAATAGAGACTAAAATTAAGCAAACAGGAAAACCAAAACAAGATCCAGAGGAAACAAAGATAATGTAGGGATTTTACCCTAACCCTAATTTTGTGCTTGCATAGATTCTAGTACCATACACAAAGATAACAACCATACAGAATAGGAAGCCAGGCAGTGGTGGCTTAAGCTTTTAATCCCAGCACTCAGGAGGCAGAGGCAGGCGGATCATTGAGTTCAACACCAGCCTGGCCTATAGAGTGAGTTTCAGAACAGACAGGGCTACACAGAGAAATCCTGTCTTGAAAAACCTTTAAAACCAAACGAACAAGTGAACAAAACATAAACAATAGGATGCTAAGGCTGGCCACAGTGGCACATGTCTAAATTCCCAAAGTTTGGGAAGCTAAGACGAGGGGAGGCCAAGTTTAAGGCTAGCCTGGGCTACAGTGAGACCCTGTTTAAGAAAGAAGAATAAAGAATGGAAAGCACGAAAATGAAGGAAGGGAGGAGAAAGGGGACAAAGAAGAGGGGGTTGATAAAGGACAAGGAGAGGAAACCAAGGAGGAAGCAGTAGCAGCTAGCAGTAGAGTCATTGCTTAGTGTACGTGAGGTCCTAGGCCAGTAGTTCTCAACCTATGGGCCATGACTCCTGGGGGGGTGTCAAATGATCCTTATACAGGAGTCACCTAAGACTCCTGTAAACACAGATATTATGATTCATAACAGTATCAAAATTATGAAGTAGCAATGAAAATAGTTTTATGGTTGGAGGTCACCACAACATGAGGAACTGTATTAAAGGGTTGCAGCATTTGGAAGGTTGAGAACCACTGCCCTAGGCTGATGCCTACCACAATCAGAGGGACAGAGAAAGTACTGTGTCAGATGCTGAAAAGTCAAGTTAGAAAAGGAACATCAAGTGTCATGTAGCTTCAGCATCACCATTTAACCCACCTGCAGCACAACTCTTACATGATTATTTCCTATTGTAAATATCTCAATCACAAGACTGCTAGGAAGGAACCGCGTCTTTTCCATCTTTATATATCTGGTACCTAGCACATTTCTGTTACATAGGAATACAATAACAGCACTGTTTAATAAATTAGAAATATTTCACAAATGTTTAATGAGAACCAACCAAGTGTGACATACTCTACCAGGAGGTAATAGGAATAAATTAAGCATAGAAAATAAATTAGTGTGTGTGCGCTCTCTCTCTCTCTCTCTCTCTCTCTCTCTCTCTCTGTCTCTCTTTCGACATCTTGTAGGATCCAGGGATTGAACTCAAGTTGTTAGCTTGTGTGTTAGCACCTCTACCCACTGAGCCATCTTGCCAGCCCAGTTACTGTTTCTTTTTCTCTACTACTATGCCTGTGCTTCCTCTGTCTTATTGGTATATGTCTTATTGGTATATTTATCACAAGGTCTCATCACTACTTATTTATAGGACTAACTCATAACTCCTTTGAGAATTGTGGCTTATCTACCTTTTATGCCATGTGTATAATACGACATAATTTTTACATTTAATAAAATTGTAGATTCATCTCCTAAAGTCTAGTCTGATGAGGCAGAATAACATACTAATGGATACAGTAAAATGTACAAAATGTGTACAAACAATACTTGCACAGGAATACTCGCAGTGCTGTCTAGAGGGAAGGCTTCAGAGAAGAAGGGAATCCTTGAAGAGAGCTCTGACAGATTATTTAAGAGTCTTCCAGGAGTTACTAGACAGGCATGGAAATCTAGATTAACAAGGTCCACCCAAGGAGCAAATAGCTCAGTACTGCTGGAACAGAGGGTACCTACATAGAATGGGTACTGAACAAGGATAGCATGAAGCTCTTGTATATGGTGGTAAAAAGTCTGGTTTTTAGAAAGTAAACTCAATACCCACTTTGATTCTACATAAGGTCCACTCATATAGGTTTTAGCAAGCCCTTCTAAATTCTAATTAACCATCCTGTATATATATGTATATAAAATTCTACTTTCTTCCATTGTTTACAAAAGAAGCCAGGTATCATAATAGCAGGACAGCAGGCCTAAACCAATTATTAACAGCATATGAATGACATTAATTATAACACTTCAAAGCATTCAAATTTTATTAAAATTATATCATGAAACCAAGACATTATTATGAGAAAGAAAATAGCATGTAAATGCCTCATTAGCCTAACAGAAAGGAGAGGTCAAATTAACAGGTTTAGCTGATAGACCCATGGCTAAGGTTTTCTTTCTGGGGAGTTAAGTTTTATTTCAAGACAACATGTTTCCTTGTAATGGTGCCAGATGCTAGAAAAGAATGCAACTCACTTCGTTTAGTCTTTTCTGCAAATCTTTAACTTGATGTGAATATTCTTCTAAAACACGTTCAATGTGCTCTTTCCCAGGGTAAGGGATGACCTTTCTCTGAGGATCAAATTCCACATCATATTTAGGGAAAAAAGGCATTTGTGCTAAAGTCCCAGTTGAAGATGCATTTTCAATTATTGTACCACGAGTAGATGACACAAAAAACGAGCTTGAAGAACCTAAACAGTAGAGAATTCATTAATTATTCATAAAACAACTTTGTGGCAAATATTATTATAGAGGGTTCCTTTAACAGACCCTGAAGGAGCACAAGGTCTCATGGGAAAAACAGGCAAGTGAAAGTAATAAGTACAGCTAAGAGCATCTAGAAGGACAAGACCCAAAAGAGGGACCGGCTGGAGACAAGGGTGATCATGTGACCCTGGAACTAGAAAGCCCGGAACAATGTATGAGTGATGCCAGTCTGGAGAAGACAAGGGGACATTCAAGAGTGGAAACACTGTATTAAAAGCCAGCGGGCTTGAGACAGCTGGGATGTTCTGGGCCAAGAAAAGCTGCTGCCACATATGAGGATGAGAATACAGATAACAAGAGGCCTTGCGGTCATGCCAAGGAGCTTCAATCCCAGCTGGTATGGGGTTGAACCTGGAAAGAGATCTGGCCACAGGAAATATTTCTCAGCGGCATCAGGACCCCGCTGAGATAGGAGACAGTGACTGCATGTGGCAGCCTGGTGAGAGATTCATAGCAAAAATCTCCAGCAGCCCAGCCCCCAAATGGAGGTATTAGCTAGACTGATAAGCATCTGCAGTCCCGGTGAGAATACAAATAATAAAGAAAAAGCACTGGCAAGTGATTGGCTGGGCATGCAAACAGAAGAGCGGTATTTTGGGAGTAAATATCAGTCTGTAATAGCTGTTGTCAATCTTTGCAGTATACCAGAATCATTTGAGAAACTTTAAAATAATAATAATACAGTTGCCTAAGCCCCACTCTGGACCTACTGAATCAGAATTTCCAAGTGTGAATCTAAGACATTTAAATGTTTAGAACCTAAAAGGCTGGGGTTTGGGAGGTGTTGACATGGATCATGGCTGACAACCACTACTTTCAGTAGGCAGGAAAACAGGAGTTTCACAGTAACACCAGGGAGGCTGAGGTAAGAGACTGGTTACATAAGTCCAACACATGCTAATAAGATGTGGGAACAAGGATAGGATGGGGCTGGAGAGATAACTCAGCAGTTATCTCTCTTGCAGTTATGGCTCTTGCAGAGAACCCAGGTTTGATTCCCAGGAACCGGATGGTGGCTCACAGTCATCTGTAACTCCAGATCCAGGGAATCTGATGCCCTCTTCTGATCTCAGAGGACACCAAGTACATACATGGCACACAAACATACCTACAGGTAAAACACTCATACACATAAAATAAAGTAAATCTTAAAAACTAAATAAATAAACCAAAACTTTAGAGTTCAATGAGTTGTGAACCATGAGGTCAATATTAAGAAGAAAGATGGTACACCTAAGGAGGAGAGACAACCTAACATTAGCTGAGTTTGACCAAGAAACACTGGAGGACGTGAAGGTGTTCGGAAGACAGAAACAACTTTTACATCAAAAAGATAATGAAAACATATGCTAAAACCAGATATGCTCAGTTAAAACACTAGGTAATCTCTAGTTCAAAAACAGAATTGTAAACAGCATAGTAGACATTCATAACCAAATTCTGTGCCTTGCAGTTAAAACAAGGCACATTTTACACTAGGAACTGAGATGGTTATTATGAAGCTGGTTTAATTCTAATTTTCCTTCATTTTGTTTTAGAAAATACATACCTCCATTGGGTGTGACACCACTTGATAAAAGATCTTCATTATTTGATTCATAAGCTTTTGATTCCATAGTAACTATTTTCTACCTGGTCTTAGAGATCTTGCAATAGGAGTGTTTCCCTGTTTGGATCCTTCAGTTCTAGTCTATGAGAGATAAAGTATTCAATTTTATTACAGTGTTATGTAAAAAAGCTCATAGGTGAACAGGAACTGACTTTCAATGCTTTTGAAATTTTTCCTCTAGAAAAATAGCTATGTATACAGAAATATTTTATTACTACATAAAACTAATATGCAAGTCAAATTTGATTTTAAGACCAAAGGGATTTTGATTGTTTTGTCTGTACAGGGTCATCCAGACAAAACAAGGCATCCTTGGCTGGCTTGGAACTCGCTCTATACACCAAGCTAGCCTTGAATCACAAAGGATCAGCCTGTTTCTGCCTTATTAGTGCTGGGATTAAAGGTGTGCTCCACTATGCCTGCCTCCAAAGGGCTACTAAATATAAACTAAAATTTAATAATCTGATTGGGGGCAGTTATGCTTTTAAGTCTCTTATAAAACTATGTTGCTAAATCATAGAACTTATCTCCCTTACAAGGATCTCAAATCAGCAAATTAGATATCATTACAAAAAAAAACAAAAAACAAAAAACTCAAAACCAAAAACCTTATTTGATGTTAAATATTGTTTATATTTTATATTTTGTCAGGAGGGTGCTTCTAAGTTTGGAAAATAATGGTGGTGACCTAATTCCAAATTTCTCCTTATTTTCACTCAAACAAGTATAAAATCAAGATGGCAAACCAACAAAACTGTGTATTCCGCACTATCAGTATCCTAAAGACAGAATACCTTCAAATGTCTAAAAATAAAGGATTTACCCTCCTGCTGGGACCTGCTGCTGTAGAGAAATGGAAGAAGCAAATGGGAGAAGCTGGAGATATTCAAACAACAGAAGCCAAATTCCAAACCCCAGACTGGACCTTTGGAGTCAGGGCTCTGAGTATGGGTTAGCAGCCTCAGAGAAGCAGTGTGAGAATTATGTTTCAAGAGAGGAGGCTTTCCCTAGAGACAATGTGCTAAAGGGAAGAGAGGATGGAAAAAGTGAAATTAAGGGCCCAGTAGGAACAAAACAGAAGTAGGACTACCCTCTGCACACCACCCACCCCGCCCCACCGCTATTACCATAGAGAAGGTACATGGGAAGAGAGCACGTGTAACCCAGGAGCCCTGTTCTGAAATGAACAAAAGCAGACATCTGTACACAGAACGAATGCAAAATGTCGGATAATCTGCTAAATCTGCTTTTAAAAAAAGACCTCTTTATTTATTTTGTATAGTGTTCTGTGTGCACATATGCTGGCAGGCCAGAAGAGAGCATCAGATTGAAAGACCCCTGCCCCTTAGCCCTTTCTTTCTCAAGTTTGTCTCCTCTTCCTCCTGTCGGCGGCTTCCCCGATCCCCACCCCCGGCGGCTTCCACTTCCCCTGCCACCCGCCGCACACCCGGCGAGCACCAGGTGGGCGGGCCCGAGAACGAGCACCAGGTGGGCCGGCACGAGGGCGAGCACCAGGTGGGCCGGCACGAGAATGAACACCAAGTGAGCCGGCCTGGAGCCCTGCCCCTGAGCCCCGCCCGATGAGAAACACTCCGTCCCAAGGTCTCCGCCCCCAAGGTCAGCCATCTGGACGCGGAGGGGGGGGAATTGAGTCTGTTGTACCAGACACCAGACCTTGAGAATATGCTGATCTGGAATGGCTCTGTGTCTCATTTGAACCATCCAATAGAAATGATTCTGTATTTCGCCTCATTTGAAAGACTCTGTGTTTCACCTCATTTGAATAACTCTGTACTGCGCCTCATTTGAATAACCCTGTATAGCACCTCATTTACATTGACCAATGGGAATAGCTCTGTACAATGCCTCATTAGAATTATCCAATAGAATCCCTGCTTCTAGCTTGCGCCTTTTTCCCTATATAAGGCCCCCTTTCCCTTGGCTCGGGGCGCTTGGCCTCACAGAAGCTAAGTCGCCCGGGTACCCGTATCTCCAATAAAGCCTCTTGCGGTTTTGCATCCAAGCTCATGGTCTCGCTGATTCCTGGGTGCGGGTCTCCTTCTACGAAAGTACCTCTTCGGGGGTCTTTCAAGATCCCATTAGCAATGGTTGTGAGCCACCATGTGGTTGCTGAGAATTGAACTCAGGATGTCTGGGAGAGCAGTCAGTTTCTTAACTCCTGAGCCATCTCTCCAGCTCTAAATCTGCTTTTTAATGTTAGCTAATGACGCTATTAACTTCACTACTAAGTTACACGCGTTAGTATCTTCAGCTATCCTTCATCTAAATTAACACATCCAACTGATCACCGTATTTTGCTGAGTCTGTCAGAGAGCAGAACTCAGAACAGACATCTTAGATGTGGTAAATCATTGGGCAAGAATCCTTGACTGAGTGATCTAACTTTAGTTCTACTGATTTTTTTTTTAATGCTCTCACCAGACCCACTATGAAATACCATAATTGGTATTTCTTCTTTCCCTTAAAAGCAGTGTCATTTTGCCAATCTTGCTCCATGAGTATCAGCAAAACCCTTCCCCATCTGGCTTAAGCCCTCCTTCCCCAGGAGACACTGCTCTGAAGCAAGTCCCCCTTGCTGTACCCTAATTATTGTGCTCTTTGGGTCTTTTATTTGCATTGTTCTTTCCATTCTTCCTTTATTTCCTAGCAAAATCTTTTCTACTTCAGTTTAGAGGGTACAAAGAGAGAGATTCAGTGCCATATTTCTGTCAATGTACATTGACCCCACGATCTTGAAACTGATGTACTAAAGAGAAAGGAAGTGCCGCTGAATAATTAATTTAATTGAGCAACTATGTTTGAAACACAATACAGTTTATCTTCTCTTCCCAATTCAAAACTGGTAAGCTTTAAGTAAGTAATTCCTGCACATAAAACATTTTACACAAAGTTGGCATAAAGCAAGCATTTGATAACAATCATTGTTAATGCAACTTGGGTGGCTTACACAAATAGTTTCTATTAATGCCAAGAATAGAGCTGTCTTACATCAAGACCAATAATGGAAAGAAATCAAAAGTATGTACTTTTCAAATTTTCAGTTTAAAATACATGACTTTGGAGACTGGCCAGGTAAAATGAAGAAAACAGTAAAGAATGGTAGTGTATCATGAGATGGAGTAGTGATGCATTGGGGTAGGTCAGTGGAGGAAGGCCTTTCTGAGGTGGTGTTCCATTTGATGACATTTCTTAAAACAGCATATACAAAAGTGAGACCTTAGTCCCCATTGACAGAGAGAAGGCTAGTGAGCTTCAGTGTGATCATAGGACAAGGCCTGCTCATGGACATCACCTGCACACATGTCCAAGCAGCTCCTTCTGGATTACCCTGAGGAAAAGTTGGCAACACCAGTAGGGCTGAGAGCCATGCTCCTTTGGGGGTTATGAGACTTGCTGTAACTAGTCACTGGAGATTTTAACCAGAGGCATATGCTCCTTCTACAGCTGTGTGAAGAGTGTTCAGGGTAGGTGTGAGGCCCACCAGGAGGAAACTGCAGGAGTCCAGTGCAGGGACTCCAGTTACCATAGACCAAAAGGAGCTAGAACTGGTGCTGGGCTGGGCAGGGCCAACTACAAATGGGATCAGGACTCTTTCTTGGGTGATGAACATGTTCTAAAACTGAATGGTGTGACTGACTACACCAATTTATTATCTACAATTATCTACAATTTATTGAAAATTACAGGACTTCAAGTAGGTAAAGTGTGTAAGTTATATCTCAAAAGGCAGTCTCAGGATGACTTATGAAGAGTGGGAACTGCCTGGATCCCAGAAGTGGATCAGCTAAATTTGAGCACTACTTTTTCCAAAACCCCAAGAATGACAAAACATCTTCATCCCAATTGCTTTGCAGAGACTGCTCTTAGCCAGGTTCCCACAGAAGCACTCTGACCTCAGGTACCCATCTGTCTGCAACTCTTCAATATATACCTGACAGAAATCTAATAATGGCTAAGATGCATGCCTATGCTAATTTTGAACATGTCAATTTTTTACATTTTATTAATTTCATAAGCAAGTACGTTTAAGTAATTTCTAATCCTCCATCTCCCCCTTCAACTCTTCCCATGTTCCCCACTCCTCTCAGATTCTGACCTCTTTAATTATTTTACACACACACACACACACACACACACACACACACACACACACACACACACACGTTACATGTATACACATACAGTCTGTTGAGTCCACGTGGTATTATTTGTATATGTATGTGTTTAGGGCTGACCACTTAGTTTTAGAAAGCCTATAGAGACTTCATCCCCGGAGAGGACATATTCTTCCTCTCTAAGCAGCCATCAATTGCCTGTAGCTCTTCATCTATGGGTGGGGCTTTATGAAATTCCTCTCATCCACACTGGCATGTCGACTGGTGCTATCATTGTGTAGGTCTTGTTTAGGAAACTATATGTTAGAGATGTCATAGAAACAGTTTCTCTGTCATATATAGAGGATAAATCTTGCAGCAGATGTCCTGGTCCTCTGACTATTACAATTTTTCCACCCCCTCCTCATGGATATCCCTGAGCCTTAGGTATGGGGATTGTATTCTAGATGTGTCAAGTGGGGCTGGACACCTCAGTCAGTTGTTTTCTACATTTTGACTATGTGTGGCTTTTTTTAAAGATTTTATTTATTTATTATGTATACAACATTCTGCTTCCATGTATATCAGCACACCAGAAGAGGGCACCAGATCTTATAACCTATGGTTGTGAGCCACCATGTGGTTGCTGGGACTTGAACTCAGGACCTCTGGAAAAGCAGTCAGTGCTCTTAACCTCTGAGCCATCTCTCCAGCCCCTTATGTGTGGCTTTTTATAATGGTCTCTGCTGAAAAAAGAAGTTGGGAGTGTTCTGTTGGTTTTTTGTTTGTTTTGATGAGGGGTGAGAGCTATGCATATCTGAGTGTTAAAGACAAGCATCTAGAACTCAGAAATTATACTGGTTTAGGAAAGTGCTACTAGAAGGCTCTCCACTAGGGTCCATGACCTCACCACCCTTGGGTAGTTGGCTACCTTTTACAGTAATGGTCATGCATGGATTCCTTGTACTGAATGGGCCTTAAGACCAATTAGGCAGCTGTTGGTTACTCCCAAGATACAAGTGCCACTACTGCACAAATGGGTTATATTTTGCCAGATTAGTCATTGTTTCGGTGCATCACTTTTCCCTTTGCTCTCTTTAGCAAGAATAAGCAGTGACATGTCAGTTGAAAAGCAGAAGTCCGGGGGCTGGAGAGATGGCTCAGCGGTTGAGAGCACTGACTGGTCTTCCAGAGGACCGGGGTTCAATTCCCAGCAACCATATGGTGGCTCACAACCACCTTGAATGAGATCTGGTGCCTTCCGCTGGCATGCAGGCAGAAGAATGTTGGCTTAAATGCCAGACTACCTCCTCATCATGCACCTGCATCTTCTTTCTCACAGAATTCCTTATTCAGATTTATAGAAGGCAAGAGAATATACAGTGACTCCATGACTACACCCATTGCTACCTCAGTTTAAAATGTTCATTCATGCAGGGCTCTGCATGACTTACGAGCACTGCCTTGTGTATTTGGTGTCCACGGTGGCAGTAAAAAATCACCACAAACACAGCAGCTCAAAACCACAAACATCTCTTTCATGATTTTGGAGGTGATAGTTTAGTAACAGTCTCCAAGAGCCTGGAAGCAAGATGGGCAGGCTCCATTCTCCCAGAACCCATTTCTGGTCTTTGTTGGTTACCACCATTCCTTGACTTATGGCCACATCACTCTAGTCTCTGTCTCTGTAGTCTTACCACCTTCCCCCCTTCCCCCTTATGGCCTTGAATTTACATTTACGGCAAACTGATAATTCATGATAATCCTTTCCTTTCAACATCTTTGGCTTTGGGGCTAGAGAGAGGGCTACATAGTTAATTGCACTTGTTGCTCTTGCAGAGAACCTGGGTTTGGTTCCCAATACCCACTTGATGGTACACAACCATGGGTAACTACAGCTCCAGGGGCTCCGATGCCCTTTTCTGAACTCTGTGAGAACCAGACACTACCATGGTATACATACATACATACATACATACATACATACATACATACATACA
Organism: Cricetulus griseus; assembly: GCF_003668045.3. NCBI lineage: Eukaryota > Metazoa > Chordata > Mammalia > Rodentia > Cricetidae > Cricetulus > Cricetulus griseus. The sequence continues at coordinate 157,416,702 of NW_023276807.1, forward strand.
TACATGCAGGCAAAACACTCATACACAAAAGTGAATCTTAAAAATTAAAAACAAATCCTTGACTTAAATCATACATGCAAAGACTTTTTCCCCCTCATATTTATAGGCTCAGGGATTAGGACCTAATTTTTTAGGTGCCCATTAGGCAGCTTATTATGCCATATAGTTAGTATAGAAGACAGGTGGTTCAGGAAAGGGCCATTTTTAACAGATGCTACAGGTTTTGTTTGCTTGTGTTTGTTGAGTCAGGGTCTCTCTACATAGCCCTGACTGTCTTGAGGCTCTCTATTTAGACCTCACAGAGATCTACCTGCCCCTGGCTCCTGAGTGCTGGAATTAAAGGTGTGTGCCACCACACCCAGTTTTTAGATTCTAGAGTTTTAAAGTGGCCCACCCCAATACATAAGAACAGAGTCAGTCACCTGTAGGGGAAGCTGTAGCCACGCCTACTTAGGGGCTGGCTACAGGTGTGCCTGGCCATGCCCTCACAAGCTTGCGAGGGCGTGGTCAGGGGACGTAGGGTGACTGCATTTTTGCTTTCGGTTTCTCTTTTGGGTTTGCATACATACTGCTGCCACGCCGGCTGGCTAGGTCGCTCTGTAAGTAAGGCTTTTCCCTATTAAATACCCTTATATTTCTACCTGACTCCGTATTGGTAATTTCCCACTACATCTGGTGTTAGAAGTGGGATATTGGAAACCTACACCCCATTTGGCTGTGGGTTCCATCGGGCCCGCGGCCTAAGCCCGGAAAGTGCCCTCTCTCCACAGACGTTCCTGGCTAGCAGCCGACCCGCTGCAGCTGAGCTGCTCAGAACCATCCACCCAGGTCGGAGACAGTTTCTAGCTGCCTAGAGTCGAGGTAGGCCTCAGCTTTCAGTAGAGGCTTCCCCTGGCCGCTGCTGCGGGAAAGCCACATCTGTTTCAATGGTTGCGGCCACAAGGCCATATACTCTCTAAGATAAGCGCAGCCGCTTTTGTGACCTCTCTCCACCGCTGACCGACTGCTGCCAAATGCCTTGGACTAACTGAACGCCTGTGCTACCTGCTGGTCAAATATATTTACTGCATCTGGAGTAGAAATCAGGTAAAATTATGGCGGAATATTTATCATTTGCTAAAATTGGTAATATTTTTGCTTATTACGTGAATTCACTGTTTGAGGAGGATGTTAATGTGCCAATTACTGGACTATATGCCATAATGGCAGTTAGCTTGCTGGTACAAATAGTATTACTAGCCAGAGGACTCAGGAATAGGGATAAGGATAACCTCACCACCTAGTTACAGGAAATAACAGCTTTACGCAATGAGGTTTTGGAGAACAGATTAGGTCAGACCACAATTATGCAACAAGTGGAACAGAAATTGGATGATAAGCTTGGCTCTGTGTCCAATACACTAAAGACAAAGCTGTCTGATGAGATGCAGTGTATTTATGATAAGATAAACACAGAGAGATCCTCCATGTCTGAGGCCTTAGAGGCTAGGCTGTCAGAAAACCATAGCCAGCTAAAGAATATCTGTAGCCAGCTAGAAACTCAGATAGGCAATGTTACTCATCAACTAGATGCAACGGTGCAAAATACCCAGCATAGGGTTGAAGACTTGGACAATGCCATTCAATCAGCTATTGAAGCATCCAAGGTAGCAGATCAGAAATTTGAGTCTAGATTTGAATGTTTTAAAGATAATTTACAGTACAGGGCTGACAGATTACATAGGTCCATACGGTCGATTGCTGAGGACTCAAAATCAGCAAATCATGACCTCGAATCTAGACTCCAATACCTAGAAGGCAGTTTCCATGCCATCCAGATGCTGCCTAAGGATGATCGTATTAAAGACCTAGAAAAACATGTAGATGAGCAGTTAGAGCAATTTACAGATTCACTAATGTGCTTGGAATCTTTTATGATTAAGGAGATTGAAACTTTTCAAAAGGATATCATTGCTAGGCTTAAAGATCATTGGGATGCCTCAGAAACAGAATCACTCCAATCCCAGGCACCTACTCCACCTAGGTATCGTGACTATTCTTCAAAGGTTGTCACTCATACACCATTAGTGTACCCAGCTACCATGGTACTGGCTTAAAGCCAGCTTCTAAGAAACACCTTCATGGACAGATGGCTTATGAATGGCAACCTATACAGCTGAAGGATCTTAAGATTATTAAAGAATCAGTTGTCTCCTATGGTCTCCATAGCCCATACGTAAAACAGCTATTACATTCATGGGCAACCTTTAACAGGGTGACACCACAGATTGGGAACGATTGGTAGCAGCTGTACTTGAGAATTCATACCAAATCCAGTGGAAGGCATTAGTAAGGGAAGAGGCAAAGCTCCTTGAGCATCAGGGCATAAAGGAAGGTTTTGAAGCCCCTCTAGATAAGCTTCTTGGTCAGGGAATTTATGCTGACCCACAGGTTAAGGCTGAATATGATGACGATATACTGTCTCTATGCAGGAAAGCAGCATTAAATGCCTGGGATAAGGTTCGTGAGCCAAGAGAATGCCTAGAAGCTTATACCAGAATAGATCAGGGACCTACAGACCTACAGGATTTCTTACAAAGGTAAACTAGGGCAGTAGAATTACAGGTAACAGATCCAGAAACAAGACAATCAATTATATATACAATAGCTTATGAGAATACAAACCCAATATGCAAAAGAATACTTTTGCCTTTAAAGATCAGATCAGCTCCGCTAGAAGAATGGGTTTTGTATGCAGCCAACATTGACTATAATGTGCAAGATACTGGAGCTTGGGTAGGAGAAGCCATCTCCAAAGGTTTAAAACGGCAACAGGAAATTAAAAGGTCTAGAGGTGAGGATGTAAGGGCTTGGCAAGGAGAAGCACCTTACAGAGGTCAACATAGATACCAAGAGGCTAGAGATTACTACTACTATGAACCAGAACCTTGGGTAGGAAGAGCCTTCCCCTGGAGACCACGAAGGCACCAGGAACCTAGATGTTTCAACTGTGGTAAAATGGGACATACTAAGAGAAACTGTAGACAAACAAATTCTAACAATGCCTCATATGGAAGGCCACTGCCTTCTGGATTGTGTAGAAGATGTGGTAAGGGCAGACACTGGACCAATGAATGTAGATTGACCAGGGACATACAAGGAAACCCATTAAGGTCGGGAAACCCGAGGGGGGGGACTCAAGAAGGCCCCCACATCGAGAAAGGTCGAATCATTCCCAGTTGCAGTGGGAGACAGTCTCTCACAGGAACAATAGATAGTTCTTTGCCTATTGTGAAAAATGATACTGCTCTAGTTTGAATAGTGATGAAGAATCAAGTGTGAGGGGACAAAATGAGAAACGCATATTTTGGCAAGTTTCTATTAATGATAAAAGGCCTCAGTTGAAAGTGAAAATTAATAATAAAGTTATTTCTGGCTTAATGGACACTGGGCGGATGTAACTATTATTACTCAAAAGTCTTGGCCTCAGAAATGGCCTCTTAGAGAGGCAAATGTACAATTTTTAGGAATTGGAACTCTATCTAGAGTTCGACAGAGTGTTAAATCAATGGTCTACATTGGACCGGAAGGACAGAAAGGGATACTAAAACCATACGTGGCAGATATAGCCATAAATCTCTGGGGTCGTGATCTCTTACAGCAATGGAATACTCAGATTAATATTCCTCCAGTGTCAGATACAAATTATGTACAATCTTTAGATAGTAGAAAAGATCTGGTAAGACGCTATGGAAAACATTTACCAACCATCCATGCTGTACAGAAACTAGGTACAAATGATGGACCGTCAGAGGAGCCAAAGGCCCTGCCATTGAAATGGCTTACAGATAAACCAATTTGGGTAGGACAATGGCCTATGACCTCTGAGAAGCTAGAGGCTTTAAAAAATATAGTACAGGAATAGCTAGATGCTGGACATATAGAGGAATCTACCAGTCCTTGGAATTCTCCTGTATTTGTTATCAAAAAGAAGCCAGGTAAGTGGAGAAGGCTGACAGACCTGAGAGCCATAAATAAGGTAATTCAACCAATGGGCTCTCTGCAACCTGGAATGCCATTACCTTCCTTAATACCTAAAGGATGGCCTATCATAGTCATTGATCTAAAAGACTGTTTCTTCACAATACCATTACAGGAAAATGATAAGAGAAAAATTTGCATTTACTGTACCAACTCTTAATAATTCACAGCCAGTTAGGAGATATAAATGGAGAGAAATGCTAAATAGTCCTACTTTGTGTCAGCACTTTGTACAGCAACCTTTAGAAATAATTCGTAAGAAATTTTCACAATCTCTTGTTTATCATTACATGGATGACATTCTTTTATCAGATTCTAATAAGGAAACTTTGGAACGTATGTTTAAAATGATGAAGGAAGTTCTGCCTCATTGGGGATTACAGATTGCCCCAAAAAAGATACAAAGAGGAGATGCTATTAACTATTTAGGTTACAAGATAGACTTACAAAGAATCAGACCTCAAAAGGTACAAATTAGGAGAGATAGGTATCAAACTCTTAATTCTCTTCAGAAATTATTAGGGGAAATTTCTCAATTACAGACAATTATTGGTGTAGAAGGACATGACTTAAAGCATTTTAAAATGTCCCTTAAAGGTGATAAGGACCTAAACAGTCCTAGAATATTGAGGCAGAAAAAGAGTTACAATGGGTAGAAAACAGAATATTGGATACACATGTAGATCGGATAAACCTTGATTGAGACTGTATTCTGGTTATCTTGCCATCCAGAGAATACTCTTCTGGAATTCTGATGCAAAGGGAAGACACTATATTGGAATGGATATTTCTGCCACATAAACAGAATAAAAAATTAAAGACATATGTAGAAAAGATTTCTGATTTGATTTTAAAGGGTAAATTAAGACTTTGTCAGCTGACTGGAAAAGATCCAGCAGAAATTATATTACCTTTAACTAATGAAGAAATTTCTTCCTTATAGAAAGATAATGAATATTGGCAAATAGCTCTTACTGACTTTTTGGGAGCCATTAGCAACAACTATCCCAAAACTGACAGAATTAAATTCATAAAAAAGACAGTCTGGATTCTTCCACGTATTGTAAGACAAACTCCCATTTCTGGAGTTCTTAGCTTCTACACTGATGCCAACAAATCAGGTAAGGCAGGTTATAAAGCAGGTGATTTAAGTAAAATAGTTCAAAGTCTATATAGATCTTTACAGAAGACAGAATTCTTGCAATTCTCATGGTACTTATGGATTTTACAGAACCTCTTAATATAGTTACTGATTCTCAATATGCAGAGAGAGTCGTGTTACATATTGAGACTACAGAATTTGTTCCTGATAATACAGAATTAACTTCTCTGTTTTTACAATTACAGGAAACAATCAGAAACAGAAGTAATCCTATATACATTACACATATCAGATCCCATACGGGTCTGTCAGGCCCACTAGCACAAGTCAATGATGAGATTGATCGTTTATTAATTGGAAATGTGCTAGAAGCCTCAGAATTTCATAAGAAACATCATGTAAATAGCAAAGGTTTGAAAAAGGACTTCTCCATCACTTGGCAACAAGCCAAGGAGATACTGAGAAACTGTCCTACTTGTTCCTTTTATAATCAAACTCCATTGCCAGCAGGTTGTAATCCTAAGGGCATTCAGAGAAATGAGGTTTGGCAGATGGATGTCTTTCACTTTGCAGAGTTTGGAAATTTGAAATATGTGCATCATTCTATAGACACATTCTCAGGGTTCCAATGGGCTACTGCTCTTAACGCAGAAAAAGCTGATTCTGTTATTACACACCTGCTAGAGGTGATGGCTGTTATGGGTATACCTACACAAATAAAAACTGACAATGCTCCAGCATATGTCTCTACAAAATTGGAACAATTTTTCAAATATTATAACATAAAGCATGTTACTGGTATACCACACAATCCTACAGGACAAGCAGTGGTTGAGAGATCTAATAGAACACTTAAGGAGATGCTCAACAAACAAGCTTGGAAGACTAAACCCCCCAAACATAGGTTGCATAATGCTTTATTAACACTAAACTTTCTTAATGCCAATGAAAAAGGACAAACAGCTGCAGAAAGACATTGGACTACGGAGAAAACTGCTGAACTGAATCAGCCGGTATACTTCAAAGATATACTAACCTCTGTATGGAAACCAGGACATATGTTACGTTGGGGTAGGGTTTTGCATTCGTTTCTACAGGAGAAGAAAAACTTTGGATACCATCAAAGTTGATCAAGATTCGAGTAGAAAAGGAAAAACCTCTCAACGAGGACAAATGACAGATTTCTACTAAGGTTTATCTTATAAACTAAATAGAAATCCCCCAAAGGAAAGGGAAGTGTTTTGCTTTCATATTCACAGGAAAACTCATATCCAGAAGGCAAAGGACACTGCATGGGTAGATGCTTAAGAAGAAAAGGTAGCTATAACCATCAAACAAAAGGAACGTGCCATATGGTAAAATTTACAGCTGTCTCTCGGAGAACTCTATTTCTCTTTATTTCCTAGTCCCTATTCAATTAAACCAATGCTGGATTTAGAGATGGATTTGGCTTTCCTCCTCTAAAATCCAAGCACATTATTTAAATAAACTTTAGTGTTTCTGTATTGTATCAAGAAGCCATTTGATGTAATACAAAATGAAAGAAGAATTTGGGGACTGCCTTTGTCTTTTTTTGGATCTTTCTTTCAAGGTGTGCACCCTCTCATAATCATTATACTCCCATGGTTGCCTTTCCCAGGATGCGTACATCAAAAGCAAACATTTCTCTGCTATCTGTTTATGTTTGAGTCCCACACAGCCAATGAAGACCTGCCTGACAACAATCCCTGAACACCCTGGAAAGAAAATGGGCCACACCTCCTCGACTGCACTGGATCCAACTTGCTCCATTTCAGCTGACACTCCGGCCAAACCTTCGGGTACTGACTTCAATCAAGTTGAGGATTTCAAGCGAGATCTTCAATCAAGTGAATCCCATCTAACATGGACTGGATACTAACATTTTCTTCCTACAGGACCCCACATGACTATCATTGTCCCATTTCAGCAGGAAGTAACTTGGAGGATGCTATGCCCCCTTTCCCCATTGTTGTCACTTAGGATAGTGTATATACCTAGTTAGGGATAGCTTCCTATTGTTTATGGTTGGGATTGGAAGGAGGTGTTCAGGCTTGGACACCTCTTTCAGATGACTTTAGGGTTTAGTTAAAATAGATAGTTATGATGTGACATAAGCAGATTGTTGTATCTTCTTATATTTTACCTTTATGATTGTTAATTTTGGATACTTTAAACTATTAAGTTTTAATCCTATTTTAGACTAAAAGGGGAATTGTAGGGGAAGCTGTAGCCATGCCTACTTAGGGGCTGGCTACAGGTGTGCCTGACCACGCCCTCACAAGCTTTCGAGGGCATGGTCAGGGGACGTAAGGTGACTGCGTTTTTTGCTTTCGGTTTCTCTTTTGGGCTTGCATACAGACTGCTGCCACACCACCTGGCTAGGTCACTCTGTAAGTAAGGCTTTTCCCTATTAAATACCCTTATATTTCTACCTGACTCCGTATTGGTAATTTCCCACTATAGTCACCCCAAATAAAAAAATTATAACTGCAAGCAAAGGCTTTGTATATACATCAAAATACATCTTCAACTGTTATTCTCAATTAAAGGGTAAAATAGCACAATGTCATGAAAACCACTTTACACGAAACTAAATAGGTAACTGTGTTAAAATTTAAAATACAGGGTTAGAAGGATGGCTAAGCCTTAAGAGTACTTGATGCTGTTTGTTCAGTTCCCAGCACCCACATGGCTGCCCAAAGCCTTCTGAAACTCCTGTTCCAGGGGATCACACAATCTCTTCTGGCCTCCACAGGCACCAGACACTCACATGGTGCACTTACACACAGTCAGGCAAAACACTAATATACATAAAATAAAAATATATGTTTTAAAAAAATAATAATTGTGGCGCAGGGTGGGTTTCAGATCTCTGCCAAGCTTCCACACTCACAAACCGTATGTATACACACATAAGCAGTCCTGTCTAATATACCTCCAGGAAGATCCAAGGCACTGTTTTTTTTCTTATGTGGGAAATAGTAGTTAACAGTCAACACACCCTGAGTCATGTCACTTGTCTTCTACATTCCCATGACCTTAAAGCCGGCATGACATTTAACAGGAACAACGCCTAGTAGAGCTGGAGTGAGGACTTCCCTCCAGGGTTGTGGGAAGGGATGGATGGAGGCTGTTGCTGATGGGGAAAAGCTGGGACCTGCAGTGGATTACCAAGAGGGCTCAAGTCACACAGCGTGTAACAGTGCCATGTGGGATGAAAGACTGGTGGCAGTCGAGGTCTCACTCCTGTCTGTCCCCACATTTCCCCATCTCTTTCAGTGGTTCCAGGAAGCCAAGCAGGAACGTAAGTCCCATTGGACCCAAGGATCTCTGCAGGACCCCGTAATCACGAAGACCCAGTTTTCCTGCCACTGTCCCTGGCGAACTTGAACTCTCCTAAAACAGCGTACAAAGTTACTGGGTCAGTACCACGTGGGAACACAAGGCCATGGAAGGTTCCAGAAGTAACAGGAGTTGATCCAGGTCCTTCGGAGAACAACCCAGCCCTGTCCCCTGGGACGCAACCCGTCCTCATACCTGCTACCTACACCTTGTCCGAAGAGACCTGCCGCATGTCTGTGGGGGCGGCGGCCGCACCAGCGCGACCCCGGGACCCGCCGGCTCCCACTGAGCCCCGAGGCCGCGGCCCGCGCAGCTGCCCCTCCTCGGCGCCTGACCCTCCACCGCGCGGCCTCGTGTTGCTAGCTCCCACCGCCAGCTGGTGCTGCGCGAGCCGGACCGACGGTTGGCAAAGGGCAAGCCATTCTGAAAGAAGGGGCGGGGCGTGAAGAGGAGGGCCGGGGAAAGATAAGGCACGAGAGGGGCGGGGCGGGCGAGAAGGGGCGGGGCGTAAGCAGGAGGGAAAGTCAGGCAGGACCAGGCACGAGAGGGGCGGGGCTGAGGAAGAGGGCGGGGCATGAAGAGGCACGAGAAAGGGCGGGGCGTGAGAAGAAGGCGGGGCGTAAAGACGAGGGCGGGGCTGAGAGGAGGGGCGGAGCGGGCGGCATATGACACCAAGCCGCCCCTGACTCCTGCGCGCTCCCCCGCCCCCACGCTGTCGCTGAGGCAACCTGGAGGGCCTGGCAGGCCACTTTTTTTCACTTTTCCTACTGCCCTGCAAGCCAGCTCTTCTCCTCACTCTCGTCACCCTCACAGAGGCCCCACAAAGATCCACCCAGATACCGGTTGGCACAAACCCTTCCGGTGACTTGCGCGCTGAGGAAGGGGCAGGCTGACACCGTCACTCATCCTTGCAGTCCTGTTCCCCCTTCCCCTCTGTTCAAGCTAACAGAGTAACTCGCCTTTTGCAGCCCGCCTGTGATTATAGCCTGTTCTTTTATGCTGAACCTCCTTCCCAGAATGTTTTTTCCAGGTTTAGACGTGTTCTCGGGGTAGCTGACCTCTCTGCCTCCGGAGAGCTGTTTCCTCCGCAGTGCTTCGGTTACTCTGTCGTTAACTCTAACGTGGAATTTAGCAGCTTGAGATTGCACACTCCGACTCCTGCGTGCTATTCAAATTAGCATTCCAATGGAAGGGTTTCCAGAGAGGCGGGAGTCTGAGAGACACAACCTGGAGGAGGTTTTTTTGTTGATGTTTTGAAGACAGAGATTCTCCATATAGCTCAGGCTGGCCATAAACTTGTGATCCTTCTGTCTTAGACTCTGCTATTACAGGCGTGCACTGGTCAACTCTGACTTTGTGATGTTAAATTCTGTTAACTATCAACGTTAAACAGACTGCAACAACAAATATGTAATGTATAAATTGACTGAGTATCAGTGTGTGATGCAGTTACGAAGTGTACCACCTCATGAATCACCATTAAAGGCTTTATCATACCTTCAGTTTTTCTGTTTACTGCCTCAGAGTTATATAGTTTTACAATATCAAGTACATAAACGGGAATTTAAACCATAAATATTTCTAGGCTCTGTGACCGGACAGAAAACAATTTTCAGTTAGTTTCTTTTTAATGTTTTTATTTCTATTAAAACATAAGTATGTTCTTGGGCTGGAGAGATGGCTCAGAGGTTAAGAGCACTGGCTGCTCTTCCAGAGGTCCTGAGTTCAATTCCCAGCAACCACATGGTGACTCACAACCATCCATAATGAGATCTTGTGCCCTCTTCTGGTGTGCAGGCATATGTGGAGACAGAATGTTGTATACATAATAAATAAATAAATAAAATCTTTAAAAAAAACTTAAGTGTGTTCTTATGGCATAAAATATTTTAATTGCCTAATACATGATTTTTATTGTTGTCTCATTTTTGCTTGTTTCTCAAATATAGTTTTTTTTCCTTCTCTTTTTGAAGTCATAATCAGGTTATTTGAATCTGGAAGACTCACCCTAAATGTGGGATCCAGACCAGATAGAAGTGGGAGGGAAAACTCTTATGAAGGTGAGTTTGTTGTTTCCACCACCATCCTTTGCTGCCACCAGAACCATTTCTTCAGCCTTCCCATGAAGACCAGGGCCTCCCAGACCTGCTCTGCCAGACTGGGATTGCTATGCACTGAATAGCTACTGGGTTTTCAGCTCTCCAGTGGGATATAGTCCTTATTGTGAAAGCCTGTCTAAGAAAGCCTTTCTCAAATACAGGTTGGCTCTGTGGGTTCTGATCCTCTAGGTAAGTGGTTCTCAGCCTTCCTAATGCTTTGACCTTTTAATACAGTTCCTCATGTCGTGGTAACCCCAACCATAAAATTATTTTCATTGCTACTTCATAACTGGGATTTTGCTACTGTTATGAATTATAATGTAAAATATCTGTTTTCTGATGGTCTTAGGTGACCCCTGTGAAATGGTTGATCGAGCCCCCCCCCAAATGGATCATACACAGGGTGAGAACCACTGGTCTAGAGAACCCTAACTAATACAATAAGGGTGCAAGTAGAGTTCAGAGGTCAATATGGGCTGTCTTCCTCTATTACTCTCCCTTAGTTTTTAAATATTTATTTACTTCTTTATTATTATATGTATGTGATGATAGGGGATGCTAATGCTATAGCACACATGTGGCAGTCAGGGGACAACTGGAGATTAGAGCCCTCCTTCCTTCTTACATGGGTTCTGGGGATCAAACTCAGGTCACCAAGCTTGCCAAACAAGCCATCTTGCAGGCCCCACCTTAGTTTTGAGATAGGGTCTCCTTCTGAGCCTGGAGCTCATCAATTGGCTACACTGACCTACCAGCCAGACACGGGAACTCTCTGTCTCTGCCTCCCAAGCTTTTAAAAATGTGGTGCTGGGGGGCCCAAACTCAAATTGTCATGCTCTCATGGCAGTCAGTTTACTGAGTCATCCTCCCAGCCCACTTTAGGTATTTTTTAAAAGACCTGAATAAAAAACAAAATACCTTCTTCCCTTTTAAAACAAAGAGTTTAAACATGAAGAAGGGGTCCAGGAATTGACAGGCTCCATGGTTAAGTGATGAAGTACTTCTTTTTGGGTCCCCAGTTTTTTAAAATTTTACATGTATGAGGTTTTGGCTTGTATACGACTGTGCATCGTATCTGTGCAGTACCCAAAAGATGTTGAATCTCTTGGGATTGCAGTCACAGACAGTTGTGAACTGCCATGTGGTGCTGGGAATCAAATCCCAGTCTTCTGCAAAGAGCCTCAAGTGTTCTTAACCACTGAGTCATCTTGGCAGCCCAACTACCGTGTATTTGTCTCTTTCTTCCCCCTGTAGTGATAGGAATCAAATCCTAGACCTCATACATGCTAGGGAAATGCTGGACCACTGATATATATCCTAGCCCCAACAGTGTTTGATATCTTTTAAAAGTACTTTAAATACTAAATACTATGCTAAACAACTGTGTTGTGTTAAAATATACATAAAATGATCATTTAAAACCTTTTTAAAATTACATTTCCTTATTTATTTGTGTGAGACACATGTAGAGGTCAGAAGACACCTTGCAGGGGTCAGTTCTTGCCTTCCACCAGGTGTGTCCCTGGGATTGAAGCCAGTGTGTGGGGTTTGGGTATAAGTACATTTACCACTGAGCCATCTCACCCACCCCATGGCCCCATTTCAGGCATTTTAAGTATAAATGGCATTACTTTTTTGTTTTTTATTATTACTTTGTTTTTAAACATATTGTTGTTTGCAACCATCATTGATATCCATCTCCAAAGCTTTGTTTTGATTATTCCCAAAAAAATTTGGATCGACTGTGCTGGGATCATTTCATGACAGGCTTGACTGTAGCTCCTGAAGCAGATGCTGTCCTTTGCCTACTGAAGGTTCCCTTCTTCATTCTCAATGAACCCATTATGTGGAAGTATTCAACGAATATTCTATAAAGCTCTGTACTTCGGGGAAGTTCTAACATTAAGATCCTAACCATTGACTGGGCAGTGGTGGCTCACGACTTTAATCCCAGCACTTGGGAGGCAGAGGTAGGTGGATCTCTGTGAGTTTGAGGCCAGCCTGGTCTTCAAAGAGAGTTCCAGGACAGACTAACCACTGTGCCTTCGTGCCTCTTCCAAGTATCTTCTTTCAGGATAATGTGTAAGCCACATTCTGGTTTTCAGAGGCCAGGAGATGTTGCCTCCATAAGTTGCCATATTTTTTTTAAATAAATGCTTTTTTTTTTTTTTTTTTTTTTTTTTTTGGTTTTCCGAGACAGGGTTTCCCTGTGGCTTTGGAGGCTGTCCTGGAACTAGCACATGTTCCATGGAGAGCCATGAAGAGGTGACTCTTGTTTTGTTTCGAGACAGAGTTTCTCTGTGGCTTTGGAAGCTGTCCTGGAACTAGCTCTTTTAAAAAAAAAAATAAGGAATTCTTTTTTTTTTTTTTTAAGATTTTATTTATTTATTATGTATACAACATTCTGCTTCCATGTATGTCTGCAACCAGAAGAGGGCACCAGATCTCATAACGGATGGTTGTGAGCCACCATGTGGTTTCTGGGAACTGAACGCAGGACTCTGGAAGAGCAGTCGGTGCTCTTAACCTCTGAGCCATCTCTCCAGCCCATGGAACTAGTTCTTGTAGACCAGACTGGTCTGGTACTCACAGAGATCCGCTTGCCTCTGCCTCCCAAGTGCTGAGATTAAAGGCGTGAGCCACCACTGCCGGGCAAGAGGTGACTCTTTTTGTCTCTGAAATACTGCCTAGAAAAATATACAAACTTTAAAATGAGGTGGTTTTGTTTTAGATTGTTCAGAGAGAGTCTAAGACTAAATAATCTTTTCAACCTTCAAGTCTTGTCTGCAATGACTTTAATAATTAGTGACCCTGAAGTGCCACTAGATGTCACCCTCGCTTCATATTTCAGAGATGTTCTGGCACAGTTAAAAACAGCAAAACCAAAACCCAATACTTTGAAAATGAGTTAGAAGTAATCTTTAATCCCAGCATTTAGGAGGCAGAAGCCACTAGATCTCTGTGAGTTTGAGGCCACACTGGTCTACATATTGCTTGTCAGGCCAGCCAGGGCTATATAGTGAGACCTTGTTTCAACAAAACAAAAAAGAATGAAAAGCACTTTAGAAATGTGAGCAAAAATGGGGGCTGGAGGGGCTGGAGAGATGGCTCAGTGGTTAAGAGCATTGGTTGTTCTTCCAAATAACTGGGGTTCAATTCCCAGCACCCACATGTCAGCTCACAACTATCTGTAACTCCAGCTCCAGGGGTCCTGATACCCATGGGAAAACTTCAATGTATATAAATTAAAAATTAAAAATAGGACTGTAGCTTTTGTCTAGCATGTGCAAGGTCCTTGGTTGGATCTCTCTCTCTCTCTCTCTCTCTCTCTCTCTCTCTCTCTCAAAAAAAAGACAAAAATAAAAGAAAATGTTAGTAAAAATAAAGAGAAAATAGTAAAGGATACTATGTAAAATTAAAATCAATAAATGGAAACTTCACAAAGAACAAATTTGTTTTTCTTTACACAGTGTTAACAAATAGAGAGATGTGTGGTTTCCAGAATGTCACAACTGTGACTAAACAAACGTCATTTGAAAGAGTTGAGTGTGGGAATGCTAGGTGGGGAGCAAGGTGTTGTGATTTTGTTTCTCCTCTATGGACACAATATGATATTTGTAAGAAAGAACTTAATTAGAAACAGAATTTGTCAAGGATTGAAAGCACAGTTGCCACCTGACTGGATGTGTCTGCTGTAAAAGGACTTTTTATTGATAGAGTAGAGGCAATTCTAAATTAGAGGCAGAAGGAGAGGGTGCCTTAGATGATGAGAAAGGAAATGGTGAAGTTTTTTTGTTTTTTGTTTTTTTTTTTTTTTCTGAGACCTTTCTTACAAACCAGGAAGATGCTGATTGGCTTCCGTTGTGCATAGCAGAGACCCAGTTTCTAATGGTTTTCAGGGGACCATATTTATGGGGTTAGAGAGATAGTTAAGGTTCTTGTCTTCAAGCCTGACCCACAACCTGAGATTGATCCCTGAGACACTCCCATAAGTTGTTGATCCTCTGACTTGCACAGGCACACTATGGCTGTCAGGTCAAGTTACCTCTATAGCAAGATGACTATGGGAAGACCTTGTGAAACTCAGAGGAAAAAGCTACACTATGGCATGTGTGTGCGTGCGTGCGTGCGTGTGTGTGTGTGTGTGTGTGTGTGTGTGTGTGTGTGTGTGTCTGTGTGTCTGTGTGTCTGTGTATCTGTGTGTGTCCTTGGGGTGCACATCACATGTTGCTCATGTGGAGGTCAAAGGTCAACAATGTCACTGCTTGCCTACTACCTTGTTTGAGACGGGGTCTCTGACCACTGCTTCATACAATTAGTTAGTTGTGTGGGGTGGGAGTGGGGTGCTGGAGAGATGGCTCAGCGGTTAAAAGCACTGGCTACTCTTGCAGATGACTCAAGTTCAATCTCAGCACCCACATGGTGGCTCACAGCTGTCTGTAACTACAGTTCCAGGGGATCCAATGCCCTAAAGCAGACAAACATGCAGGCAAAACAATAGGCTAGTTGGCTTGTGAGTTTCCTGGCTGACTTCCAAGCTTCTGTGCTCTCCAACACTATCTTTGGTGTTCCCATAGGACAACAGGAATTGCAGACGCATGGACCACCATGGCTGGCTTTTACACAGGTTCTGCGGATTTGAACTCACTTGCACAGCAGTCCTTATCCTATTGAGCCATCACCCCACCCTACTATTTTCTATTTATTTTTGAGACACAATACTGCTATATTACTAAGGCTGAGCTGTATTAGAACTCAGGATTCTCCAGCTTCAGCCTGTGGGCTACAGACACACCACCATGTCCAGCTTTCCATTTTATTAAGCATTCCCTTTTTATTACAAATTAAGCTGCAAAAGGAAATATCAATTTAAAAAATAGCCTAAATTGTTTTTAAGGACTTACCACTTTCATTTGGCATACCTATGTTTCCATTAGACTTACCATTATATATAAAAAAAAAAAGATACATTCCCTGGCATTGGGCCCTTCTGGTAGAGCTACTACTGCAAATAAAACAATGCATGTTCTGTGCTGTGCATTAAATAATAGTCTTTTGAGGAGGGAGGGGTAGTAGAGTCTCACATACCCATATTGGCATGAACACTATGCAGCTATGGAAGACCTTGACCTTTGGATGCTGCTGATGCCGTGCTACCTAGGGCTTCCCATATGCTAAGCAAGCACGCTACCAGCTGCACTACCCCCAGCCTCAGCATCACAGCCATTTTAGCTTATGTATCTATTTATTATGTGTGTATGCATATGTGTGTGTGTGACAGAAGAAGAAGAAGAAGAAGAAGAAGAAGAAGAAGAAGAAGAAGAAGAAGAAGAGAGAGGGAGAGAGAGAGAGAGAGTTTGGGCACACCTGTGCCTTGGCGTGCATGTGGAAGTCAGAAAATAACCTTCAGGACTCATTTCTGGCTTTCCACATTCCTGAGGTGGGCTCTTGCATTGTGTCTGGGGCTGTGCTGTGTACTCCAGGCTATCTAGACCTTAAACTTCCAGGCCATTCTCCTGTGTGGACCTCCCACTTTGATGTAGCTGTGTTGGGATTGCAGATGGGAACCACCACATCTGGCTTTGTATTTAGGCCCCCAGGAACAGGCAGTTAGGCTTACTTAGCTTGTGTGATTTACCTAAACCATTTGGCTGGCTCAATATCACACTATCCCTATAACACCCCGGTCTTATTTGCTTCTCAATATCTACTTTTCATTATGAGTAAGTGAAAACACTAAAATCACATTGTTATCACAACTTCAGTTTCCAAAAATAAAATTCATTTTATCACAAATTTAAATTGAAAGAGTTGGGTAAACATATTCCTTTAGAAGAACTCTAATTTGTCCCAATAAATTTAGAGCAGAGGATTCTGGGCAAGACAAATTAGCTATCATATACTCCTCAAATTCTGAGTGGAAAATAATGTTAAATGTTATATAATATTATTACAAAGTTATACTGATAATCTGGTCAGTAGCATTCAGCCCTGAGTGCCTAGGGTGACAAACAGGCTATCTTGGGTCGACCACAGTCAAAGGCAGAAAAAGCCTTCCTTAGTTTGCATAGTGAAGCAATTTCACTGGAGAGGCTGGTCATATGTAGCCTGTGGCATATTCTTCTAATGAAATCAACAAAGCACTTGACACTTGAATGTTGTCCCCAACCGCTTAGCCACAGCCTCTCCGACTTGGCTGCCCAGCAGAAGTGCCGGGAGGGATTTTCAAAATACCAACGCCCGCTCTAGGTTCTGCTTTAATTAGTAAGGGGCGGGCTCTTCTGGTAACTATTTCTAGCCATCAGCTTCCTCGGTGTTATGGACTGTGGGCCAGCTCTCATTGCCAGGTCTTTGTGGCTGAATTCTGCAGAGCTCGCTCATTGCGCCCCAAGGTCGCCACGCTGCTGCTGGCCTCTGCTATCCGCACTCTCAGGGCAGCTGCAGAGGGACCTCCGACCATAGCTAAAAATGCCAAAGAAAAGAAGCGCCTTGTCTTGCTGAGATTTGGGGGATGGCTTCCCCCGCCTTCCACTAAGAATTTACGCGCCCCATCCCTCTACTTCCCTCTTGTAAATCTCCCCCAGTCCGAGAAACAAACGTTGAACTTAATGCTTGACAAAAATGGGTACAAAGTTTTCTCACAGTCTCTCCGCCCCCAGGGACACGATCGAAAATTCCGAAAGCACCACTAGCGCCCGCTTTCTTTAAACGCGGTTTCTGCGGAGGGCGGAGGCTATTGTCATGGTAAATTTCACTCGCTGAGGAAGAAAGAGTTGATGATCAATCAAAAAGGAGATACTCCTTTGCGGTTCTGCCGCTTCCTGCACCGCGGCGTTAAAGTCTTTTTACTTTTCTCGGTAAAAACACACAGAGAAAAGGCTCTGGCGCGTGTGCGAGCCTAAAGTAGTCTGCGGTGACCCTTAGGACGTCGGTGCGAACTCAGTGGGCAGACCCCACTTGGGGACTTCCTCCAGAGCCCTGAATTCCAACAGGTCTACCCGGAGAAGCGCGGACGGCCCGGTCTCCAGTCCGCATCCCCGGGGAGCCGCGAGTCACGCCGGCCCAGCTGAGAACGTTTCTCCCCGCCCGCGGTTACGCCGCTGGACCATCTAACCCCAGCAGGGAAGCTCTGCTCGCCTCCATCTAGGTCAGGCACTTTCAACAGAAGCCGACTTGACCATGTGTTGGGCGTGATGAGGACTCCTGGGAACTTGGAGGAGCCCAGCTCCACACCAAACCCTAACAGGACCCCCAAGGCGAGGTTCGTTTATCTAGAAGCGCTTCTCGAGGGAGGGGCTCCCTGGGGCTTCACTCTGAAAGGTGGCCTGGAGCATGGAGAACCGTTAATCATTTCCAAGGTAAGTTTTCTGTTCAGTGTTGACTTCAATGAACTTGTGTTTTGTTTGCAGCTTTTTTAACTTGTGTCAGATTTGTCGGAAACTGGAAAAAAAAAATCCTGGGCATTGCCTGAATACCACGTACCACTTAATTTGTTGCTTCATGCATTCCTGATTATCTGGAAAAAAATTGTTTTTTGATAGCTTGGTGTTTGGAAGTTTGTCTAGCTCATTTATTCAGTGAAATCTCTCAAGAAAATGTGCTCATTTGACGATCAATCTTCTCTTTTTGTGTATGAAATGCTAGATCAGTTCCCATATGAGCTTTCTGTTGTAAAAAAAAAAAATCCAGATTAAAGATGGACAACATCGGGGAAGGACGTGCCATAGTTCACGGTCAGGAAAACCGCTCCCTTCAACCGAAAACACCCAACTTTAAAACTATTTTAAATGCTCTCATAATTTTAGATCATTAGCCCAGGTGTGGTGGTGCATGCCACCGAACCTAGCAGGGGACACAGAGCCAAAATAGTCAGCCCAGAACAAGTTAGCAAGACTGTCCCAAAAGCCAAATGAACAAATATTTCTGGAAAATTGCTTGCTTTATACACAGAAGGAACTGAACCAGCTTTTAGTATAGACAAAAACCCTCTTCCGTCCCTCTGTGTATTATAGGTCTGATTTTGGAAACAAGTGATCCTGCAATATAATTCGATCTTCATTGATCTTTTGGTTCTATCTTTTGTTTGTTTGTTTTTAGGTTTTAGAGTTTTCCTATGTTTCTCTGAAACAGCAGACATCCATATTATTTGCTATAATATTTATTTTGAAATTACAGATTAGTAGCCGTCCAGGGCAATGGAATATTTTAGGGCTTCCAGATAATTACATCCCCCAAGGAGACATTTGTAATTGAAGGAGGAATTCTTTTGCTTTGAGGGTGGAGGAAGAAATAAATAACTGTGTTGAATTTGAACTCTGTTATCTGGTAAGGTTACCCCCCCCTTTTACTTTGTGTGTGTTTTGAAGAAGCCCAGAGTAATCTTAGTGTGGATAAACCAGGAGGAATTGGAAATGACAGCAGCTGGCCTTACATAGGCAGTACTTCATGCAGCCTGTGTGACTTTCTCAAGGAAAACAGGATACGAGAAAGAGAGAGAGACAGAGACAGAGACAGAGACAGAGCATACATACGTACATAAATATGTACATACATACATATCCACTAGGAAGGATTTCAGTTATTGAAAAAGGATAGCCCCATTTTCACGGCCTTCAGTAAACTGAAGATTGTTTTTCTCAAGCTACAAGAAGTCTAGGTAGAGGTCAGCTGTTAGGCATGGAAACAGCTTAATCAAATCAAGAATTCCACTTAGATCTTTCATTTGCCATTCTAATTTGTGGCCCCTTTCCCCTCACGATGCATGGTGTGAATGCTGCACCTCCAACATTGCATCTTCATTCCAGGCAGGTCTGGAGCTTTTTGCTTTCTTGTCAGACTTTTGCTTATTTCTCATTGGCCAGAACTGCACTGCATAGCTATCCTGTAGATAGCAAAAGGAAATTAATGACCATGACTAGTTTAGACTGGCTAGAGTTTCCCTCATGAATTCTGAATAGGGCCCTACCCTTCTAGAAGTCAAGGATTCTTTGCTACTATTTGGGAGGGGAGGGAATGTGGTTCTTTTTATGAATGAAGCAGAGTTAACTGCTGGGTAAACAACTGAGAATGCCTATAGCAAATGTGTTTTAAAATGTCTACATCTTAGTCGGGCAGTGGTGGTGCATGACTTTAGTCCCAGCACTCGGGAGGTAGAGGCAGGTAGGTCTGTGAGTTCAAGGCCAGCCTGGTCCACAGAGTGAGTTCCAGGACAGCCAGGGCTACAGAGAAACCCAAGTCTCGAAAAAATGGAAAAAAGAAAAAAAGTCTACATCTTAAACCCGATTGCACAACCTTCAGACTTTTAATGATAGAATCCATTCGTGTATTCATGAGAATGCTAGTAGTGGCTCTTGCAGAGGTCTAATCCCACTTCTACTGGATTGCTAGAACCTGCTGGTGTCTGCAGGTTATGGGCATAATACTCTACCTCAGTGAACTGCAGAGATTAAATATGACTTTGAATGTAGTATGATGTCTGCTACAGAGAGTTTTTGAAAATCTTGATAAAGATTATGTCTATTGCTCTTCATTATCCTAAGAGAGTTGTGTGTTCAATATGCTAATTAGTTTTCTTGCTTTGGTGACAATGTATCTGACAGAGCAGTTTAAGGGAGGAGGGGCTTATTTTGGAGCACAGTTTTAGGGATACAGTCTATCCAGGTAAGGCAGATGTTGTGGTTTGAAAAGAAGTTGGCACCCAAAGGGAGGGGCACTATTAGGAAGTGTGGCCTTGTTGGAGTGGGTGTGGTCCTGTTGGAGGAAGTACATCACTAGGGAGTGGGCTTTGAGGTCTTATATATGCCCAGTGTCTCAGTTCACTTCCTTTTTGCCTTTGGATTAAGATAGAGAATTCTCCAGCACCATGTCTGCCTACATGCTGCCATACTCCCAGCCACCTTGCTCCTCCATCATGATGACAATGGACTAAACCTCTGAAAATGCAAGGCCCCCATCTCAGTTAAATGTTTTCCTTTCCTTTATAAGAGTTGCCTTGCTCATGGTGTCTCTTTACAGCAATAGATACCCTAACTAAGACAGAAATTGGTACCAGGGACTGGGGTATTGTTGTGATAGGCCTGAACCATGCTAATTTTTTTGGAGGAATTTGGACTTTTTAAGTTTGGGTTAAGAAAGCAGTGGAATGCTTTAAGCACTGACTAATGATACATACCAGTAGGAGCATGGAAGACAGTGGTGCTAAGAGTTATTTTAACTGTGAGGGAATGGGTTAAGAGGTTCCAGAAGAGAAGAGCTTTTAGTATGTGGCCTAGAGATCATCCTTGTGATAGTTTGGTGAAGAAAGTGTCTGCTTTTTGCCCTTCTCCAAAGAGTCTGCTTGAGGTAAAAGTGAAGAGATTTGGATTAATTCCCTTGGCAGAGGAAATCTCAAAACAGTCTAGTATTGACTCTGTTGTGTGGTTATTACTGGTCGCTCTTATACAGATTTATAATGAAAAAGATTAAGAAAATGTAAAAATTGAGAAGAAAAGGAGCATCCGAAAGTGGAATGGCGCTAAATCCCGTGTTAAAAGAGATAAACAGATTAAGAATTGGAATAAAGGGAATGGTGATCTTGAGGCAAGATCCCACCCAGCTAAATTTCCAACTTGTGAAAAGGAATTAAAGAAAAGCTTAGAGCCAGGCAGGTGTGGTGGCACACACCTTTAATCCCAGCACTCCAGAGGCTGGCAGATCTCTGAGTTTGAAGCCAGCCTGGTCTACAGAGCAAGTTCCAGAACAGCCAAGCTTAGGCAGTGAAGGAAACCATTAAAACAGAAAGTTAGTAAAGATGTAATTGAACAAGGAGGCCATGTTCTAGCCCCAGTAAGCTGCAGAACTTGGCAGCTTTGGCCATGTGGTTCTGGAGTTAAGGATAGAAGAAAGAGGCTATGGAATTTGCCTCCATGACTAAGGAAAGCCACTGAGGCCAGGCATGTGTCAGGGGTGTTCCCAAGTGGAAGCCTAGAGAGGCCATTGCATGAAGCTGTGAAGTTGAAGCCTGGATTTCCTTGGAGGCCCCGAGATGTTGGAGATGCCAGAGTCATGGGATACCCGCTGAGGAGAGCTGCTAGCAGGGAGTAGAGCTAGCTCAAGAGAAAGAAGTGTGTTAAAAGAAGATGGCCCCCAAAGGGAGTGGCATTATTAGGAAGTGTGGCCTTGCTGGAGTTGGCATGGTCTTGTTGGAGGAAGTGTGCCACTAGGGGATGAATTTTGAGGTCTCATTTATGCTGGAGGTACTGCCTGCCCAGTGTCTCCGTTCACTTCCTATTGCGTTTGGATCAAAATGTAGAATTCTCCAGCACCCCCAACTAAGACAAGATGCATAGTGGCTAGGGAGAATCCCTATGGTGGTGCCCACTTGCAGCTGGATTTCTCACATCTCTTAGTGGTGAGGGACACCCCGCCCCCATGGTGGCACCGACTTGCAGCACAGCTTGCTCACATCTCAACAGGCCAGGAGGCAGGGAACCAGAGGTTGTTATCAACATCAAGGCCCACCCTCTTCTAGTTAGGTCACAGTCCCAAGGGTTCTATAACATCTCAAAACAGCTGAGAACCAAGTATTCAAACACAAAAGCCTGTGGGGACAGTTCACATTCCAGCTGGAACAGGAGAAAGTTTGTCTACATCTATTTAAACAATCATAGCATTTATATTTCTCCTACATGACAGTCTAAACATAAGCTGAACTGAAAAGTAGCTATTTATATCGACAGATAAAAGTTCCTTCCATTTTCCTACCTCCATCCCAGAGTGATGTCCTATTGGCACGATCAAGATGACTTGTTACTATGTCTAATTCCTACCCATTAAGAAGCATTCAGGCCGGGCGTTGGTGGTGCATGCCTTTAATCCCAGCACTTGGGAGGCAGAGGCAGGCAGATCTCTGTGAGTTCCAGGCCAGCCTGGTCTCCAGAGCAAGTGCCAGGATAGGCTCCAAAGCTACACAGAGAAACCCTGTCTCGAAAAACCCAAAAAAAAAAAAAAAAAAAAAAAAAAAAAAAAAAAAAAAAAAAAAAAAAAAGAGCATTCAAGAGGGAAAGGGAAGGCAGGATCCACAGGGGTATAGTCGACTTCAATCTGCTTTGTCCAATATGGCTGCCAACAGCCATTTGCATTTCTATTTCAGTGAAAGGCAACAGAAAACGAAATTAGATTTAAATCTGACCCTCACCTGCACTAACAACATTTGAAGTGTCACATGGCACCAAAACTTTTGAACATCTTTCCCCACCTTGTGCTGAAAGCAAAGCCCTGCTCACTCACACATCCCCCTCAGATTTCTCTATGTTCCCAGCTCAGTTGTCTGGTCTCTCTCAATACTCCTATATCATGTATTCATTGCTGTAGTGTGATGTTTTACTCTTTTGACTTTTTAGTATTGGGGGGGGGCACCACCCAGCTCCCATATAAATCACACATGGAGACTTATTCTTAGTTATGAGTGCCCAGCCTTAGCTTGGCTTGTTTCTTGCCAGCTTTTCTTAAATTATCTCATGTATCTTTGGCCTCGGGGCATTTATTTTTTTCTATTTCTGTATATCTTTTCTTCCCTTACTCTGTGTCTGGCTGTGTGGCTGGGGGGACTGGGGGCTGGAGGCTGGGGGGCTGAGTGGCTGGCCCCTGAAATTCTCCTCCTTCCTCTCATTCCCAGATCTTTCTTCTCCCAGATTTTTTCTTATATATTTACCCCCTCTGCCTGCCAGCCCTGCCTATTCCTCTCTCCTGCCTTGATATTGGCCATTTAGCTCTTTATTAGACATCAAGTGTTTTAGACAGGCACAGTAACACAGCTTCACAAATGCAACATGAACAAAAGTAACACACCTTAAAATAATATTCCCCAACACATCACACTGAATCATGGTGTTTTATTTATGTTTATTAATTTGTTGAGGGCAGGCAGTATCTTCTTCAGTTTTGCCTAACCAGAGTCTGTAGTAGGGGGTCTAACCTCCCAAGAAGTCAAGGCTCGTTGCCTATGTTTGAAAACAAATGCTGAGTAAATGAGAGGATGTGGCTATGTCTAACTCATCTCAAACTATCAGGACCCGGCACAGTGCCTGACAGAGTTAGCATTTAATAACCTCTACTGAATCAACTACCGAAAGGCGAAGTCAGGCAGGGGGCAGTTTAAGTAGGGAGACGGAGTTCCCATGAGATGGAGAAAGCTAGATGGATTTCCAGAGGTTAGGTATGTGCCCGTTTCCTATTGCTGCTATAACAGATTACCCCATGTTTGGTGACTTAACACAATGCAGGTTTACCAATCTATAGTTCTGTAGGCTGGAAGTGAAACACAAGTTTCTCTAGGCTAAAATATAAGCATCTGTATGGCCAGACTCCTCTCTGGAAGTTCCAGGAGAGACTGTTTCCTCTTCTTATCAGTTCTAGAGGTCCATATTCCCTGGTGCCCAGTCCCCTTTATCTTTCAAGCCAACCACACATCTTAAGTCTCATTTATCACTCCACCCTCCACCCCTGCCTGTTACAATAAATTTTTCCGCCAAAAGCTGCCTGAGCCCCACGGCCATGTGTATGCTTTACACCAGCCGCCTGCCCGAGTTAGGCCCAAATAAATACACAGAAACTTGTATTAGGTTCAAAGCTGCTTGGCCAATGACTAGGACTTCTCATCTGCTAACTCAGTCTTAACTATCATAAATCTGTATGTTTTATAAGACTTATTTATTGGACGCTTTATTGGCATTCCTCCTTGCCGGTGGATCACATCTTGCTGCTGGAGCAGGAGCAGAGGGGAAAAAGGGGGCCCTTCCTGTTTCTCCTTCGCTTAAATATGAGTCTCCTTGCTATGTCATTTCCTGCCTGGATCAGCACTTCTCTACTACATTTCCCAGAATCCTCTTTGACTCCTAGTCCCGTCTACTTGCTGTCTCATTGGCCAAACTATTTTATTTAACAATCAATAAGATAAACATACACAGTACATTCCCCATCACCTGCCTCACTTTTACTTTGTTAGTTTAGTTACAGTTCTGGGAGTTGAACTCAGCATCATGCATGCTAGGCAAGTATCTATAGCCCCAATCCTTTTGTCAACTTTTTAAATATCCTTGTGATTTCATGGGACATAGCATTCCTGTTTGAAAAGCCAGCTGATTAATAGCTTTATTTCCATTTGGTTCTTCCTTTGCCATATAGCCTAACATGACTGAAAGATCCAGGGATTACAATATGGATGCCTTTAGGAAGAGAGGGTGTTATTTTTCCTACCCTGAGGTGCTTAAGCATTAGTGAAAGTTCATAGAATGAAGGCAGAGCCAGGGAAGAGTCTACAGCAGTGGTTCTCAACCTTTCTAATGCTTTGGCCCTTTAATACTAAAGAGACAGGACGTACTGAGTCCTAGGGAAGGCACGTCTGCGTTATGCACACAGTTATAAGCAGCTGGGTTATAGATGACAGTATAATGCATGAAGTATCACTTTTCTTTGGTTACAAAATGAGACAGGAAAATGAATGGTGGAGAAAACTACAAAGGGGTGGCAATAAAAGATTATTTTCTAATTGCTTTCTTTGGGATTCAGTGTCCTTGAAAAGGAAAGGTGGGGCAGAGAAATGAACCTCTGTAACCTGTGAGCTTCAAATAGAAAGGGGACCTTAAAAAATGATGGTTGTAAGTGGACGCTCAGACAATTCAATACTCCAGGAAGTTGGCAGCCTGATTTGATTATGAGTCATGTGCTCAGTGCAGGAGCTGGGAAAAGCAGTTCCTCCTGATGTAGGGCTGCACCTGCTCTGCTCCCAGAGCTCATCATTAAATAGTGATAACAATAGCATCAAGTGGTCACTGTAGGCACTGCCAAGAGCTTACTGTGCTCAAGGCTCTATCCCAAGACATCTGCATGTGTTATTCATTCCAGCTCCATAAATCCCAGAGGAAGGCAATCCTGGTGCCTCAGTGATCTCCATGAGGAACTGGGGTACAAACTGAGAAACCCTGGGTAAGGTGTTACCATCCCACTGAGCCTCACCCCATGGGAGGGGCCGTTACATTATCTGTTTGTCACGGGGTGTTTAGGTTTGACAAAGAGGCGAGCAAGGAATGGCTGTTTGGGGAGCTAAAGGTTGTCCAAGATCAAGTATAATTAGGCTCTAAACCTGCAACATTCAATCCTCTCCACATCCCTGCAGTTCTCATCCACCCAAGGCTTTGGAAACAGATTCTTTCCAGGAATTCACACTAGTAAGTGATAGAACTGGGGTTCAAGACCCATGAAATGAGGGCATCACTTACCACTTTGGAAAGCGTTTTCATGGACCTACTTAGCTGGAGAAGTGTTGTCTTGGCTCCTTTTAATGTAGGCTTTGGGATTGGAGAAGTCATCAGGCTCATCAGTGCTCACCAATGTGGTCTTCCCCTGGTGCTCCTGGGAGGCTTTGTTCCTCTAGCTGGACTCCATCTTGTATTGAATTCCTGTGCTTTCCACCAGTCACTGCTCTTCACCGAAACCCCTTCCTCCAACTGTGAGCTTTTCTTCTCAGTCCCAGTCAGTCTCCATAGACATGGTGCACTAAGGCTTGACTCATGAACCCTCCCTTAACCTGTCTTTCCATTAAAACAAAACAAAACTGTAGAGTGATTACATTGGTTATGTAAAGCTGGAGGGACCTTCAAATGTACATTGCCGCATTCATTTTTAGAAAGGATTTACTCACCACGTTCTTCTAATGACGTAGTAGTTCTCCTTACAATCCTGCCCTGTAGAGACTCATCTAGAACATTCCAGTCATCCTGCCATTTGAAAGTCAGACAAGTTGCTTTTCTCTGCCATGAGACACAGTAGACATGTAAGCAGGCCAGGAACAGAGACATCCGTGGGTGGGAACAGAATTGTCCATGGGACTGTGTGACAATTATTACTTCTGAATGTTCTCTGTCTAGAATCAGCACTTTTTGCCTTTTCAGCTTTTCTGTCATCCCTTGGCTTTGTCACAGTAACCTCAGCAAGAAATCTCTTGGTTCACTCCTTCTTCAGTAAAACAGTGTTTAATTACCAGATCTCTAACCATGGTCCCCGGGTTCAATTTGAAATGATTTTTAAGTATTTCCTTAAAACTCTGGGCTGGTTAATTGGCTCACTGAGGTCATCTTTTTTTTTTTTAATGTCTCCTTTCAAGTGTTAAAGTTATATCAGTTTGCTATTTATTTTTTCTTCCTCTTCTTAATTTGAGATAGGGTCTCATGTAGCCCAGGCTAGACTTGGATTTACTATGGAACCAAGGCTGGCCTTGAACTCCTAATCTTTCTGCCTTTCTCTCCTAAGTGATAGGATTACAGCTGTGTGCTTATTATTGAGCTGTCCTTTGCCTCAGTCTCCTAGGTGCTGGATTTACAGAAGTGTCATCATGCTTATTTTGACATTTTCAAATGCCTGGACTTTCTGAACTTCTCTCCTTAGCTTCCTTCCTTCCTTCCTTTCTTTCTTCCTTCCTTCCTTCCTTCTTCCTTTGACACCTGTTCTCCTTACACACACCCCTAAGTCTCTTAAATAGATGCATGTCCCCTGTTGATGAATCTCCTCCTCCTCTGCTTTGGCTCTGCCTTACCTTTGCCACAATTTTCTGCAGTGCCTTTATACACCTGGTCTTCTAATAAAAATGTCCTTTGCTTTTAGTCGTCTGTGGACCAACTGCAGCCTCCTTAAGGCCTCATGGGTTTTACTTATGCTTGTATATCCTGCTTTTTCTGCAAAATCCCTCTCACTTCACATGCAGAAATTCTCAACTTAAGTGGCTTATAGGATTTCAGAGCTGGAAAGAACCTCAGCAGTCATGTGATCCAACTTCCATATTATACTGAGAAAAAGAAAAACAAAACTGAAGCACAGAAGGTTCATGTATTTGCCAAAGTGCTTTCTGTCTTAGCTAACAAAGTGTGTTTGTATTTGTGGTGTCTGTGTATGCATATGCAAAACCCAACTAGTCAGATAGTAATTGCTTTCTGTTGAGCCATTTTTTGCTTGTGCATGAACCCTACCTTCCTTTTAGATTGTTGACTTTTAGAAGGTAAGGATCTCTTTCAATTCTTTCCTTCCCTTGCTCTCTCCCCCACCTCTTATCTTCCCGTTGTGCTATCCATAGTGCTGAAATTATGAATAGCAGTTATAAAATGTGCTAATGAGTAGAGAGGAAATGATTAATATCAAAGCAGATCATGAAATTGATCTGGGTTGGGTGGCACACATCTGTAATTATAGTACTTGGGAAGTGGAGGCAGGGGATCAGGAGTTAAAGGCCAGCTTTGGCTGCATAGCAAGTTCAAGGCCAACTTGGGATATATACTATCTCAAAAAAAACAATATCTTCTTAGAAGACTCTCTAGGGTAGTATGCAAACAGGATATTAGAAAGCCCCGCTTGAAGGCCAGGTATACAACTCAGTTGGTGGAGTGTTTGCTTAGGATGCAGGAAGCACTGTTTTCAAACCCAACCCTGTATAAATGAGGCATGGCGGTGCACATCCCAACACTCAGGAAATGGAGCAGGAGTTCAAAGTCTTCCTTGGCTACATAGTGAGTTTGAGGTCAATTTGAGCTATACTAGACTGCATCTCTTGAAGTAAAAAATTTAAAAATAAATAAATACATTCCTGCCTGAAAAATAAAGCATATGTGTGTATAGATATATACATATATGTAGAACTTAATATATGTAAACATTTCATATATGTAATATATATCTTATACATATCGTACATATGTGATGTGTTTGGTAAATGTCCGATTGAATTAAATTAGTCAAAAGGGGGAAACACATGTTTATTTAACTTTTAGTATGTTATCCAAGCTTTGGTTAAAGTACTACATGCTTTGAGAAGCCAGCTAAGGTTGCGACCCTTTCTGTGTTAGATGGGAAAAGGTTTTATTCAAAATCCAAGTTAATCTTAGATGCCAAGTGGCTCTGAGCATCAGTGAGAAACTCTGCTTTCTTTTAAAGCTAACACATCCCGCCAAGCTTTCTCTCCTACACAGAGAACACAACTTAATTGAAGAAATGTTCATCTCATTTTGGTGAGCCCACAGTGCAGCTGGAGACACATAATGAGAGGTTTTCTATCAATCTTTGAAAACAACAAAACCTCACAGGACATTCTGGATCCAAGCTAACGCACAGACAGAGTCTTCCACATCACAGCCTTTGATGTGGTTCCAAACAGTGAGCATCTTATCCAGAGAGCCACAGAGTTGTTGTTCTCTGTCCATCCTCATCCATCCAGGGAGTCCATCCATCTCCCAAGCTCTGACCTCCCAGGCACTCCTCAACACAACAAAATGAGGCAAAGAATCTCTGCTAAATCCTGGCCCCCCTCCAGTGACTTTTCCCACAAAAGCAAAGTTGGTGTATCTGACCTGCAGAATAGAAGTGACATTTCTTTCCTGCCTTCCCAGGATGCTCTACTAACTTGGCAGACGGGACACTGTCCTGGGCATCAGAGCCTGAACTTGTACTTAGTCAACTGCATTTTTTCATTCCTCCCGTCTATTTGCTGTGACCCTCTCCCTTTTGAACTGCATTTTTTCTTTGAGATTTTATCTAAATCTTTATTTTTAAGAAATACTCCTTGGTATGTTTGTAATTTCTGTAATTTTCATCATTTGGAGTAAGGCTGTCAAGTGTAGCAAAATACACATCCCAGATGGTGGATGGCTTGGAGTGAAAATAAACATAGTAATACGACTGGTCATGAGACCATGTTCAAGGAGCTCAGCTTTCTCAAGACTTCATCTTCTTGTCTTTAAGACTGGAGCATCCTGCTGGGCATTGTGACCCATGCCTTTAACCCCAGCACTTGGGATCTCTGAATTCAAGGCCAGCCTGGGCTGTGTGAGTCTGACAGCAGCAGGCCACTCCTGTAACTCCTGTGACAAAGATGGTTCCTGACTGGTTTTCCATACATGGCCAGAGTTGCTACACTGCAACAGTGCAACACTGAACAAATATCTTGCCCTATGGCAATAGATATGTTTGTACAGGACAATTCCAGGATACAGTAAGTATTATTAAGAACAAAACCAATACAATGTGCTCCTGAGGTATGGTACCCACGGGGACAGGGAGAGCAGAACTTATCCTCAGTCAGGTGATGAGAGGAGAGGTCCCCATGTTATATTTAAGCTAAGACCTAGTAGATAAGAAGTGGGTACTCAGACATATGAAACTTGTAAGTTGGAGGCATGAAAGGCTCGTCACATTACATAAAAATAAAACAGCAAGGCAGTGCTGGGGAAATGACTTAGCAGGTAACAGCTCTTATTTTGCAGCCATGAGGACCTGAGTTTAAATCCCAAGCACCCACATAAAAAGTTGCGCATGGCTGCATGCACATACCTATAACTCCAGCACTACAAAGGCAGAGACACGAGATCTCCAGGTCTTGCCAGCTACCAGTCTAGCTCCAAGGTCAGTGAGGTACCCTGTCTCAAGAAAATAAGGTCGATGGATGAACAGGAGAGTCGAAGTCCTTCTTTGGGTTCCATGAATGCATATGAACATGTATACCATCCCCTTAATTGTGTGTATATCACAAACAAAAGTAAATTAGTTAAAAATAAATTAATATCCACCACCCACCAAAAAAATCAAGCAATTCTTGGAGGTTGCTAAGCAAGAGAGAAAGTGGATTGAGATTAAAATGGGGGTAGGGTGAGGGCTGACTCAGTGGTTAAGATAGCTCAGTGGTTAAGAGTGCACACTGCTCTTTCAGAGGACTTGAGTTCTGTTCCCAGAAGCTGCCATGTTAGGCAGCTCACATTGCCTATAATTCAATGCCAAGGGAGCTGTCACCCTCTTCTGGTCTTCACACGTACTTGCTCACAAGTGGTGCACATAAACTCATGCAGACACCCAGACATACATACATACATACATACATACATACATACATACATACATACATACATCTTTTTTTTAAAAAAAATTGCCCCGAAAAAGACAGCAACAAAACTAACCAACCAACCAATAGAGCCATATAATTGAAGTGGAATTAGTTCGACTAAGTGTTTAGCACCTTGGGTATTAAATTCTGTTCTGAGCCATGAGTTTGCTTATTGTAGAACTAATCATCTTTCTCTTTTCTTTTGTGGGGTGCTGAGGACTAGACTTAGGCCCCTACACATGCTAGGTAAATGCACTACCACTGAGCTGGATCCTCAGTCCTCTTTGTTTGCTTTGAAAAGTTAAAACGTTTAATGGGAAAGATGCATGGGTATAATTTAAGCTTTCATCATCTTGTGTGTGTTCTCTGAGACACTGGAAGTTTCAGGACTTGTCTCATGGAAACTGGGAAGTGAGCTTCTGGCATTCAGGTTCAGCATCTGGGTGGTGTCCAGAAATGAATACATATGTTGGGTATTGAGATAAATAATTGAAAAATTGGACAATGAATAACCTTTTGAGGATGGGAAGGGAAAATAGCATGGCCCTTTCTTTTGCGCCAGTGTGTGTTGTTTGCTTTTCATATTTTTGCTTTTGAGTGTATACTAATGAGCAGCCATCCAAAAAGAAGGCAGCCATCAAGCTAAGAATAAGACAGCAGGGGAAGGTTAAAAGAATTAGCCATATTCTTCAGGGTTGCATTCAGAGTTGCATGGTGGTGCTCTTGGCTCGGAGTCTACAATTCAACAAGTTGTTGGCACTCTTTCAAAAGGACTGCCACCATACTTTCTCCAACACATGGAAGTCCGTGGGTATGATCTGTTAGAAGAACAGGCCATTTAGACTCCTTCCAATGGGATGAGCTATGTGACTCCTTCCTGATCCCAGGTACTAAGTGTGATTGCTATCTAGCTTCTTAAACAGGGAACTCAGGACAAGAAATGGAGAAATACATGCTGATTTGCCCTTGTGAGTCTGACACTGTGTTAAGCTATTGTATTAGAATGAGATTTGTTTTTATATATGAGGAAAGAGCTTTCTTCTAAATCTTGATGGAGCCAGGATTTAAAGCCAAGTCATTTCATTCTCTCAATACTATATGTAGCCAGCTCATTATTTATTGAATGTATAAAAATGTGATGGCCTGGGAAACATTCAGTCAATGAGTCCCTGCACCCCAGACTACATGCTTCACCCCAGACCACATGCTTTCCCCTTTGTCTTAATCTACTGAAGCTGAATGCCCACATTTCCTTACTCCCCACTTGAGACTTTCAACTGCCACCATTGCAACTCTTTGCTTAAAGGCTTTATTTTGACTCTCCTTGGCCACCAGAATGAATGTCACCTGTGGTGATGTTTTGTTTATAAACTAACAAATAAAGCTTGCCTGAACAACAGAGTGGAAAACTACCCACTCTAGTTAGACATAGAGTCCAGGCAGCAGTGGTGCACACCTTTAATCCCAGCACTGAGGAGACAGAGACAGACAGATCTCTGTTAGTTCAAGGCCATCCTCAGCTACACGAATATATATATATATATATATATATATATATATATATATATATTCCATCTATAAAAGAAACAGAGCTCACACAAAGAGGATCCCAACACTTGGAATCCCATGCCTTTAATCCCAGCACTAGAGAGGAATATGAGGCAGGAGGAGACAGGAACTCAGTGCAGTCTGAGGATGGGATCAACTTTTCGGTCTGAGCATTGGTAGAGGTGAGAACTCTAGTGGATGGCTGCTTTGCTTCTCTGATCATTAGCTTTAACCCTAATATCTGTCTCTGGGTTCTTATTATTAATACCAACTATAACTCTTGCTACAGTTGCCAGGAACAACCTTCTGCCTATGGTCGACTGGAGTTGCTGAAGCTCACCTCAGATAGGATAACTCTGACATATCTTTATGTTAACTCCTAAAGGATGAAACAGCAGGTACCTGTATTTAGAGCTGGCTTGATGGTACGCCTGTGAAACACTCTTCCTTTCCATATCTTGCTCACTTCCCTGTTAATGTTATCCACTTCCCAAATAAATGGCTTACATTTGGAGTCTTGTCTCAGGGTCTGCTTCCAAGAAAACCCAAATATAACCATTTTAAGGAGAAAGCTTACTTTCTTTCCCCTAAGGGAAAGGGGAAAGGCAGGGCCTAAAGTAGATCTTTGTTTCTAAAGCCCAGAGTCTGTCCCCTTATCTGTGAGATTCAAGCAGAAGAGTTGCTGTGGGCTGGAGAGTTGGCTCCACTGTCAAAAGCAAGTACTGCTGTTGTAGAGGACTTGAGTAGGTGTAATTCAACTCCCTGTGTTGTCTGTTCCCAATTCACTATGTTGTTGTTGTTGAATTCACTAAACACTGACAAATAGTGACAGGTAACAGCCATTAGCCTGCTTTAAACCTAAACTTAATCTTGAATGGACAGAATAATGAGTAGATTTCTTGTCACATAATTCATTACTAAGTATATGAAATAGACAATTGAAGAAAAACTAAATGTGGTTTCTGTCTTTTCTGAATTCATATCTGGTTAAAATTGTGCTGTCACTTAAAGCCCTGCTGAACTAGGATAAGGAATCTCTTAGGAGACACACCTTTGAGCTTGTCTTAGAGGTTTAACTGAAGACAGAAAACCTACCCTGAATGTGAAGCCAGGCAAAAACACACACAATACCAATACCAAGAACTGAACTCAAACTTTACACAAACTAGGTAAGTATTCTAACTCTGAGCTCCAGCACAAATAGGATCTTATTTTAATTAGTGAAGGCAAAGCTACATTTAGATAATTCTGGGACCAGCAAAGATAAAATCTGAATTCATTGTTTCTTAACCCGTCCTAGAGAAAGAGAGAGAGAGAGAGAGAGACAGAGACAGAGACAGAGACAGAGACAGAGACAGAGACAGAGGTACAGAGAAAGACAGGGAGGGAGGAAGAGAGAGAGAGAGAGAGAGAGAGAGAGAGAGAGAGAGAGAGAGAGAGAGAGAGAGAGAATGGGTCAACTTGTGTCCACATCTTTAACTTTTTGCCTGGCTTCACTTACCAATAGTGTTTGGGAAAACCTGGGTTCAGTCCAGTTCCTGTGAAAGCTAAGCTAAGCTCCTAAGCAGGAATCCATTCAGAGGTCAACAGGAGTGAAAGTGGGGGTAGAGAGGGCCCTCCATGGCCCTACTCATTTGGTAGTTTAAAATTGCCTTTTATTCTTATTCCTGTAACCTCTGTATAATCTGTGAAGAGTGGGGATATTTTCTCTATGCATTTAATTGTAGTAAGAGACCAATGTCTCTTTAAACATAACCAGCAAAGAAAAGCAAACTTCTGCGGCTGGCAAACTGGGTAAAATGGTAACATAATCTCTGGTTTGTTGTTTGAATCCTATTAATTATAAGCATGTAGCGCTGTACAGTTAGAATGCATTGGGGGGTTTGTAATGCTAGAGTTTTCAAAGACTACATTCCTCATTAGACCTTCCCCCATTAAGGCATGCTTGAGTGACACTACACAGCTGAATACTTGGGATTTTTCCCTCTCTTGTCACAGTTTGAAGACAAAGGATTCTTCCGCTTGCCAAAGTTCCCCTGGAGCCTAGGTTGAGCCGCGATGACAGCACTTCGGTGGGGAGTGGGGAGCTTTTTATTCAGCCTTCAGTCAGGCCTTATTCACTAAATAGATCAAGTTGGAGCCCTATATAGAGGAACTCCCCACCCCTTGCTCCTCAAAAAAAAAAAAAAAAAAAAAAAAATGGAGGAAAACGTCACAGGCAGTGCCTTGCATCCTGTCTCCTTTCACAAATGCTGAGTCATAATGCAGCCAAGGCAAAGGACCAGATTCTTCAGGCTCTAACTTCTTCACGGCTCCAGCATCATTAGTAAGTTGTTAGTGCTAGCATTAGTATTGTAGTGTGCTTGCACCCTCCCTGAGAAGCAGCAGAGATGTGCAGAGAATTGGGAGTGCTGCCCTCTGTAGTTGGTTCTTTTCTTTTTTCCCTCTCTTTAGGGGCTCCCCGCCACCCAGCTCCCAAATAAATACACAGAGACTTATTCTTACTTAGGATGCCTGGCCTTAGCTTGGCTTGCTTCTAGTCATCTTTTTTTAAATTAACCCCTTTCTCTTCTACATTTTGCTTCTGGGCTCTTCACCTTTATTCTGTCTTTCTTCCATTTTTACTTCATGGCTGGCTATGTGGCTGAGTGGCTGGCCCGTGGCAACCTCCTCTCCTCCTTTCCTTGTTCCTACCTCTTCTCTATTTATCTCTCTCCTAGCCCCGAGTATCCCTTCTCCTGCCTAGCTGTT
Source organism: Cricetulus griseus (assembly GCF_003668045.3). Lineage (NCBI taxonomy): Eukaryota > Metazoa > Chordata > Mammalia > Rodentia > Cricetidae > Cricetulus > Cricetulus griseus. The sequence continues at coordinate 157,451,482 of NW_023276807.1, forward strand.
GGCCATTCAGCTCTTTATTAGACCAATCAGGTGTTTTAGGCAGGCAAAGTAACACAGCTTTACAGAGTTAAACAACTGCAACATAAAAGAATGCAACGCATCTTTGCATCATTAAACAAGGGTTCTGTGGCAGAAACAAATGTAACAATCTTAAACTAATATTCACACATCATAAACTAATATTCCACAACAGCCCTCAGCTCAAAGAGCACCCCACTCCCCCGCCGCCCCCCACACCCCCTGCAACGGCACTCCCACAATCCTGCTGGCTGCCAGTCTACCCTAGATCCAATATCCTTATCTGTGTAATGTGCATCGTGAACCTCAGCTTCTCATTCACAAGCATTGGGCAGGGGTTATTGCAGGTGGAAAAGGCATGTTACACTGTCAAGTCACACTTCCTGTTCATTAACATTCAAACAAAATTCAACTTCAGAAGTCCTGAGTATGTGGCCACTTCTGATGATGTGAGTAGGGACTTCAACTATGACCCAAAGAGATTTTTTTTTTTTTTTTTTTTTTGGTTTTTCGAGACAGGGTTTCTCTGTGGCTTTGGAGGCTGACCTGGAACTAGCTCTTGTAGACCAGGCTGGTCTCGAACTCACAGAGATCCACCTGCCTCTGCCTCCCGAGTGCTGGGATTAAAGGCGTAAGCCACCAACGCCCGGTGAAAGTTACTTTTAAATGAAGCATAAGATAAAGTACTTTACTCCCTACGGTTCAGTAAAAGTACAGTATCTATGAACGGCAAATACACTTTGAATCGTGTGTTCCTTCTACAATTCGATGGTTGGCTTGATTGACATCTTGACTTGGTTTAGAATCACATTGGGTGGCTCACAACTATGTGTAGCTTCAGCTTCAGAGGATCCCATGCCTCTGAGCTCCTCAGGCACTGCATTTACATGCACCAGACCCTGCCTGCCCCCAAAGCACACATAATTAAAGAATAAATAAAGAAAATTTTAAATTAAGAATCACCCAGAAGACACACTTGTGGGTGTGTCTGGGAGGGCGTTTCCAGAAAAGTTTAACTATAGAGGGATGGCTCTATGAACATGGGTGACATAGACTGGGGTCCCAGAATGAATAAAAATAAAAAGCAAAGTAGGAAAGAGTATGTCTTCAGGTTACTTTGGCTGTGAAGAGACACCATGACCACGGCAACTCTTATAAATGTTAGACCCCCGGAAAACTCAGGTATCCGGGTCCCAGACCACGACCACGGTCACCCCAATCACCAGGCGGACTCGAGAGCTTGCTGCAAACTGCATGAGGCTTTATTGTAATTTAACGAGCTAACCCCATGTTAGCTCGGTTCTTTCACCCACCCGCCATGGCAGATGGCTAGCAAAAGACTCTGAGAAGCCACAGGACCGAGATCTTATAGGGCAGCATAAGGGGAGTGTCTAGGGGTATGCACAGGCTCACTATTGGTGTGCCTCCAGCCTTGGAGGGATTGCCCTGTGTTGATTGGCCAACTGGTTGTTATGGCCCATAGGCCCTCGCAGGGTGGTTGCTATGCTCATTGCTGTGTGCTTGTCTGTAAAGTACACCCAGGGTCGTAAAGCACAGCGCCACCAGCTAACTTCTGATTGGTTCCTTGTCACGAGGCAGGCATCTGACTTTCTAGTGACTAAGACAAGGTCAAACAAGCATGTGTTCGGCCACTATAACTGCCGAAAGGGGAGCTGGTCCCTTCAATAAAGATCATTTAATTTAAGTTGGCAGCTCACGGTTTCAGAGGTTCGGTCCATTATGATCATGAAGAGGAACCTGGCGTGTGCATGCAGACTTGGTGATGGAGCTGAAAGTGCTACATCGTGCAGGCAACAGGAAGTCACGCTTCCTGGGCGCTATCCTGAGCATAAGAAACCTCAAAGCCTGCCCCCACAGTGACACACTTCCTCCAACAAGGCCACACCTCCTAATAGTGCCACTACCTTTGGGGACCATTATCTTTTAAACCACCACAGAGTAAGAATCAGAGTCCTTCTCCGATGGCTTCCTGGCTGCAGACACAAGACCAGATGCCCCTGTACTGTCACTATGCCTTTTCCCCTTGATGTACCATGCTCTCAAAGCGTGAGCCAAAAATGAACCCTTTCATTCTTCAGTCGCTTTGTCAAGTGTTTTGTAACAGCAGTGCAACTAATACATTTCCCTTTGTAATGATTATCTAAATTACTTTATTATAAAGTCAGATATGGTGTTAAACCTGATTGATCAGAGAAGCGGTGAAGAAGCGACCAGTGACTTCTCTCTCTCCTTCCTCCATCCAAAAAGGATGGTGTTCTTTCTAAACCCCTCCTTACTACTTCCCTGCCTCTCTATATGTCCTCCAAAACCTCTATGACTAATTTTGGTCAGCTAGTAGCTAGCTGTGCCCTCCGATTCAAGGTAAACTTTATTGTCAGTCTCAGGAGTGTCAGAGTGCAATCAAATGTTCCATAACACCACCTTCAGGAATGTGGACTAATTCCCTTGTTAAAAGGGCTCAAGGGGGTTGTGGAAGCTCACTGACTCCAGACTGACAACTGGGGAACCTGCGTGGGACAGAACTGGGCCCTCTGAATGTGGGTGACAGTTATGTGGCTTGGGCAGTCTGTAGGGCCACCAGCAATGGGACAAAGATTTATACCTGGTGCTTGCACTGCCTTTTTGGATCCCATTCTCTTTGGAGGGATGCCTTGTTCAGCCTAGATATAGGGGGGAGGGCCTTGGTCCTGCCTCAAAGAGATGTGACAGACTTCCCTGATTTTCCATGGGAAGCCTTACCCTCTCTGAGGAGTGGATGGGGTATGGTGAGGAGGTGGGGGGACCAGGAGGAGGTGAGGGAGCAGGAACTGGGATTGGTATGTAAAATGAGAAAAGATTAAATTTAAAAATGTTAAAATAAATAAAGGGCTCAAGGGAACTAGCCAGGCCTCTTTGCTTGTTCTGCCGTAAGGAAACTATTAGAAGTTGTGATCAGTGAGGAATGACCCTCACTGGCAAACCTGCAAACACCTTCTTCTTGGATTTCTCAGCCTCCAGAGCTCTGGGGAAACAATTCTGTTGTTTGCAAATCGCTCAGTCTTGGCACAAACAGACTATGGTAGAATCCATACCCACTCTTTCTTTTTTCGTAAAATCTGGAATAGCACAGCAATTGCCCCAAAACTGCACTGCTAACAATGCATCTGGGGCAAGTTATGCGGCCTATTGTCCTTCCGTCCCTTGTTTACAAAGGTGGAATAGGAAGCAGAAAGTGCTGTAACCCCAAAACTTGGGAGGTGCAGATATAAGGATGAGAAGTTCAAGGTCATCCTTGGCTACATAGAGAGTTTGAGGCAAGCCAGGGTTCCATAACACCCTATCTCAAAAAACAAAACAAAACAAAACAAAAAACAAAAACAAAACAAGGAAATGAAGTGGTAATAACTCCCTTAGGGTTAAGTCACTGTGAGCTTTAGAGAACTTCACAAAGATAAAGCTACCAGGGCAGTAGCAAATACAGTGAGCACTGTAGGATTAACTACTTAGTTAATTAACTGGCAGGGGTTGGGGACAGACAGAAAGAGCCATGTGGAAAAACAAAATCTGGAAAGAGTTGTCACTAGCAGAAGGATGACAGGTAAGACAAGACTCCAGACTGACAGACACACAAACACAACAAAACAGACCCAAAGGCAAAAGCACTTTCACTATTGTCTTGTGAACTTTGTGCCCCTTACTTCTGAAAGCTTTTGGCACCAAGTTATCCTTGATGCCATAGGCTACGAACTAGTTTTAAACTCTTCTATGAAAATACTGCAGACTGTGCATCTTAAACAACAGCAAACTGTCCCACAGCTTTTGGAGCCAGCAATCCCAGACAAGGGTCAGCAGAATGGCTTGCCCTTGAGTCCCCCTTCCTGGTTTTGAAGAGGCCTCTCTCTGTGGAATTTCTTTGGGGACTCACTCCCTGGCTAGTCAGATTGGATTAGGAACTAACATTGTAGCCTATTATAATTCAATTCTTTTAAGGTTCTAGCTCTAAATATAGTCAAATTCGGAGATTATAACAGTTGGAACTCTGAAGCCCTAACAAGATTTCATAAATGCTCTTGAATTCATAGGTGAAATTAACCAGACAATAATGAAGTTGTCCATCTAGTAGTAAGATTTGTTAGGGACTAGAGAGCTGGCTCCATGGTTAAGAACACTGGCTGCTCTTCTAGAGGACCTGGGTTTGGTTCCCAGCGCCCACGTAGTGGCTTATAACTGTCCGTAACTCCAGTTCCAGAGGATCTGACACCATCTTCTGGCCTCCAAGGGTACCAATTACATACATACATTCAGGCAAACACTCATATATAAGAAATAAAAATAAGTATATGTTTTTAAAGATATGTTTAAATGATATGTTTATGGTGAAACTCAACTTTCATGGGGAAAAAACACAGATGATCTAACAACGATTTTTTTTTTTACTTAATCTGCAAAATTTATTATTTTTGAAACAGGATCTCTTGTATCCCAGGTTATTATCCTCAAACTTGGTATGAATTCTAATCCTCCTGCTTCTTCCACCTGAGTGCTGGAATTATGTGTGATACCATGCCTGGTTCATGCTGTACCAGGGATCCGGCACAGGGCTTTGTATGCACTCACCCACCAACTGAGGTATGTCCCTGGCCTTACACCAGAGGAACTGAATATGAGGGATAAGCACCGAGGTGTCCACATCCTGCTTGGGCACAATTTAACAAGAGGTGGTCCAGATCCCTGTGGACTAGGGTAATAAGAAGCAGGAGACTTGGCACAACCCCGGGGCAGGAGGGTAAAGGAAGGTACACTGTACAGTGCCCTGAGATTGGTTTGAAGGGAAAGGTAGCCTGAGATCTACCTTGGATGAGATGCCTGCTGTGAGATGTACTCGACTTGCTTCATCTACAGCACCACATGCAATTGGCATTGACTGGTTGAGTCTACCCTAGTCCGTGCACATTGCCATGGTAAATACGCCTTTCCCAACGGCCACGAGAGTTCAGTGGGAATATTTAGGAGCCACCACATGCATCTTTAAAGTCTTCAGTGATGGCAATATTCTTGGGGACCCACCTGGTTTGACCCTCCACACTGGACTGTGGCAGTGAGACCAGTTACTGCATGTTTACTCCAGGGACACATTAAAGAGTGAAAGAGATATCCACAGAGTGGGTCCTGTCAGGTAGATGTGAGCCCAGACTTGATTACCCAAGCACTAGACCTCTTCTCTTTGACCACTCATCTCCTGTGCTGTTTGGGGTCCAGGAATTAGCATCCATTCAAAACCAGTAACTACAATCCATAAGAGGTCTATACAATCTTTCACCTCCTACCTCAAAAGGTGAAGACTTCACTAGACTCTTATAACACAGTTGTTGACCTATCTCACTTGCTTCCAGGGAGGGATAGTTTATATGTGTGTCTGTGTGGATATATGTGTCTGTGTGGATTTCACTCCAAAGGGACTTAAAAGGGGGTACCATTCGGATCTCAGGCCCCAGAGACGCCCCTGGGAGGAATATAATGGGCAGACAACCTCCAGCTAAGGAACCTGGGGTCTACTGCAGCCCACCCTTCAAGCTGTGTTCACACCAGGCTGCTGCTGACTGGGCACAGTGGGATATGGAAGCCATGCTGTCCAGTCTGTGGCCTGTCATTACAGGTGGCCTTTGCTCAGGCATTCCCCATCATAGGAGCCAAGACTTTGTCAGATTAGCCCTTCAGGGCAATGCCTTCTCTGTCCTCCTTTTTTCTTCTCCTTTGTGGCAAGTGTCAAATGGGCATGGTGGTCACACCCTCCACCTCCCATCCCCCACCCGGCCTCTCACTCCTTTGTGCTCCATTGCTGTTTTTCTTCATGTGTCTTCTGCACACCCAGCTCCGTGCCATCTGCTCCTAAAGGACCTAAACTGACACAGAAGCAACTGCTAAGAAAATAAATACAGAAAAGGAAAGAGTGAGCATGAAGCCCAGCGAGGCTTGGTTTACTGACAAACAAAGGGCTTCAGAGCCAGGAGGAACATGATCTTACTTTTCCTTAAGAATCGTTTCCACTCTTTCTCTGTTCCTTTCTTTCCTGCTTCCCTTCCGTCTCTCATCTTTGAAAATTATGGGGGTTTTGTTTGTTTGTTTGTTTTTACCCTGCATGAAGGCAGGGAGTTGGGCAGTAACCAGAGTACTGCCTGCAGCCAACAACATGTTTTCAAAAAAAAAAAAAAAAAAAAAAAAAGACACAAGTATAAAAGATTGGAATAGAATTGAAAATTTTCGCCCTACAAAATGTCTGTGCCCCCAGTGGCTCCTATACACTTTTCATGTGATTTCTAACTGGTGGTCACCAGGTCACTTCAGTTTTATTTGGGGGCTTTGGTGGTGCTGGGGGTTGAACCCAGGGTTCCGAGCATGCCAGACATGAGCTGTGCCACTGAGCTATCCCCCCATTTCCCCAGCCCAGCCCCCCACTTTCCCACCCCCAGACCCCCACTTCCCCATCCACTCTCACTCCCAGGCCACTGAGTATGCCATTTTAATGTGCATCCAGAGCAGAGTTTAAATTGTTGAGAGGGAGCAGCAGCCAGGACCCCAGGCAGGACGTGCACACTTTGGTTGATCTTGGATAGCAAGGCCTTACTCTTTGCTTCTTGTTTTATAACATAAAGTGTTAATGTGTCAAAAATGAAAAATTGGAGTTTGTGTGGTGCTCTCAACAAACGACTTGAACAAAACCAAATCAAACCTTCCTCCCTTCCAAGACAAACTGAAACAGAATACGGCACAGTTTGTTCTTTGTTGCCTGGGTCTTGAGGTCAGACTGTTGTCTGACCAAAGCCAGGAGTGATGGACAGTTCCGAAGTGGGCATTACTGAAGCCTAATCAGGACATCTGAAGGCAAAACTGTTTTTCTCTCCTCCACAGCACCCAATCTCAATCTTTTTTCCCATTTTTGTATTCTAGACTGCTCTGTGAATTTTCAGGATGGTATAATTTACTCTTTTAGTGACATGAAGATGTGGGTGACAATTTTATGTGACAAGAACCATGAGTAGTGTCTATAATCCTCAGGCATCAAGCCATGGTCACTTCTAATCCTTCTTAAGTAGTATAAAAGTCAGGACCCCACTGTTTCCTAGATGGGTTTGCTTCTCATTCAATAATAATCCTGTGTTTAATTATGAAAGAATCTAAAACATTCATCTTGCAATGGTAGCAAAACCTAAGCCCCAAATCAACAGGAATGTCATAAAAAATATTCAAACTGAAAACAACTAATAACAATCAAATCCTAAAGGAAAAAAATCTGTTTAATTTTACAATTTAGTAATAACAAGAGATAAAGAAGGAATTGGCCTATTGGGAACATTTGATAACAATATGGACTTAAGAGAAAGTAAAATAATGATGAAAGACAAGCATGCATCCTGCCAGAGAGTAAGGAAGAAACTAATGCTAGCTACACCCATGCTGTTTATAGATTATCTTTAGCCCTGGCCTTCCCTTGAGCCCAAAAAGGTAAGCATGTTGTCTCAACTTTTTAAAAACTAGAATTTCCCTGTATAACTCAGGCTTCACTCTAATTCATGATTCCCCTGCCTCGGCTGTGATTATAGGCATATGCGCTACCACAGCCAACACCTTCTCAGTTTTATCAGTGACCAAACTGGGGTTGAGAGAAGTTCTCTGAGCTACTGGAGATCACATGGTTTCTATGATCACATGGTCATGGTCTCTCTGGGATCCAAATCAGGCATGAGTCAATTTATGAAAGAAGAAGAGTTTTAGAATATAAAGGATAAAGCAAATCCCGGCAGAGGCCAGGGCTTGAGCTATTAATCAACTTCAACCAACTCTGAGGGGCTTTGAGAATAGTCACTGGTGATGTTAATGGGACTCTGAGCCCTAAATTTTTTTGTTGTTTGCTTTTTATTTTTGGTTTTGGTTTTGGTTTTGGTTTTTCAAGACAGGGTTTCTCAGTGGCTATGGAGCCAGTCCTAGAACTTGCTCTTTAGACCAGGCTGGCCTTGAACTCACAGAGATCCACCTGCCTTTGTCTCCCGAGTGAGGGGAATTAAAGACCTGTACCACCACCACCCGGCAGCCATAACTTTCTTAAACCTGGTCAGAACTTGATTAAGTTAGAACTTGATTGGCTGTGAGATATGCTGAACCCTTGGTTGCTTGGGCTTGCAGACATCAGCACCAGAGTTGTAAAAAGTGACTGGGTTGTAGGTCTGACTTCCAAGGACTTCATACAATTCTACCACCTGATGTTGGAAACAAGAGTGAAAAATTTGGTTTTGCTTTGGGCTGACTTATCCTAGGAGATAGGACAAAGGGAAAAAAAGACAGTATTTGAATTCACATAGTGGACATGAGGTGATGCGCTTAGATGTCAAGATCTCCAGCTAACTGTATATAGCTGAGGATGGCCTTGGACTTCAGATCTCTCTGTCTCCACCTTCTAAGAGCTGGGATTACAAGTGAGTACCACCAAGCTGGATTTACACAGTGCTAGGCATCAGACCCAGGCTTTGAGCCAGGCAGGCCCTCTACCAGCTAAGCCACTCCTCAGCCCTGTGTTTTTTGACAGGATCTCCCACTGGTCTGGAACCAACTAGGCTGGCTGACCAGCCAGTAGGCATCAGGGATTTCCCATCTCAGCAATATTTTTAAAATTTTGTTTAATCTATGACTATTTTAAAGATTTATTTATTTATGATGTATACAGTACTCTGCCCGAATGTATGCCCGGAGGCCAAAAGAGGGCACCAGATCTCATTACAGATGGTTGTGAACGTCATGTGGTTGCTGGGGATTGAATTCAGAACCTCTGGAAGAGCAGGCAATGAATGCTCTTAACCTTTGAGCCATCTCTCCAGCCCACTGTTTTGTTTTGTTAATGTGATTCTGGGGGTTGGAATTGGGTCCTTGTGCTTATGAAGCAAACTCTTTACCAACTTAACCATCTCCCCAGTTCTCTTCTGGTGTTGACTACAGTACTCTGTGGAGTCCATGTTCCCTAATCAGTGTTAAACAATGCTATCTAAAGGTTTTCCATTCTAGAAATCCCCTGACATAATCATCCCCATGTTAGCATTTTATATTTTATTATATTTTTATTTTTTGAGATTATAATTGCATTATTTTCCTCTTCCTTTTTTTCCCTCCTAGGTACACCCCTGCCCACTGCTCTCTCTCGAACACATGGCCTCTTTTTCTTTAATTGTCATCACATAGAAGTGTGTGCGAGTGTGGTGTGTGTGTGTGTATTCCTAAATATGAAGATAAAAAAGCTCATGAGGTCTCAACTCTACACAAAGAACTACAGGAACTGAGGAATGCAGAGTGGAAGAAATAGCCTTCCCCAGGACCAGCACACCAGTTGGCTATCCAATACCAAATGATTAGCGCTTTATTTTATTGAAACTTGTTGACTCATGGGCAAACAGCACAGTCTGAGGGCAGTTGTGCCAATAGAAAACCTCTAAGAATTGGGCTGCATGCTGAGTGCTACATATGGGGGGTAGTGAAAGTTTGGTGGGGATGGTGGGGTTTGAACCTGGAGGCAGCAATGCCTTAGGGTTGAAAGCTGCTGAAAAGACTTGGTGAGCTAATGAGGTCCAGGAGAAGCTTGTGTGCTGAGTACACAGGAAAGGTGACCTGTCGTCACCTTTCCTACACTCCAGTGCCATTTGCCTCAGTCCTGTGACTTCCTCCAAATTCGGGCCTGAACTGCGTTCTGTGGTGTTTTAAATGCTGAGCTGCCCATTATTGAGAGACTTGGCCTCTGAGCATCAGGTTACAGCTCTTCTTGTAAAACAGCTTAGTGGGAACAAAATCTAATTTACGCCCCCCACCCCCAAGTGGAGCCCTTCTATTTTCTTGTTTCTTCGTTAAAGAAGAGTTACAAAGAATGCTTAGATGTGTTTGGTTGTCAGTTTCATTTGCTGTCCCCAAACAAGCTTATTTAATCTTTTTCATTTCTTAAATATTTTCTGCACGTAATTTTTCTTATTTTTGTTGGCTGGAATGCCTTCCTTTTTCTTCAGGCAGACAGAACAGAAGATTAAGAATTGGGATCTGTAGCCTGTCCTTTCATCTCTTAATCCTCCATTTATAACCTTGTGCATTAGGATAATGCCTCTGGGAATGTGCCGTGGGGTTTTTGTGACATATGGAACTGTGGGGGAGCTGGGACAGTGTCTGTGAATCTGGAGGTCCAGTGAGGTCGGGGAGGTAAGTGAGGATTAAAGATATAAGAGAATGTTCATGAAATATATCTGCACTAGTTCTAAGGGCTGGAGTGAGACAGAGAGTCTGGGAACAGTTCCTCAACTACATGGGATTGGGATTTCCATGTGCAGAGACTAAAAGACAACCCCCCTCCTTGGGGCAGTGAGCCCATTGGCTATCCAAGACCACACAGAATGCAAAACATTTCTGATTTTGCTTGGGGCATCTACATGTTCAAAGTAATTTTTCTTTTTCTTTGAGTCAGGCTTTCATTGTGTAGCCCAGATGGCTTCAGTTCTCCTATCTCAACCTCTTGAGTGCTGAGATTACAGATGTGGGCTACTGTGTCTACCTCAAAGTCTTTTTTAATGCCTAGTTGTAGTAAGTGTATTCATTTAAAAACTTTTACATGACTGTCCTGCTTTTTCTTACTACTTTATCAAATATAGAGTATTATTGGTATGTGCTTATATGCCAAATAAGTAAATGTATATTTTTCTTATGAGGTTATCTAGAATTGTTCTCAGAAATAAGAGAAATATAAATATATGTGGTAAGAGAACCACATATAATATAATATAATATAATATAATATAATATAATATATGTGGTAAAGAACATGTACTTAGCCAGTACCCACACATAATCTCAGCAATCAGGAGGCTGAAGCAGGATAGTTAGCTTGAAGTCAGCCCATATAACAAGACTCTGCCTCAAAACACAAACCAAAGGCCAAGCCTTCGGATGGTGTGTGCAGACTGCTCCCCTTTGTTCCCATTAGCCTTGGCCAGCATTTTCTTTCATTCTAAACAAGGAGGCTGAAAAACACAACACAGACAAAAGGCAAACACAAGAGCCTTAGAGAGCCCCACCACAGCTCTGGATTGCAGCTCTCAGAGCAAGGCAGAAGCAAATGTTGACTTCTCTCCTTTCCAATACCATCGATTTCACTCTAAAACTGTAGTTGAGACGACTGACTTGGAGCCCCAACATCTGATAGCAAAACCCAAGAGGATTGGGATTATGATCTGAGCCCTGAGCCTCCACAAATGGGCCTGGCATTTGAGAAAACAGACAGTCCTGGCCATCTTCTCTCCCTCTCCGCACCGCCTGCTCTGCTTTCTCCACTTCCTTCTGAAGTCCATTCCCGTGTGCCCAGCCAGGCCTGTCCTTTGAAAAGTGGCCTCCAAGCTGGGCAGTGGTGGCTCACGCCTTTAATTCTAGCACTCGGGAGGCAGAGGCTGGCGGGTCTCTGTGAGTTCGAGGCCAGCCTTGTCTACAAAGCTATACAGAGAAACCCTGTCTCAAAAAATCATAAATAGAAAGAAAAAAAAGACAGAAAGAAGGAAAGAAAGGAAGAAAAAAGAAAGAAAGAAAGAAAGAAAGAAAGAAAGAAAGAAAGAAAGAAAGAAAGAGGGAGGAAAGAAAGGTGGCCTCCAATCCACCCAGCAGAATATAACTGTCCAAGGCATGTTAGGAGGTAGAATCACATGTGGGAGTGACAGTGATGCCGCATAGTAGAACACATATTGTTTTCAGTCCCGTGTTCCAAGATTAGGGAGTGGGGATATTGAATGGGGGCCAGCCATATCTAGTGTACTGGTGTGTCAGCTCGACACAAGCTAGAGTCATCAGACGATGAGCCTCAGCTGAGGAAATGCTTCTATGAGGTACAGCTATAAGAAATTTTCTCATTTAGTGATCAATGAGATCATCCATTGTGGGTGGGGCCATCCCTGGGCTGCTGGTCCTGGGTTCTATAAGATGGTGGGTTGAGCAAGCAAGCCTTGGGAAGCAAACCAGTAAGCAGTAATCCTGCATGGGCTCAGCATTAGCTCCTGCCTCTGAGATCGTGCCCTGTTTATATTCCTGTCCTGACTTCCTTCAGTGATGAACAGTAATGCTGAAGTGTAAGCCAAATAAACCCTTTCCTGCCCAACTTGCTTTTAGGTCATGGTGTTTCATTGAAGCAATAGAAACCCTGACTAAGACATTTAGCAACTTCCCTGTAGCCTCAGCAGCTTCCTCTGACTCATCCCTGCTGCCTACAGGAGCTCTAGACTTAACTCCTTCCATGAGAAAAGGGTGATTTATAATTCTTTTTTGTTAAAGTTGGCAGGGAGGGTTGGAAGGCAAAAGACAAGCTTCTAACTGAATCTTCTATGCTGTGTATAACTAGAAGATTTGATTGGCTGTTTCTGTGGGAAGAGCTGACTGCTTTGATTATTTTATTTTAATTTAAAAAAATTATGTATATTGTGAACCGGTCATGAGCCACTTTGTGGGCCCTGGGAATTGAACCTGGATCCTCTGGGAAAACAGTCAGTTCTCTTAACCCCTGAGCCATCTCCATCCCCTTTCTTTGTTGTTTAGAACATTTTGCTTCAGAAAGAAATGTTTGGCAATATAGCCAGCCATTCGTAGTTTGTTCTCTATAAGTTCCCAGGAATGGTGAGGTAGGTCTGTTTGCCTTTCTACTGAGGCTCTGATGTTTGTCTGTAAAAGAAACACATGTGGTCATGTGGCAAGCATCTGAGACATCTGCATCCAGGACTTGGGAAGTGGGTCTGGCTTTGGTGAGGCAGCTCCTTCGTACGATAGTGCCAGAAGCAGCAGCAACTTTGGAGAACAATGGCTTGGCCCTGTCCCAGGCTCTGTTCCTCAGTCCTCACCCCCCACAATGCATTAGGCACCCTCTCTTTGTTCTTTCCCAAATCATTTGAAAAGGAAATTAAAAAGGAGAATAATGAAAGCTGGGACTCCACTGGTATGTATTGCTTAGAAGACTTGGGCTACTTCATTAGAGTGTCAGAAATATGTCATAATTAGTAAAATAACAACAAAAGCACAATTAAATAAGGACTGGGGCAAAGGTCAGAGTTAGGGTGAGAATTTAGTATTTGAGTGTCCAACTTCACTGCCCCTTAACTCCTCTCTGAGAAAGAAACCAACTAAACTAGATAGAACAGATCCTTTGGGGCATTAGTCCTGCATTGGATCCTAACAGGCTCATGGCTTGGTTTTTTCCTCTTCTTTTTCCCCTCTTGATTTCCTTCTCAAATATTAATACAAATCCCCCTCCTTTGCTCTCCCCTCACCTCTCTCCCTCCCTTCTTTCTTTTCGCACTTACGATTCTTGGATGCTTCCTCTAATCCCAGAGCTGCCAACCTGGTATACTGAGTGAGCTTCAGTACAGTTAGGGCTACATAAAGAAAATCTAGCAGGGGAAAAAAAGCTAAGAAGAAGAGGAGGAGATGGAGGAAGAAGAAGAGGGAGAGGAAGAAGAAGAATTTGATATCTTTACATGAATATCGGCAGCTTCCTTTTCTGTGAGTCAGGCTGGGCATGAACACAAGTTTTTTCCACACATGTATACTTGCTTTGCTACTTATACCTATCTTGAAAGTGCAGTCAGTTGTATCTTATTTGTTTATTACAATTGTGTGCTTTTGTGTGTGTCTGTGTGCAGGTTAGTGTATGCACATGAGTAATTTCCAGAGGAGGCCAGGAGAGGGTGTCCAATCCCTCTCCCCCTGTAGCTGGAGTTACAGGCAGTTGTGAGCTGCCTAATGTGAGTGTTGGGAACTGAGTGTGGGTTCTCTTAAGGGCAGACAGGGCTCTGTGGTGGTTTGAAAGAAAATAGGCCACAAAGGGAGTGGCACTACTAGGAGCTGTGGCTTTGTTGGAGTGGGTGTGGCCTTGTTGGAGGAAGTATGTCACTGTGAGGTGGGCGTTGAGTCTCATATATGCTCAAGTCACAACCAGTGTCTCAGACCACTTCCTGTTGCCTGTGAATCAAGATGTAAGAATTCTCAGCACCTTCTCCAGCAACACATGTCTCCATGTTCCCCGGCATGACAATAATGGACCAAACCTCTGAAACTGTAAGCTGCCACCTCAGTTAAATATTTTCCTTTGTAAGAGTTGCTGTGGTCATGGTGTCTCTTCACAGCAATAAAAACCCTAAGACAGGCTCTTAACTACTGACCCATATCTCTATTTTTTTTTTGTCGGAGTTTCTGTCCCACCTGGTCCCACAGCTACTTTGCCCCAAATAAACGCACAAAGGCTTATATTAATTTATAAGCTTGGCCGATGGATAGAGCTTCTTATTGGCTAGCTCTTTCTTAATTATTAACCAATTTCTATTAATCTATGTATTGCCACATGGTTGTGGCTTACCCATAATCCTGCATGTTACTCCTTCAACAGCATGGCGTCTCCCTCTGGCCTCCCTCTGCCTTCTTCTCCCCAGCTTTCTCCTGGTCTGGTGGCCCCACCTATGCTTCCTGCCTGGCTATTGGCCAATCAGTGTTTTATTCATCAGCCAATAAGAGAACCATATATACAGAAGGACATCCTCCATCAGTTGTCTATTTAATTGACAGTTCAGAAAGGCCAAGGCAACAGTTAATAAATTTAGAAAAGGCTTTTTGAAGTAGGTAGAGAAAGGTTATTTATAAGTAGACAAAATTGTCAATTTATAGCCACATGAGAAAATGTACTACCCCTTTCTTAATTATCTGGGTAATAGAGTGAGGCTGTGGACTGGAGATCCTCATAAATGCTGACAGTAGCTGGTAGTGAAGAACCATATAGCTTGACTGATAGACGACTGTCTAAATACTGATATATTGCCACATATCCAGTCATTCATGCACGTGTGTGTGTGTGTGTGTGTGTGTGTGTGTAAGAGAGAGAGAATGTAATGTGTTCTCATGTGGGAGGAATGTGAAGCAATGAAGGTGTTTCGTTGGGGGAGGAACTAGTGTCTCAGGACCATCCAGGACCACTCCTGTGACAATGTATGTTTTGCTCTGATGGCTCCTGGGGACACTATTCACACAAATTCCAGAAGGAATGACACCCCCTGTAGTTGTGCAATGTCTCAGCTCTGGCAGTAACCTTTTATTTGCCAATTTGGAAATGTTTCCAGAACTTTCCTCTGTGAAGGACAAAGGTCTACTGTGTATCTTATATACTTTTCTATTAACTTCTTAGCTCGTTCTGAGTAACTGCTTTGTAATATCTATTTGGTGAATAAGGATGAGAAATGCAGTTTACAGAATGCTTTGTTGACATAGCTCGCACATCATAAGTGTCTTCTGTTCAAAGTGTACCAGCCAGTATTTTAGGATGTTCATGTAGTAGTGCAATATTACTGGAATCTACTTAAAATTTGGCTTTTCCTCACTGTCCCCCAAACCCATATCCATTAACAGTCATCTTTCCCTGCTTTCCCTTGCCCCCAGTTCCTGGCAACCATGAGTCTGGTTTTTGTTCCCCATATTTGCCCTTTCTGGACATTTCATATGAATGGAACCATACAATGCGTGGTCTTTATGAACACCTTCTTCCGCTTAACGCAGTGCTTTCAAAAACTGTTCACAGAGCAGGAGGATGTAGTCACACTTCATTTATCACCAGATTATATTCCACTGTATGACTGTGCACATTTATGAATAGTCATGTGAGTTGCCTCCACTTTCCCCCAGTTATGAATAACGCTTACCGTGAACACTCGTACTGTGTGGGTATTTGTTTTCCAGGGTATATACATAGCAATGGGTTGGCACTCTGGATATAAAACCATCTGGTTAATGGTATGTGTGCACTTGGCTAGAGCTTTGGGATCCTGCAGCAGCCTCCCCCACCATGTCTACCCATGTTGTAAGCAAGTAGGTGAAGCACAGAGAATTGAATTGTACTAACTGTTTGGTCCCTTTGGACTGGGTCATACTTACATTGAATTCGCCCTGATTTATTGTTTTGCTGCTGCACTTGGGACAGAGACAGTATTCACTACGGATAGGAACTATAGACTGGAAACAGAGCTTCCCTGTTTTCATTAGTCAACTCGGAGGATGGATGGAGCCAATTGCAGATTATTCCAGGACCCGTGCGCTCTGAGTTACTCACCATCCCTCTTCTCTGGCCTCTGGCTTTCCATCAGTATCATTTACTGAGCTGGGATAACAGTTGATTCAGGCTGAGTATTTTTATAGTCTCTGGCTGAAAGGAACATCGCATACATGTGTCATCTTGGTATCTATGCCCCTTGAAAATTGTGTTGCTTCTCTTGAGTCTCTCAAGAAGCCACAGCCTGCTTCTTTCTGTTTCAGGTCAACATCTAGTAGTGTGCTGCAAGAGATACTTTTTTAAGGGTGTTAAAAAGAATTGCTGCACATTTGGGAGGCAGAGGCAGGCGGATCTCTGAGTTCGAGGCCAGACTGGTCTCCAGAGGAGTGCCAGGATAGGCTCCAAAGCTACACAGAGAAACCCTGTCTTGAGAAACAAACAAAAACAAACAAACAAACAAACAAACAAAAAAAGATTGCTGCTCATTTGGATACAAATTACTTAACACTTTTTTTTTAAAAAAAAGCAAGCCACCAAGTAGGACTAAAGACTGCAGATTTTTTAATAGGCAATATGCTTATCATATTAACTTTAAACACAGGTACTGAGGTTATGAATTTGTGGCATGAATTTCATCTTAGAGTTGGCATTTTAGGGTTGACATGCTTTCAGTGGTATGATTTTGAAGGGTCTGTTTAGACTCTGAAGGTGTTTGCACTTTTCCTAATAGACATGTACATTTGGTGTACATGTGCATGATAGTATAGAGCGGTGTTGTTTGACCCCTAAAGGGAACATTGTTTCATTAGAGAGGAGTAATATATGGGCTCCCCTGTAGGCTACACAGTTGCCAGATCTTAAGAGTCTGAAGCATTAGCCCTACTGAATCCAGCATTCCAGCGTTTCATTCTTCCTGGACTCTTTTCTACACAATAAAGTTGCTTGATTCATAGGCTGGCCCAAGGTTTTGAATAGAGAGCTTTGGGGAATGCTTAGGAAGTGTTCCAGCAAGCCATCAAGACCATTGATAGGTGGCCAAGCCCTGGAAAAGAGTATTAGTAATAACAAGAGCTCAGTCTTGCCTAGCTCTCAATCTATGTCAGACATAGCACTAACCCCATGTGGGTATCACTCAGGAGATTCTCACAGTAATCCTAGGAACACAGGAACTGTTTGAGTCAGGGTACTGAAGTACAGACAGTCTCCAGAACTTGCTTGAGGTCGTACAGCCATGATGCAAACCCAACTAGCTGGTTTAGTAACTATATAGTTCAGAAACCTGGAAGTGCTTTTGGGCCTGCCCACGGTGCCCAACCATAGCTCTGGGGGAGGCAGAGAGGTGATTCCCAGCTAGTACTTTGCCAACATGAGTCAGTGACCTGGGCTTTGTTTTGACCTTTTGCTGCTTGGACAAATTGAGAGGCCAAAAGTGCCTTAGGTACATGGAATTCTTCCATGGCATGGGTGGTGTGTGGAAACCAGTAAAGAAATCAAATTAAGAGAAACTAAGTCTTAAAAATGGAGATGCTAAGTCATAAAATCATCACAAAATGGGAAGAGGTAACTTGTATTTCTCTTTAGTCCTGGCCATGAATTTGGATTTCTGGTGCTTAAAGTTTAAAGAAATAAGATAACTATGGTGTAATAAAGCCAAGACCCAGCTGGTCTTTTCATTTCTGCCAGGTGATGGAGACAAGGGAAAGCTTCGGATGACTGCTAATGGATATGGGTTTAGGTGAGCAGAAGGAAAAGCCAATTTTTTAAGTAGATTCCAGTTATATTGCACTACTACAAAAATGTACTAAAAACACTGGCTTGTGCACTTTAAACAGAAGTCACTTATGATGTGCGAGCTGCATCAACAAAGTGCTCTGTAAGCTGTGTTTCTCACACCAAATAGATATTACGAAGTAGTTACTCAGACAAAATGGGCTAACAAGTTGATAGAGATGTATATAAGATACACAGTAGACTTTGTCCCTCACAAGTTGTGCAGACATCGATGAAGATAAGTGAGCCTGGCCAGTAGCTTATGGAACCTGGTGTGCTATGGAGGAGCCAGTCAAGGCCCAAGCCAGGCTTGGTAACCTCAGTAGGAGGAGGTCTTCCTGAAGATAAAATGAGACCTTGGAGTTGGGGGCGGCTTTCTTTCTGTGTGTTGGGAAAAGCACCGAGGGTCTTCCACGTGCTCATCAAATGATTCATGCCAAGCCACAACTGCACCCCAAGGACAGAACCTCCTTGAAGAATGAACACAGACAGAAATGGTCTAGTACTTGGATTCCTCGTAAGAAGGAAAAGACAAGGATCATTTATAAAAGGCATAGGTTGGGTGGATTGGATGTTCATTCACCCAACGAAAGTGGGATTTTATTTCAGGGACTCAAATCTTCTGGTTGAAGACAAGTGTGTTTATACACATCACCCACCCGTCTATCCAAACATGCATTTGAGAACATGAACAACAGCAAAGCCAAGATTATCGTTTATTTAGTTTGTTAGTGTGAGTCAGTGGTGCATGCTGTATATGTGTTCACCTGTGTGTGTACATGTGTGGGAATGTGGGTGTGTAGAAGGCAAAAAAGTTTGGAGTCTTCCTCTCTTACTGTCCTCCTTTTGTCTTGAGACAAGAGCTGTCTGATCTAGAGCTCACCAAGTTTTACAGACTGGCTGGTCATCCAGCTGCAGTGATTCTCCGGCCTCTGCCTCACCTGAGCTAGCGCCACGGGTACATGCAACCATGACTAGCTATTTCCCTGTGTCATGGGAATCCCAGCTCAGTTTCTCATGCTTGCATGATGAGCTCTTTATCTACTTAGCCATCTCCCCAGCTGCCCCCCCTCCAAATTATCCTTTATTGACTCCTAACCATGTACACTCTGATTTGTCACTTTATTTTAGGATTGGGTTAACCAGATGTCACACGTGTCCTTTAACTTTTGCTTCCATGTTCACTGTGGTCCCTTGTGCTGACCTTAAAGATCCAAATGAGGGGTTGGAGTGTCTTCTGGGATGAATGAGGTTATCGTTGAAAGTTTTCCAAATAGGAAACATGGAAAAAAATGGAGTCTGGGATGGAGGCACAGTGGCTGGGAAGGTTTTTTGCTGTTTAGTCTGGCTGGGAAGTGAGAATCTGATTAACACACTAGCTCAGAACCAGAAGGGAAAGGGATGCAAAACTCATGAGTAGGAAGAGGATTTTGGTGACATGAACACTGCTTGGGTATGGGCGTGAGGAGAGGACTCCGTGGTGAAGCTGAGACCTCCAGAATGGTGACAGGGAGACTGTAGTGAGTGACAGGGCCATAGCAGAAACAGGAGCTCAGGTGCGAAAACTGATTTGGAAAAGTGTTTTGAGCTGTGTCGGTGTTTGTGCTTGTGCAGGGCTGACAGGCAGTGTGTCTAGGTAATGGGAAGGGTAACAGCTTTGTCCTTGTTGCCACAGTCTTTGTCCACAAAGTAGAATCCAGAACTCTGAACACTTGCTTCACTAGACTCGGGATACTCATGTAGATACTCTCTGTGAATTTCTAGGAAGAATTTTTCTTTCTGATAAAAATCTAATAAGAAAACCCCCTTTTCCTCACCTTTGATTTTTAAATACAAGAATGGGATCTAGGGAACCCAAGGAGAGCCACAGGCCATTCACAGTCTTATAGGCTAGACCAGTGAGACAGGCTGGAAGCTGACTCAGAGCTAGCCACAGGAGAGCCCCTGAAACAGCTAGGGACCATTGGCTCTTCTCTTATGCTCCAGAAAAACAAACAAACAAATAAACAAACAAAAACACCCACATTTCCCAAACGCTTTTGTATGTTTTTCTGTTTTTAAAACAGGGTCTTACTATGTAGCCCTGTAATTCACTATGAAGGCCAGGCTAGCCTTGAACTCACAGCTATCCACCTGCCTCTGACTCCCACATTCTGGGAGTAAAGGTGACAACAACCATGGCCAGCTTTTAAACACTTTTTGGTTTTGTGTTTTGAGAAAGAATCTGTTTATATAGTCTGGCAGGCTTGGAACTCACTGGCCTTGAACTCACAGCCACCCACCTGCCTCTGCCTCCCAAGTGCTGGGGATTAAAGATGTACACCACCACACTCAGTCCCAAACACTTTTTAAGATAGCCATTCCATTTATTAAAAATATTTCCTTGCTGGGCATTGGTGGCACTCACCTTTAATCCCAGCACTCCGGAGGCGGAGGCAGGCAGATTTCTTTGAGTTCGAGGCCAGCCAGGTCTACAGAGTGAGTGCCAGGATAGGCTCCAAAGCTACACAGAGAAACCCTGTCTGAAAAAACCAAAAAAAAAAATCCCTTATTTTTAAGATAGCCATGGCATCAAAGTTGAAAGATTTTATGCAGATCCCTGGTCACCTTGATCTAAGCCTTACTTTGCTTTCTCTTTTAGACATTAATTTTGGAAAGATACTGTATATAGAGAGATCATTAAAATTAACCTCTGAAGGTTCCAAAATACTAGAATTCTTTAAAAAAAAACAACAAAATAAAACAGAAATTGTGAGAGTATATCATTTCTAATGTGGACTTTTTAACAAAAGTCTCCAAGGGGCAGACAGCTCGGCCTGGAGCCAAGACCCTGTTTGCCGCTGGATGAGAGCCCCCTTGGGATCCAGTATGGCAATGTGCTTCTGAACAGACCAGAGACTCCTTAGTGGAGGCCTCATTCCCATAACCCTTAGACACAGAATCCTCAGGAAGCACACTCCTCTCTCAGAGCTGTGCTTTTGCTTTTCACATTTGCTTCCTCCCACCTTCCCTGTGGTCGCTGGTGTCTGCTGGCGGGAAGGCACACTTGCCATGATGGATGTGTGCTGACGAAGAACCAGTCCACATTGTGCAGCTTTTGAATTGCAGCAACTATGCTGCTCTGAGGGGCTGAATGACTGGTAATTGAAAAGGAATTGATCGCAGGGCTTCAAAATGAGATTCAGAGGGTTCACTGCAAATTAGATTGCACAAAACCCAACTTTTAGTAACTTTTCTTTTTGTTTATTCATTTGGTTTGGGCTTTTGGTTTTTCTTTTTTTAGACAGGTTTTCCTATGCAGCCCAGGCTGTCCTGGAACTCAGTATGTTGCCCAGACTACCACTGAACCCATGGCAATCTTTCTGTCTCAGCCTCCTGAGTGTTGAGTTTACAGATGTGAGCATCATACTTTCCTCTCCATTCGATTCTTTTTTAGGTTTTCAAAATTATATTTGAATGCAGTAGTGACTTTACCAAAGGGCTCCTGAGGCTTTGTGCATTACGTAGGAAGTGTGTAATGACAGTCATGTGAAAAAGAAAGAGAAGGGAAACACGCCCGAGGCTGGGGAGAGAGTTAGCCGTTAACTACTGGCTGCTCTTCCAGAGGGCTGAAGTTTTGTTCCTAGCATCCATTTGGGGCTGCTCCCATGACCTGTAACTCTAGCTTATGGGGACCTGATGCCTTCTTCAGGCCTTTGCAGGCACCTGCCCACACATGGCATACATACATGCATTGGCATACAGACATGTGTACGCACACACACACAGAGAGAGAGAGAGAGAGAGAGAGAGAGAGAGAGAGAGAGAGAGAGACAGAGACAGAGACAGAGACAGAGACAGAGACAGAGGAAGGAAGGAAGGAAGGAAGGAAACATGAGATGGAGATTCTAGGCCTGATTCTGGATATGTAATTGCTGCCTTGGGCAGATGGGGAAATGGTTTACTCTTTCCAAGCTTTCATGTTTGTCAATGAAAGTGATTAAATTGTGTGAAGGATCCTGTGTACACAAACTTTAAACGCTTCTTCCCTAGACAGAGACTCTCTCATTCTGTGTGGCACGGGGTGGGTAGTTCTTCCCCACATTTCTCCTGGAGAGACTGCATCTGCACGCAGAGCAGGCAGGTAGACCTTTTCAAGCACAATGCTGCTTTGATGGTGGAATTCTAGGTAGAATACAGGGCACTTAGATCAGTTTGGATTTCAGATTCAAAATATCATTTTATTTTTTAAACTTTTATATTAATGCATATTAATTATGTGTGATGATGGGTTAATTGTGATGTTTTCATACATGTATATAATGTAATTTGGTCATATTAATTTCCATTACCTTATCTTATTCCCTCTCTTACTGATTCTCTTCCTCTCCCCAACTAGTCCCTCTTCTACATTCATTCGTCTCTCTCTCCTTCCTCCCTCCCTCCATCTCTCCCTTCCTCCCCCTTCCTTCCTTTCTCCCATCTCTTCCTCCTTCCTCCCTCCTCCTCCCTCTGTCTCTCGTTCCCTCCCTCCCTCCTTCCCTCCTTCCTTCCCTTTCAGCCTTGCTTTTTTGTGACCCAGTGATTTTTCTTTAGGATTGTTTATAGGAACATGGGTGATAGCTTAGTACAGGCTCGTGGGCACCTTACCAGTGGCTACACCACTAAATCAACTGTCTCCCCATCGCCCAGCAACTTTTAACCACCCTGTGGGCACCTCCCCTATCCCTGATAGGATGTCGATAGCCTGGTCATAATGCAGATCTTACTCAGGTAATCACAGCACCTGTGAACCCGAGACTGCAGTGGCTACATCATGCCCAGAAGACGGCATTCCGTCTTTCTTCTGGCTTTAAAGTACTTGTCACATCATTTTTCAGTAGTGTTCCCTGAGCTTCGGAGGGGGTGGTGCAGGGTCTGATTTTGGCTAAGCCATAAACAGTCACTTTTCCCATCAGTTTGATCAGTTTCGAATCTCCTGCAATTATCACCATCCACTGCAAAAGAAGCACCTATGACTCAAGAAGCTTCCCTGGCTTAAATATAATTCTTTAGAAAGCAATTTGACAGATGATCGTGTCCATTGAATAAACAGCACCAGAAGCTTCTCCCACTAGAAGTTATGACACCCCCAACCACTAGTATTTGACCAGGTTTACAATACCAGCTCTGAACTCCTTCCTGTGGAATGGGTCTCAAATCCAGTCAGGAAGTGGTTGCTCACCCCTACAACAGACATGCCACTAATACACCTGTGAGCTCATCTTACCTCTCATATTGGTGGTGTGTCACACAGGGTCCATAGCTAAGTCTCCCAGCAGCCTACATACTAACTTTTGGTGCTATGAAGGCTAGGCAGTAGGGAGGAGGTTTCCTTCTCCATTCCATCATGATTTTTCTATATTCTGTGAACAGAGTATATGGTGTCTTCAACAATACAGTCTTACCATCTAGTTCTGGTGAGCAACTAAGAGCAGTGACAATTGCCTATATTGTTTAGAGACCTCTGGGGCCTCCCTATTTTATTTTTAGTGTTATGTCCTAACAATTGTATAGGGCATACTTAAACTAAAAAAATCGATTACTTCTCTGAAATTTAAATTTAGCTGGGCATCATTTGCTTGCGTGTGCTAAGTTGCCAACCTGAATTCTGGGAGGAGTCGTGGACGGTGACAGCCCTAGCATAAGCTGCTCAGTATGGGGTGAAGGAGGAGCATGGAGGACTCCAGGTTTGATAACTGATGTCCCTGGAGAGATTGGGGAGTGTCCTCAGAGACATAAATGGGAAGAGAACCCTCCCTCTCTTTTCTGAATCTCCCTCTGGCTCTCTTTTTTCACTCTTGGCTGGCTTTAACATAAAGTGAAAATGTTAATTCCCTATGATTCAGTCTTGGCTTGCTTTCTTCTGGTCCTCATTTGTGCAAATGAGTTGACCCTTCCTTGTTTTCATTCCTTATGTTGACTGCCCCTTCTCTGAACAGACTTCTGTTCCTATGTGCCCTGCATTGATTTCCTACTCAGTAGACCATTTCTCAACAGGAAAGTCTCTCATTCCTTGCTAGCCATCTGGTTCCTTTCAGATTTGATGTGGGCTCACCACTCTGTGGTCTGCACAGCCTTCATCCACAGAGCGCATCTCCACAGAAGTAGAGAGCATGGGTCTCCACTGCGAATGCTTGAAGGACTAGCTCTGGGTCTCACTCCAGTTTGCAGCTGGCCTGCAAGGCTCCAGGGGTAGGAGCAAGTGCTGTGTGCTGCTAGGCTTGTTCCTGTTTGTCAAACAAGATCACTTAGCACCTCTGGTTGGGCAACTGTGCTTTTCCTGTGAACTAGAGGGAGCTGCTGAGCTCGAGACATGGAGGTCATCTCTCCCAGATGGTAAGCATCTAAGGGCACCAGGCTCTTAGCTTAAATTAGGTCAAAAGTAGCAAGAGAAAGAATGAGCTGATAGTGACACTCTAGTGGCTTTGGATGTCACTCAGGTAGGTGCCTAATGAGCAGGTACTGTTCCCCCAAGCCTGGCTTTTTGGTTGCCCATTGCAAGGAGAGTAGAAGGAGGGGCTCTCTGTGGTGCCTCTGTGTAGCACATCTTGGGTTGGGGCCTTTGAAGTCCAGTATGGGAGATAAGGACTTTGGCAAGTAGAGGTCACTTGGAGGCCATTGCTCAAGGCCAGTTTTAAAGGGGCTGCTGGTTTGTCACCTGTGCAATCTATTGAAAGGGTGAAGTAGCATCTCTTCTATTTAAGAGGGGGATGTACTGGAGATGTAATTCAGTGGTAGAGCTCTTGCCTGGCATGCATGAGGTGCTAGGTTCAATCTTCAGGACCACAGCAACCAACACTTCCCCGTCTGGCTGCAAATTCCTCCTGGAAATACCTATGAGCACAATATTCACTCATACAGCTTTGTTCTGTGGGCTGGACACTGGGAATGATGGAAAGAAAGAATGCCCGCTGTCCGGAAGCTCACAAGCTAAAGTCTGCAGATTATTGAAGTAATGGGTGCAGAGGTGAGAGCTCACAGCTGGGACAGGGAGTGGGTGGTGCAGGGAAAGTCGTGGGCTTGGACGTCCTAAGAGCCACTGGTGGTGATGTGTGTGCCTAGGTTCCCAGCTGCAGCACTGGCTGTGCTCCCATGGGAAATCGTCCTTTTAGCCAGGCTTAGTGACACAGGATTGGATCCCAGCTATTGGGGAAGCTGATGTAAGAAGATCAAAAGTTCAAGGGCAGCTGGGTCTATCAAGTGAATTCAAGGCCAACCCAGGCAACTATTGACACCAGTCTCAAAATAAAAACTAGAAAAGGGTTAGGGCAACAGCTTAGCTATCAAGCACTTGCCTAGCACACACAGGGCCCTACGTAGCTTCATATGCCATCTACACATATACAACCCTCCCTCTCTCTTTCTTTAAGGGTCTGAAGGAGTCATCCTCCAGAGATGACCTCCTTCAATCATTTAATTACTAAAATATGGCCTTTTGCCACAAAGTAGGTAACCTTATATGTTCTTTATGCCTCAGAGACCCTTTGGGAGCAGGCTAAGAACAAGCTTCAGATGTTCTCACACTTCCAGGCCATCTGCATTCTCCTTGTTTTCATCCAGGTTTCCCCCCCTCTCCCTGTTTATCCCTGTCTCTGGCTCTACTTCTGAGAACCCCCCACCTTGCATTGCAGGAGCAGGGAGTGCCCAGAGTTCTCGTGTTTGTGCTCCTTTCTCCTGATATAAGGGGAGTGAGCAGACAGATGGTTGAGGGCAATGTCAGGTATCTGATATGGAGAGTGGGAGTGGTATTTGATTGTCAGCCTAGATAGGAGACCATGATATCTGTGTGGGGAGCCGACCAGGATGGTGACATCATTTTCTTCAGCATGCCACAGCCTAGAGTATAGAAACTGATACATAGGGGCTAGAGAGATGGCTCAGCAGTGAAAAGCACCAGTCATTCTTACAGGCAACCTGGATTTCTAGCACCAACATGGAGGCTTACAAACAATTCTAACTCCTGTTCCAGTGGATCTGATGCCCTCTTCTGGCCTTCTTATGCATGTGGCAGACAGTCACACATGCAGGCAAAACACTCATAAATAAATAAATAAACTAAAATTAAAAGCAAATGCCTGGAACATAAGGTTGTCCTCCTGACAGATGTATACCAAGGAAGTCAAAGACTGGCATGAAAATAAATGACTTGACTTTACAAAGCAGTGACTAGCTTGGAAGAAAATAGTGGCGTGAATGGACCAAAGAAACTGAAAAGGGTATGACAAGATTAGGGGGCCGGGAGAGGGTGTTTGGACTTTGGAATAGAAAAATGTAAGATTTGAAAGTGAAGGCTGGAATGTAGCTCAGCTGGTAGTGTTTCCTGCCTTGCACGCCCAAGTTCCTGGATTCGATCCCTAGCACCAAATGAAGCTGATATCGTGGTACACACCTGTAATCCCAGCTCTCGGGTGGTGGTGGAGGCAGGGGGATCAACAATTCAAGCTCATCTTGACTATAGTGAGTTCAAGGCCGTCCTGGGCTATTCGATACCCTGTCTCAGACAACCAAACAAGAGTAAGGCCATGTTTGCTTAATGTCAGGTCCAGAATGTGCCGTGGGCATAGGTGAGGGCAGTTGATGGGGCAGGGAGACCAAAGTACTGCAGTGTTAAGGTGTTGGGTGAGCCACCTTT
This sequence comes from Cricetulus griseus, assembly GCF_003668045.3. Lineage (NCBI taxonomy): Eukaryota > Metazoa > Chordata > Mammalia > Rodentia > Cricetidae > Cricetulus > Cricetulus griseus. The sequence continues at coordinate 157,478,007 of NW_023276807.1, forward strand.
TTATCTGCCCTGAGTGTGGGGACTGTAGTCACTTCCTGTGTCTAGGTCATTAGGCAGAATGTGATCTTTATGATGGCTGTGGGCAAAGACAGATTACTGAGGATATTTCCTAATGAATGTACAGGACCCTAAACACTCGTATTTCCTATTTTTCTGTTTTCATGGTGCCCCACAAGTCCCTTGGACTAGTTGACATTCTTTAACATGTCCTGATCAGAAGAACCCCAGTCCTGTTGATTCTCACTTTTCTTTTCTTGCTATGTGTTTCTACTTGCTAACCTTATTTCCTGGACACCTTGCTGACAGGGCACTAGGGGACCAAAGGACATTGCAGGAGAAGCAGCCTGGTGTAGTGCAGAATCCACATGCTCGTCCCTCTCTGGGGTCTTCCCAAGTCCTCTTGCTCATCTATTGGGTTGAGATGAAATGTATCTTTTGGCTTTTCCCAAGCATCTCAGGACTTGTCCCCTTTGTACAGTTTTACAGTCCCCGTTCACCTGTGTGTGCCTTAGCACAGTTGTAGTGAAGCAAACAAAGTGAGTCCCCTGTTGCTCAAGTCTATGGCACCTGATGGAATGTAACCTCTTTAAGGGCAAGGGTCCTGTCCGCATCCCCAGTACCTGGCACGGCGCCTCCCATAAAGAATGCCCTCAGTAAATGTTCCTAGAACAAATCAATTAGAGTGTGTGCATCAGAGTCCACTTCTCTTCCTAGATTGGATCTCCCTTGTGTTGTGGTCTTGGACAAATCACCTCAGCTCTTTGGGGAAAAGAACCGCTTACTGGTTTTTATATTAAGTGATTTCTGAAGTTACAGTTTGCCAGCCAAACACACCAGTGGTCCTTGAAGTACTGTTGGGCTAACTAATAGGGTTCTTGTGAAAATTCTTGTTCATTGCTTGCTTGTTTTTTGTTTGTTTGTTTTGTTTTTGTTTTATTTTTTTGATTATTTGTTTAGGATAGGATCTCACATAGTCCAGGCTGACTTCAAACTCCCTATGTAGCTGAAGCTGGTCTTGAACTTTTAATCCTCCTATATCCACCTCCTCCCAACTGTTGGGATTAGAGATGTCTGGTAGAGCTACTTACAGTAGTTCATTTCTAGAGATGTCAACTTGCTTTGTGGTTGGCTGGTTTACTGCTACAGATCAAATGATAATGAAGATCAGAGTGGAAAACATAAAATAAGAAAACACGGAGAGGTAGTGGGGCATGCAATGTTCGGGGAGCGAACACCCCGGGCAGCAGTACCAGAGCCCTGTGGCACACCCAACATGTTCATAAGTCAGGGCAGAAGCCTAAGTGGTCAGTGAGCATGGCAATGGGCAGCCTGGTCATTCGGGGCTCCTAGGATAACTCAAGATGTCTGGCTTTTCCTCTGAGGTGTGATGGGAACCATGGAGGGTGTTGAGTGAGAATGTAGCATGACTTGATGTCTTCATTTCTTAGTAGTGGTGTGATGCAAGTTTCTTCTCTTGTCTCCATTCATGCGGATTTGTGTTTTCTTGGGTGGTAGAAGAAAAATCTAGTTTTATATAACCAGAGATAAGTTGCTTCCTTGGTCAGGTTATAAACTGGGAGTTTGTGCTTGGCAGTTTCTATGATGTTCACATGGATAGAGGAACCACTTTATCCTAATCATAATGTTCATAGCATACACTTGCCTCTTCAGTCATAGGAGGAGAAGTTAAAGATCCGTGATGGATACATAGATTGGATGGGAGGATGCAGCTGGATGGATGGATAGATAGACAAGATAGGATAAAAGATGGGCAGACAGATGGATAATAGAGTAGGAGGAAAGGACAGACAGAAACAAAGGGGGAGAATATCTTCCTTTGTGAGGCTGTGTATAAGGAGAACTTATGGGCTCTCTGTGAATCACAGATACAGAAGTTGTATAGTTGGGCGGATGCTTCCTTAATTCCAATCCCTTCCTCACTGCATACACTCCAGTTTAACAAAATACAAGTTGAGTTTTATTTTTCTCCCCTCAGCAGTGAGAAAGTTAGAGGGAGCTGGTGTTGGGTTGAGCTGTGGGTGAGGGATGTATTTGCTGAACAATGAGAGAACCTAACAAAACTGAACTCTGTCCTCTTGGTGTGGGGTACACTTTCCTGAATGCTCAGTAATGCCTGGAACTTTTCTTTTGTGTTCTGGTTTTGTGCAAACACAAAGTATACTCTTGTTGACTCCACCGTAAGCCATGAAACTGAAGACGGGGAAACCTGAGCTCTCTAGAGGGCAGTTTTGCAGGACCTGCTTCCTGGATTGGTGTGATGGAAACCAAGAACGCCTGCCTCTTCATAGAGGAAGAATCGCCCAAGCAGAAACCAGCACCATCCCTTGAACAAAACAGACAGAGCAGCTTCCTTTTTTAAAGAATTCATACATTTAGTGGGGCGGTGGTGGCGCACGCCTTTAGTCCTAGCACTTGGGAGGCAGAGGCAGGTGGATCTCTGTGAGTTGGAGACCAGCCTGGTCTACAAGAGCGAGTTCCAGGACAGCCTCCAAAGCCACCGAGAAACCCTGTCTTGAGAAAAAAAACAAAACAAAAAACAGAATTCATACATTTTAGATATGGGTGAAGTCCAGGAGGCTACCCAGCCCTCCCTCATTGGGCAAATGAAAGAAATGAGAGCGGAGAGGTGCTTGCTCACACCCAACTCAGTGGGCGCACATTTCTTGAAGCCATGTGCTGTAGTAACATGGCTTCAAGAGGGGTATGTGTGTGAGTCATAGCTCTACCGCTTCCTGGCCACTGTGGCAGGACAAGTGACATTATCTCTCTGAGTCCTACATTCCCTATCTATCCCTGAGCTGGTTGTAAGAAGCACAGACCAAAGTGTGTGATATCCAGGTACAATGCTCAGTAGTGGTCCTTTGTTGCCAGAGATATTGCAGAACAGAAACCACCCTGAGTTTGAAGTATCGGTCGGTGTGGGACTTATTTCCAGCAGCACACATAGTTGAACAGATCTCAGGGTAGCCTGGATGGAAGGTATTGTGGAAAGCACTGTAGAGAGTTCAACAATCACTACAGCCATGATGTCCTTGCTTTTGAGTCGATGAGAACAGACAAGTGTGCACTGGCCCATGATTCAGTGAGGACTGTGGAAAGAGACACCAGGGAGGTGGGTGTGAGGCTCTGGTTGGACAGAGGGGCTTTCGTGTGGATGGAAGGCTCAGTAAGTTCTTCAGGGAGGGAGTAATATTTAGAGAAATATTGGGTTCTAGAGTAAGAGATTGGGGTACATTTCTGTTGACAGGTGCCTCTTGTACACAAATACAGTATATTTTTAGGTTTAATGAACTTCTCTATTTAAATGATCATAGAATAAAGCTTAAAACAGTAGTAGCAGCTGGAGGATAATGTTGCACACCTTTAATTCCAGCACTCTGGAGGCAGAGGCATGTGGATTTCTATGAGTTTGAGACCAGCCGGGTCTACAGAGTGAGTTCCAAGATAGCTAGGGCCACACAGAGAAACCCTGTCTCAAAAATCAAACAAACAAAACAATAATAATAGTTGCAACTTAGGGAAACTTGTTATGCCCTAAATACTTTTCACGTATTCATTCTTTTGTATGTTGTTTGTCAATGTGAAGTAGATTATTATTATTCCCATTTCACAGATGTGAAAACTGAGGCATGTGAAGATAGTGCCTTGTGACTGGTTTATAGAAGACCCAAACACGGACCTAGGCTATTTTGAGTTGAGTCCGTGGCACTGCTTTGGCATTTGGCTGTGTCAGAGTTGGTTTCCTTGCCCTTTGTGCCCTGCTCTGGTCTCTGGTCTCTTGCTGAGCTATGTGGGCTCTCTCTGGGGGGGGGGGCTGCTTTGCCTTCTGTTTCCTGTTTGAATGGAAGATGCTTGGAGAATGATGCTGGGGGTTGGGGCCAGGCTCTCACCTATGCTAGGCAAGTGCTGTACTGCTGGACCATACCTCTAGCTCCTTTTTATTTTGAGACAGGGTCCTGCTGTATTACCTAGGCTGCCTCCAACTTTGCATCCTCCTGCCTCAGGCTCCCAGGGATCTGGGGTTCCAGGTGTGTTCTGCCCTGTCCCACTTGTAATGAATCTGGAAGCATAAGTAAATCTCCTGGCTCTTTTTTTAAAGTTGGCTCAACTGCTGTTTTTTGTCCTTTGCATTTTTGTCTGTATTTTAGAAACATCTTGTCAATTTCCACCAAAAAGAATACTTGTTGTAAGTCTGTGTATTGATATGTAGAGAATTATCACCTTAACATATTGAGTATTTCAATCCAAGAACATGATATATTACTGCATTTGTCTAGGTCTTCAATTTTGCCCAGTGATACTTTTGTAGTTATCAATGTAAAGGTCTTTCTTATATGTGCTTTATTAGATTTACTCACAGGTATTTTCTTGACTTGAGTAAACATTTATTTTTGCTATTGCATACAATTATTGTAATTGTCTTTTGTGGATTGACCCGTTGTCTTATGATCTTATAAATTCATTTTTAAATTATTTATTTAACTTTATTTTATCTGCATTGGTATAGAAGGTGTCTGATCCCCTGAAACCAGAGTTACAGACAGCTGTGAGCCACCATGTGGGTGCAGGGAATTGAACCCAGGTCCTCTGGAAGAGCAGCCAGTGCTCTTAACCTCTGAGCCATCACTTCAGCCTGATCTTATAAATTCTAAAGCATAATATTTGTGGGAAACTTTTTGTAGATGTCCTTTATTGTTAAGGAGTTTTCCTTCTGTCCCAAGTTCCTAAGACTTTGTTTAAAACCATGAGTGTCCTGGTGTTGTGTTGCACACCTTTAATCCCAGCACTCAGAAGACAGGTGGGTCTCTGGGCATTCAAGGCCAATCTGATCTACACAATAAGTTCCAGGACAGTCAGAAGTATGTGAACAATCCCATCTCAAAAACAAAAGTGAGTGGGTGCTGGCTCTGGTCACAGCCCCTCCCACATATCTCTAGATGCCATGTGCTCAGCTCTGCTCTGGAGTTTAATACAATAGCTCTTTCCTTGGATTTGATCTTATCCCTGAATTCATAAAAACTGTGTATAATAAGAACAGGACAAACAAGGGCCTGAAACAGGGAGGTGCAGTAAAGACAGACAGGAAGAAACAAATGTAAGAGGTCTTGATGCTCTGTAACACATTCTGTTCATCACGAACTGATTAAAAAAGAGGCAGAGCTCACCGTTTTAAACTCAAACCTCTGTTTGCTAAGCATGGAAACCCACTTATGCCTTTGTTTAATATTTGTATTATAGGAACAATAATCTATTTTACAAATATAGTATTTAATAGAGTAAGTTCTTTTTTTTTTTTTTCTTAATTATGGTAACCCCTCCCCTGGTCCCTAAAGTCTGATACATCATACTCAACTCCATCACTGTCTCCTGGTTGAACACCATTGAATCATAGCGTCTCCACAACACCATTACACTGTAGAGGGGCAGATAAAGTGGATTGATATCTCCTTCACGTAGCTGGTGGACTATGAGAAATACGCATTTGTGAGTTTCCCAATTTACTTGCACATAAAGCACTTTAATCCAACAGTGACTTCTTCCTTCCAGCATAGGCCTTGAATACAGTGAGCACTGCTGCCCTCATGTGGACATGAGAGAGTTTACAGCGAGCATAGTGTTCTGTGTCCCACTAGTTCTGTAAGCAGGAGTCGCATCGTCCCTCACAAGCACCATGAACTTAGGGTTCCCGATAGATGGCAGTAACAATGATGCTCTCCCTGTTTGTCTCCCAGAAGATGAAAGGTTAAGGAAATCCAGTTCCTCATTTCCTGAGGTTTTCCTGTTTGAAACCATGAATAGGTATCGAATGCTATCAGATTTAACTTTTTAACTAATTTGTTTTATATGAATGTGGAGGGGAGATTGTCGGTGCCACATTTGTGTGGTGGCCAGAGGACTACTGTAGAAGTCAGCTCTCTTCTTCTGTCATGTGTATTTCAGGGACTCAATTCCTGCCCACACTTGGTGACAAGTATCTTTACCAACAGAGCCACCTCACTGGCTCTAGGTGGTTTAACTGTGCTCCAGGACCCAGTATTATTACCCTTTCTCAGGTTTAGATTCCTGCTTTGAATACAACGTATACACATTACACATACTATTTATCCTGGCCATGGTAGGTTTGTAGTAGGTTATCAGTAAATGGTTACCAGTTACTTTAATGGGGAAATCATTGCCTGGGAAGACTGTGTAGAATACAGCTGTCTTACATCAGCCTGGTGATTGACTCTTTCACTCATCCTGTATTGTTCTCAATTCCCTGATGAAACCAACCACTCAGTTCTTAACTATTCCTGGTTTCTTTGTTGTTGCTTTTTGGGTATGGGATTTTTGTTTGTTTGTTTTGAGACAGGGTTTCTCTGTGTAACAGCCCTGGCTGTCCTGAAACTCACTCTGTAGACCAGGCTGGCCTCAAACTCACAGACATCCACCTGCCTCTGCCTTCTGAGTGATGGGATTAACAGTGTGTGCCACACCACCTCCTGTCTTAACTATTTCTTTTGATATCCATCATTATATTTTAACTTACATGCCTTATGTTATAATTTAGAAAGTAGCATGAGAGAGAAAGACACTGTGACAGAGCTCATGTAGATGGTTGTTTTGTTTTGTTTTTAATTAGGGGAAAGGGAATGGAAAAGGAGGGAGAGGAGAGGAAGGTGGCCTCTGGGGACAGGAGCAACAGAAGAGAAAAGAGTGTGGAGACAGAGAGACAGGCAGAGAGGCAGAGAGGCAGAGAAGCAGAGAGAGAGAGAGAGAGAGAGAGAGAGAGAGAGAGAGAGAGAGAGAGAGAGAGAGAGGAGGTGGGCAGGGCTCTTTTAAAAGGGAACCCAGTGAATGTGCACAGGTGGTGCTCTTAGTGGCTGCAGCTGAGGGCATGTCCTGTCAGAACCCCAGGGGCGTGGCCAGTACAGATGCCTGAATACTAACACCTTGTGGACTTTTCTTTTTTCCTATGTAGTTGCTAGTAATTGATACTCTACAATGGAAGGTGAAATTTTAGATTTCTTATAGTACATCTTAGCTTATGACTATTTAATTACATATATAAATATGTGGCCTTCTCCATAATAACCAAGTTTGGGTAAAGACACAAAAGTTGAATGTTAATGAAAGAAACATGGATTCATGTTATTAATGTCAGGCAAACAGACAAACATAAATACAAAGTTATAAATTACGACATGTTTTCACATAGCTTTAGGCAACAGTTGTCAGGAAGAATAAAAAGGTTATTGGTATGTGTCTGATCAAACAGAAAAACTAAAGGCTGTAGAAGATCTGAGTAATGTCATGAAGGCAAATCCAAAGGTGTCTCTAGATGTGCCCCGAGTAGCCTATTCAAGGATTGACTGTGTGAGCTGTCAGGGTAGACTGCCATAAAGGCCTTCCGTCACTGCTACCAGGCATTAGGGGGTCCCTAAGACCATCCTGAGTTCTGAAAGACCCTGTCTCAAAAACCCATGAATTGATTATAAATGTGAGGGTTTACTTCTGACCTTTGGATCCTATTTCCTTGTGTTGATGTCTTCCCGGTTAATTACATGATGTCTTGGTGAACGTTAAGTTCGAACCAGAAAGCATGGTTCTCTCAACGTTTTACTTTTTTTAGGACTTTTCCAGATATTCTTGAGCTTTCATATGAATTTTACAATCCCCTTATCAGTTTCTACAAAGGAACCCACTGGGATTTGGGTAGTGACGACTGCACTGAATCTGTAGATCCATTTGGGGAATGTCCTCATCTTAACAATATTACCTTTCATCCATTCATGTGAGATCCCCTTTGTTTATATTTTCTTCAGTATTTCTAACTTTCTGTGTGTATGTTTCCTAGTCCTTGCTACTGTGATGTAATAGCTTCGAATGAGCTATCTGTAAGCCGCAAGAATTTATTGTTCACAGTCACAGAAGCTGTGAGTTCGAGACCTAAGCATCAGTAGATTCATCATCATGGATGCTGGAGCTGCTGGTCTGAGAACCACATTTTGGGAACCTTGGCTATTAAATTAGATCAGTTCAGTGGAGCCAGGGGAAACCTGCCCAGGGTGGAGATGAAAAAGCTAGTAAGTGAATGGACTCTCGGGGTCTCTCCTGGTTTGAAACCTTTGTGTGGAAGTCAAACTACAGATAGCAAACTTGGTGTGGTAAATAATGGTTAAGAGCACATACTAAACCAGTCAAGGCTCAGTTGAATACTCTTTCTGTCCAAATGCAGTCATGTGACTTGGGGCAAGTTTCTCAGCATCTCTAAACCTCAGTTTCCTTTAAAGTAAGATGGGGTTGCCAATTGTCATTTTACTCAGGGGGGCTAGAAGAACCCATCGAGTTATAAAGGAATGCTCTGTGCTAGCTCTTACTGGTGACCTGGCCCAGTCACACATGGCTGAAGTCCCTTGGATATGTTTCACTGAATGAAAGAAACACCCATGCATTTGTGCACAGGCCATCGGTGGCCTTAATTGTGGAAGACAGACACGTGTAGATGGTGTGTGTGTGTGTGTGTGTGTGTGTGTGTGTGTGTGTGTGTGTGTGTGTGTCAGAGAAAGCAGTAAGGGGACCTTGGTTCCGGTCTGAGTTTCCATTTATCTGTGTAGCCAAGTTGGAGTGAAAGAATTTCCAAGATCTCTGCTTCCTCTGAACTCTGAGCATCTGCACTTCTTCTCACAAACAGAAGGTGGCAGCAGAAGACAAGACCTTTGACTGCCATTTGCCCTAGCGCAAATAGTGGTTCTCAACCCTTACTATTGCTGTGACCCTTTAATACAGTTCCTCATGTTTTGGGGGCTGCCAACCACAAAATTATTTTCATTGCTGCTTCAAAACTGTAATTTTGCTACTGTGATGAATCATATTATAAATATCTATGTTTTCCAATGGTCTTAGGCAACCCCTATGAAAGGGTCGTTTGACCCCCAGAAGGATGGGCCTCACAGGTTGAGAACTGCTGCCCTAGGGTAATCTGGCATTCTGTAACTTACACTATATTATAAAAATAAAGTCACCAAATGGCATGGGTTTATTGCTGATGTTGGCGGTTCCTATGAGGCCTTAATGTCCCCGAAATAATACACAGATGGTTTTACCAGGGTTTTGCTATTCTTCCAACCCCAAACCCTTACATCACTGTTACCACTTCTTGGGAAAATGCCACCAAGTTATCACCCATAATAAGCTAGGGCCCTGGGTAGCCAGGAGGTAACTGTGTGCTTTATAAGGTGAAAACTTTCTTCTAGGATGAGAGAGGATCTGAGTTATTAGATGTGTGGTGAGGCTCACACAGTGTATTTCATAGAACATCCATGTCTATTCAAACATGGCCCAGTTACAGGTGACATGATCTGTAGGTTGCAAAGCTCTGCTTCTTTTTTAAAAAAAGACTTATATATTTTATGTGCATGCATGTCTGTGTGAGGGTCCCCTAGAACAGGAGTTACAGACGGTTGTGAGCTGCCATGTGGGTGCTGGGAATTGAACCCAGGTCCATCTGGAAGAGCAGCCAGTGCTCTTAACCACTGAGCCATCTCTCCAGCCCTCTGAAGCTCTGCTTCTTGGTTGAAGTTGGCGAGGCTGGGGAGGGGTGGGGAGAAAGTGGGATCAGACCATGAAGTGAAATGGAAGCTCTGTGTAGAAGCAAAGCATCTTCTGAGTCTGTGGATAGGGGCTGGACAGAGGTCCGAGGAAGAGACCCAGGGTGCTGGTTGGAAGACCCACTGGAGAATTTAAACACATCAGCAGGAGCTGGCATAAGACCTGCATAAAGAGATCCCTTCTCATCAGGGAATTGGGGGTGTCACAGAAGTTCTAGCATAGTGGAAATAGAGTTGAGGGGATTAAAAGAAAGCCTCAAGGGCCACGTTGAATGATCTGCATGTACAAGAGGCAATCGACCCACCAATAGTAGATGTTTAATGGTTTAGTCACATGCCATATGACTCTGGCAGCCCCCACGAACCCTTACATACTGTAGTGTTCAGTGCAATTCTTTTTTTAAAATAATTTTTATTTCATTTGCATTGGTATTTTGCCTGCATATGTGCCTGTGTGAGAGTGTCAGATCTCAGGGTTACAGACAGGAGTAAATTGCCATGTGGGTGCTGGAAATTGAACCTGGATCCTCTGGAAGAACAGCAGTGCTCTTAACTACTGAGCCATTTCTCCAGCCCCTTCAGTGCATTTCTTAACATGGTCATCAGGAAACAGAAACCTCAGGAGGCCAGAGAGAAGGGGTGGGAGGGTGGGGGTGGGGAGAGACTCTGGATTTCAGAGCAGACTTCCTGCTTTGTCCCTTCTGGGTAATGAGAGCAGAAAGTAGATCTGGAGTGTGGGTTCCGTCACATACTCCTGTGAGAGCTGTGTCCTCTGCAAGCTGGGCAGAGTAGAGGAATAGACTAACCGATGAGTTCGGTGGCTTTTTCTTTTCTTTCCTTTTCTTTTCTTTTTCTTTTTCTTTCTTTCTTTCTTTTTCTTTTCTTTTTTCTTTTTTTTGTAGTTGCTTTTTTAATTGTAGCACTTGATTAAGAGGTGGAGATAGGCATGGAAGCCTGTGCTGTCCTTGGGGACATAGTGTGATAGGTGGTAGAGACTGGAAAATCTAACCTTTCAGTGAGTTATGCCCTGTGAAGGGAGGGTTAGTAACAATTCAATAATCTCATACCCCAATTTTATTTTATTTTATTTTATTTTATTGAGACAGGTTCTCACTGTGCGGCTCTAGCTGGTCTAGAACTCACTGTGTTGACCAGGCTGGCCTCAAACTCACTGAGATCTACCTGCTTTTGCCCCCGCCCCTACCCCTGCCCCTATCCCCACCTCCGGCTCTGCCCTGCAAGTGCTGTGATTAAAGACTTGTACCACCACACCTGGGTAATCCCAAATTCTTTTTAACAGTGGAAAGCTTTATGGGCTAAGGTGGAACATGATGAGTTAATATTTGCTGAAGCATAGGAAAAAAAGAATCTGGGCTGAGTCATACTGGACTTCCGTGGCAGGGTCATGGAAGTGCCCAAAGCTGTGCGGGGTCCTGTCAAATTCCTGCAGTCATCCCCTCCGGCCAGCAGGGGCAGAGTCACCCTCTGTAGAACTGGCACACGGTTGAGCCTTTCCTGACTCAAGGAGGTTTTGTATGTATATTTCACCCCAGAAGGGGAAAGAAAGTGATGTTCATGCTAATCATGTAGGCATCGGGGTGAGAGGCTGGCAGGGCGGTGCATGGCAATCGGCCCAGCATTTGAGAGCCGAGGCAGCAGGATTATGAGGTTAAGGCCTAAGTTGGGTTCCCAGCGCTCATGTCAGGCAGCTCACAACGGTCTGTACCAGCTCCAGCTCCAAACCCTCTTCTGGCCCCTGTGGGCAGCAACACTCATGAGCATGTAGCCCTTTCCCTCACACATATACATAGAAATAAATCTTTTTAGAATTGCTAATCAGAAGCCACAAACAAAACACCACACAGTGTAGTATTACACTTGTGTGAAACGTGCAGCATAGACAAATCCATAGAGACAGACAATAGATTGACAGGTGCTGGAGGCTAGATGTAATTGGAGAATAACCACTAAGGCAGTAGCTTTTGGGGAATTAAAAACATTAGGTAGTTGTGATAATTGTACCATTCTGTAAATATAATAAAATCCCTTGACTCGTACAGCTTTAAAAGTATGAATTTTATGGAATGTGAATTTAATTCTATGGTATATGCGTTATATCTTATTAAAAAATATAATAAGGAGAGAATGGACTCTTAGAAATTGTCTAATTCATAAATTGAGTATTTTAGGTTCCCAATTACCTATTGCCCTTAAACTATTCAGTGGTTTGGATTTGGGGAGTGGGGGGTCACTGGAGATTAAATATAGGATTTCATGTATGCTAGATAAATGCTCAACCACTGAGCTACATCCCCAACTCTCTTTTTACTTTTTAAAACATATTCCTAACCAGGTGTTGGTGGTGCATGCCTTTAGTCCCAGCACTGGGGAGTCAGAGGCAGGCGGATCTTTGTGAGTTGGAGACCAGCCTGATCTACAAGAGCTAGTTCCAGGACAGCATCCAAAGCCACAGAGAAGCCCTGCCTCAAAAAAACAAAAATAAAATAAAAATATTCCAATTCCTTAAGGTGGCCTTGAACTCACTTGGTAGTCTAGACAGGCCTTATTCTTTCAGTCCTCCTGCCTCAGCCTCATGAGTAGCTGGGGTTTCAGGCCTTCACTACCAGGCCTGTCACAGTGACTTGGATTTGTCCCCCAGCTCCCAGTGGAATGAATGAGATGAGAATATAAAATGTTTGGGGTTTACAGTATCTGTAAATGACTGGGCTTGGATTTTACATCTCAAAACCAATTAGTGGGACTGGTGAGATGGCTCTAGGTAAATGTGCTTGCCACCAAGCCTGGGAGTCTGGATTCAATCCCTGGGAGCCACATGGCAGAAGGAAGTTACCCATTTCCTTAAGTTGTCCTCTGACTTTCGCATGAAAGTGCATGTGCACATAGACACACACAAATAATGTAATAAAATGATTTTTAGAACCATGTAAGCTAAAGCTGGGACTTGTCGAGACATAGGTTCTCTGTTGACAGTTTATTTAGTCACATTGAGCTCAACAGTTAGTCTTCTTTCTAGGATGAACATATCACTCTCATCTACCCGGTAAATAATTTGAAGTCTTGGTCATGAGTTGGTCATGACCTAGTCTTAGACTCTCGATGGGTAGAAACTGCAGGGTGTTGGCATAGGGCCTGACCCAGTATGTAATTGACATGGAATAGAATAGCCACTTCTCATAATGGAGAATGGCTTGCATATGGAAACAAAGGTAATGAGAGGTTGGGAAAGCTCAGGTTGGTGCAAAGTGGTGGAAACTAGCCAAGAAAAGTCTTGGAATGTGCATTCTGAGCCTTCTTGGAAGTGGCTGGTCCTCCCATCCATCACCCTCTGTATTCCAGGCCCCAGGTTACTGCTTCACCTCCTACCATGCACACTCTTTTCTCCATCTTTCATCCCCTTAGTCTCTCTCCATCTCTGGCCTAGATTGTTATAGAAGGGTTACAGCACATTTTCTACTCTTTCATCTTCTGTCTCCAAAGTAGTCCATCCCTCCCACCATGAATGTAATATTTGTAAAATCCAAGTCATGCCCCATCCCTACCCCAAACTGTCCCTGTGCTAGGACACTGAGTGTGGAGGTGAAGCTCATGGCAGGAAGGACCGGGGCTCCATTGCAGGAACATTGGACTCCAGCAGGAGCCACAAAAGACACACACAGAATATTGTTAGTGGACACCGTCGGGTGATTGTACTTGGCCCTCAATGTACGTGGGGCGGGGGGATTAGAAGAATTCAAACAAACAAAGACCAGAAATCAAAACCTCACAGTACACTGCTGGTGGCAGCTACCAGGGAAAGTTCTAGGCAGTAACCCGAATGCGTCTCCAGTTCTGGTCCTGGGTGTTTTCATGGAGGTTTCTAACTACAGTTCCAGCCCCAGAGCATAAACAGAAAACCTGGTGGAGTTGGGGTGGGAGTGGGAATTCCCTCTGAGCTAGCCTGGCTGAGTCATGTGTTCAGCTTTAGAGCACATTGGAACTAAAGACTGAGTTACTTGTGTGGTCACCTAAGGCAATCCCTCCTTCCCTGTGCAACTCATGTCACCTCTCTGACATTCAGACTGTCTTCAGATAGGTCTCCCGCCACTGTCCCACGGCAGCAGTGACGTTCTCACTCCCACTAATATAAAAGGATTAGAAGTTTAGTCCCTATGTTGGTTACTTTTCTCATTGCTATGACAAAGTACCTGAGAAAAGCAACTCAAGCAAAGAAAGGTTTGTTTTGGCTCACAATTTGAAGGTACAGTCTGTTGTGATGTGGGAGGCACAGGAGCTGGAGTTGGAGGGGGCTGGTCACACTGTGCCTGCATTCAGGAAGCAGGGATGAATGTGGATGCTAGTCTCACATGATCTTTTTTATACATCCCAGCCACTCCCTCACCCCACCCCCCCCCACCCCCCGGGAACCAGCTCATGGAGTGATGCTGCCCACGATAGCGTGGGTTTTTCCACTTCAGTTAACCCAGCCAGCTCCCAAACAAAAACACGGATAATAAGGGTGACTAATAAGAAGTTGCACATGTTGCCAAGCTTATGTCTTTTGGTTTCGATACAGACCACTATAATTTATGCTTCTCATTTGTTTGTTTGTTTGTTTACTCAAGTATCAGCTAAGGACTTACAAGCCTAGTAAGTATTGCCACATTCCTTTACATAACTACCAATGGGTGTTGGTAATCAACTAACATATTAAGTGCCTTTTGGTGTAATACACTAAGAAAGGATGCGTCATCTTAGTTATGATTGCTGTGAAGAGATGCCATAACCAAAGCAACTTGTAAAAGAAATTATTTAATTGGGGACTTGCTTACAATTTTAAAGGGTAAGTCTATGACCATCGTGGCAGGGAGTATGGCAGCAGACAGGCATGAGTGATGGAGCAATAGCTGAGAGCTTACTTCTGACCCAGAAGTTGGAGGCAGAGAGAGAGAAAAAGAGAGACAGACAAATAGATTAGGTCCGCCACAGGCTTTTGAAACCTCAAAGCCCACGTCTAGTGACACACCTCTTCCAAAAAAAGCCACACCTCCTAATCCTTCCCAAACACTTCCACCAATTGGGAACCAATATCTGAGTCTATGGGGGCCATTCTCATTCAAACCACCACAAGTTGGTATCACTTTTGTGGTTTGTGCTAGCTAGTTTATGTCAACTTGACGCAAGCTAGAGCCATTGAAGAGAAAGGAGCCTCAGTTGAGAAAATGCCCCCATAAGATCTGATTGTGAAGTAACATGTAAAAGCTAAGTTGTTCCTGTGCCTTCACCCCAACCCCTGCCTCTACTGCATCAACCAGTGTGATGTGTCTCTTATCCTAAGTAACTGGAAAAGGTGATGTGATAGTTTGAATAAAAATGGCCCTCATAGGCTCATATATTTGAATGCTTGGTCCCTAGCTGGTGGAACTGTTTGGGAAGGATTAGGAGGTGTGGCCTCATTGGAGGAGGTGTGTCTTTAGGGTTAGCCTCTGATGTTTCAGAAGCCCACGCCATTCCCAGTTAGCTCCCTCTGCCTCCTTATGGATAAAGCTCTCAGCTACTGCTCTGGCACCGTGCCTGCCTGCCAGGTGCTGCGCTCCCCAGCATCATGATCATGGACTCACCCTCTGAGACTGTAAGCTCCCATAAGTCCTTTCTGCTAGAAGTTGCCTTGGTCATAATGCCTTATCACAGCAATAAAAAAAAAAAAGGAACTAAAACGGAAGTGAAGTGAATCCTGGGAACCTCTGAAAGCATGGTCTCCTTTGAGCACCATCAGTTTGTTGCCAACAAAAGAAAATAGCAAAAGCTGGGAGAGATGGCCTCAGCAGGAAGTGTCACGTGTGCTGCCCATCAGGACGACAGCCTTCCTTCACTGAGGCAGTCAGAGTCTCTGCAAGGTTATTTTTAACTGCCACCTCATAAAGTAAACGTTTATCCTTTGATAAGTGCCCTGTCTATTGGCTTGTTCTAAACTCTGGTCAGAGAGCTTACCGGAAGAGCCCAGGAGTGGTATGAAGTGAAAGCCTGGGCGAGAGCTGCCAGCTGACATACCCTTGACAGAGCAAACAGTCATCCTGTTCCGTGTGCACTGCTTGTGTCACCTGGTCATGAGCGCCCGTGGAATTTGAAGAATGGATTGTTCTCTTGGAGTCACCCAATATCCCCCGAATAATAGGAGCACACATTCTTAGTTTTCTGTAAGAGCTAATGAGGACGGCTCTGCCCAGCCAAACAAAAACAGGGAGCATAGCAGCTGCCCGCCGACCTGCCTTTCCTCCTTCTCCTGTTCTCTTAACCCTAAGGGAGAAAGAAGGGGGCTGAGAGCAGAGAAAAGATAAGCCCACCTTACAGGGGTCATTAGAAGTGTGACGCCACAGTTGGAAGATAAATATGGCGTCTGGAAATGTAGAACACTAGGTTTCTCACATCATAGAACAATTCTCCCTCCCCATCCCTTCCTCCCTCCCTCCCTTTCTTCTTCCTTCTTCCCTTTGGGGACTGGGTCAGCATATCCACAGCTGGCCTCAAACTTTCTGTGTAAATAAGGATGACACCTTCACTTCTGGTCCTCCTGCCTCCACCTCCAGTATTCTGGGATTGTAGTCGTGTGCTACCATACCTGGTGTATGGAGTGTTGGGCCTGGAATCCACAGGCTGGAGGCAGGCTGGGCAAGCAGTCTACCAGCCGAGTTACAGACCCAGCCCAGAACATTCTTTTATTTCTGTATTGACTTTTCCCTCGGTGAATAGTTTTCTAGAACAAAGCACTGAAGGATGTGGTGAGATCATCCATTTACATTTAGAAGCTAAGAAAGTTGCCTTCTCTAAATACAACAATTGAAGGTTTTTTTTTCCCTGCATATAATTAAAAAGCAACAAAAATTCTGACTGGGTGAGACGATACAAGACCTTGACTAATTCAGCTCTAAACTGTTCGGAAGTAAAAGAGCCAGGGATGCTTTGGTTTAGTAAATTTCCAGTCATGCTAACCCTAACCTTCAATATAAGGCCAGCTCTGTGTTTCACTGTCATCTCCCAAAAGCAGCTAATTCTTCCCATGACTCCTGAAGAGGGTCACAGGGCTGTCTGCATGGCCCAGGAGTGACCATAAGGACAGGCAAGTGTCCAGTGCTTGTTAGCTGAGGCTGGCCTTCCTGAGTTAGTTCCTGCAGCAGGTGGCAGGATGGCTCTATTGATTTGGGCAGCACAAATGTTCACAGTGGGAACAGACACGGGGGCAACAACCAAAGTGTCATCACTACATCTCTAAAAGGTTGATTCTACCTTCTGAGCTGAAGATAGAACCTGTTAAAAGAGAATTTAACCACTCATTCAGAAAGGTGAGATAAAACATGGGCAGGAATAAACTTGTGCGATTTCAAATGTCAGGTGAGCCAAGATGTCATTTCATTTCTCTGTGATTAATTGAATTCACTCACAAGCCCCCACTCCTACTTCCTACCAGGAAACTGTGTCTTGCTAGATTGAAGATAAATTCACTCACTTGCTTAAAATCCCATCTTTTGTGAGTAAATTCTTAGTCAACTCAAAATTTTCCTTTTCTTCCCATTCACGGTTCTGCAGGGTGTAAGATTGTGACATCAGAAGATATGAAGTCCCCTGTGAGGAACCCTCTCTCTCTCTCTTTCTCTCTGTCTCTCTCTGTGTGTCTCTCTCTGTGTGTCTCTCTCTGTCTCTGTCTCTGTTTCTCTCTCTCTCTCTCTCTCTCTTTCATTTTTTTATTTGTTTGTTGTGGAGACAGGGTTTCTCTGTGTAACAGTTCCGGCTATCCTGGAACTCGCTCTGTAGACCAGGCTGGTGTTGAATTCACAAAGATCCATCCACCTGCCTCTGGCTCCCAAAAGCAGGGATTAAAGGCGTGTGCCACCACCACCTGGTTCAAGGAAGTCTCTTGTAAGTCAGCTTCCATTTTAGCACCTGCCCTCACTTGCACCCCCAGCTAGTGCTCAGTCTCACACTGCTTTCTGGTTTTAATAAATCATAAACAATATATCACCACAACTTTCAGCTCCCAGTCCAAAATCCATCAGAGCATTCTCCATCCACCTGTGTTTTCTCAGTCAAACTCCTGCTCAAACAGACAAGGAGCATGTTGGGAACCATGAAGAGACCTCGTGTGCTCTTCCATGGAATGCTTGGCTATGGAGAAGCATGAGCTGGTGTTGTCTGTCAAGTCTGTGTCTTGTTCACCATGTCTGTGACCACTTTTACTCTCACAGCCACTCATACTGACTTACAGTGCTCTGAGAATATTTCCTTACAGAATTTCCAATGGGGAGTTGAGGCCTGAGTCCTGAGGTTCTAAGGTTCTCAAACCCAGCTATTGCTTCTATACCTGGTGTTTGGACCTTGGAGCAGCCACCCTGATTCTTCTACTCTACTTCATTATACTCTTGCAATTAGTCCACTCCATCAAAGGTTTTTGTTGTTTTGTTTTCGAGACAGGGTTTCGCTGTATAGTCCTGGCTGTCTTGGATCTAGGTAGACCAGGCTGGCCTCGAACTCAAAGAAATCCACCTGCTTCTGTCTCCCGAGCACTGGGATTAAAAGAGTTTGTCTCTAGGTAAAAGCACAGGTCTCTCTTAACTCACACCTATATAGGCTTCCATTATACTGAATACCGAGCAGTAAGGATCAGATTAACAAGTGACCCAGCACTGAAGCTTCTCCCTGTGTCATCGTCACATGATCGGGGACTAGCATGCTCTGGGGACCAGGCCCTGAGTAGGTGTGTGGAAGAGGTAGACTTAGAATATATGGGAGGAAAATTTGCTTTCCCATGTTGACCTGGAACACTGTGACAACATATGTTTCCAGGGTAGTGACCCATAGTAGTACTCTTTGTTTAACTTTGCAATGTCTGCTTTCAGTATTTTGAATATAACATATGTTGGGTTTTTTAATAAAGAAAGTACAGGATTTTTAATTAAAACATTAGCCAAAAATTGACCTTGAAATAATTATTCTGGAAGACATTTGAAAATTCGCTCCTGGGATGTAGCTCAGTGGTCAGGCATAGATTTATTGAATATAGCATTTCTAAGTCCCTGCTCAATGTCTTGCATCAAAAAAGCAAATAAACATGAAATATTACAGCTAGGAGAATGCTTGTCATCCTATCTACTTGGGAGGGTGAGATGGCTAAGGAGTTCAAGAGTAGTCTGGGCAACATAGAAAAAGACTTTGTCTCAAAAAACCATAACCAGGCATGGAGAATCATAAGTTCAAGGCCACCTTCCACTAAACACAGAGTTTGAGGTCAATGTGAGTTACCTAAAACCATGTCTCAAAAAAAAAAGAGCTTACCCTGTGGAGATATTTATGAAGATTTTACAATAGCCTGCAGATAATTTAATGAAATCCTGCTGCATAGAATCCTGTTCTCTTTGAGGAAACAGCCTCCAAATGAACCTCACACACAACACTTTCTAAATCAACCCTGCGTGCAGGACTTTAGTGCATGGTGAAGTGGTTTATAGATGTGCTGGGAGATTGGACCCTGATGAAATGCCATAATATGTAGGAGATGAAACATCCCAGCTTTCTCATCTGTCAGTCATAATTATAGTTTCCTCACAGACATCAAATGCAGATTCCTGTAAGGCGTTCAGTGTGGCATTTAGTAAACGATTACCAACCGGCAGGATGTCTGGTCCCCACAGTCCTCCCCCAGCCATCTAATCTAGTTCATGTCGGGGGAAAATGTCTGCATGTGAATTTACTTCCCACTCCAGTGAATGAAGGGAATGCCAAAAGCCATGAGCAAGACCATCGAATAATTTGCTCTTTCCAAGAAGGCCAGGCCATCCTAGATATAATGTGATGACCTTTGGAACAAACTCCAGTGCTGTCTGCCAGCTTAATCTTGAAGGTTTCCTTCCTTTTGCAGTTAAGTAGCTGGGAAAATATGAACCCTTCAATCCCTATTCCCTTGAGAATAATATAAATCCCTCAAACTTGAGATCCTATCACACTCCATGCCTGATATAAATGAAGAGTCAGGGTTGAGATTATTATGATTTTTACACATGTTGCCTATCTTGATAAACAACCTCATGGTGCTAAGGCTATTAACAAAAGAAGTATATTAAGTTGAAAGAGAGATGGCTCAGCAGTAAAGAGTACAGGATGCTCTTCCAGAGGACCGAGGTTCAATTTCTAGCACCCACATGGTGGCTCACAGCCATCTATAACTCTGATTCCAGGGATCTTCTGTTCTCTATTGGTACTGGGCATGAACATGGTACATAGACATGTATCAGGCAAAACACCCATACACATAAAAGTTGTTTTTAATCTCAAAAAAATGTTTTTAATTGGAATGGGCACTTTGAAATGGAAGACAGTTTAGTGGCTTCCCAGAGACATTCAATGGTGGCTGTCTCTGAAAACAAGAGCCAGTGCTTTCATGTTTCCAGACATTCCCTTTGGTTTCTAGGTACCAGGGACCCCAGGAGCTCATCATCTCCAAGGCAGAAGACAGAGTCAAAGAATCTCTTGGCCAGTTAGACATCGTCTTACAGGATGCTACTGTCGCCATGCCAGGATAAATTTAGTAGGATGGAGAATGTTTAAAACATACCTGCCCCACACATTTTTTTTGTATTTAAAAAAACAAAAAACAAGTACTAGCTTACAAAATAGGTACATAAAAAGTCTGCTTTTCAATTCCTTGGACCTGAAAAATTATAAGCAGGGCCGAGTGCTGAGGTGCACACCTTTAATCTCAAACTTGGGAGGCAAAGGCAAATGGAGCTCTGTGGGTTTGAGGCCAGCTTGGACTACATAGTGAGTTCCAGGATAGCCTGGTCTGAGCAATGAGGCTCTGTCTCAAAAGAAAAGAAGGACAAATACTACTTGCTCTTCTCTTCATTGGGATACAAGTATGGGGTGCACTGTTGAGGGTTTATATGGAGGGCAGAAGTGAGTCTCTGATGTTCCGTGTCTACTATTCACCTTGGATTTCTTTTGAGACAGGTCAGCTCACTGGCCTGGGATTCACCAATTTAGTTAGGCATAATCCTGGGCAAAAACAAATTGCTCAATAAATGTTGATTATTGTCCTTGCAACTTCGACACAGCACAATGTAGTCTCATTTAGACTTACCTAAAGGAACAGAAAGTTAGCAGAAGAGTGGTGTCCTTCTAAAGACAATGATGGCTTACCAGACAACAAACACATGCCATCATCACCCAGCCCAGGAGCAGGTCAGCATGCTTGGCTCCCAGTTTTTCATCATGATAATAAGAAAAATGCAGTGTGTGATGGTGCTCAGTACTGCTCGAGTCACTGTCCAGAAGCTCACCCTGCAAACTGTACTCCTCCACTTCAAGTCAGTGGCCACTGCTGGGCGTTGGCCAATAGGAGATGGATGTTTGAAAGGTGAGAAGGCCGAGCCACCATATTCCGCCTATCTCAGTCTCTGTGTGGGGACTGGTGGTTTATCCCCATCTTGGTAGGGAGGTAGGCGGCACTCCATCTTGCTGCCTACCTCCAGCTGTGGAGTTATTGCCGCAGTTTGTGAGCTCATCCACCTGCTATGTAGTCATTTCTGCCTCGGGCCAGTGCCCAGGAGAAAATTTGTTTTCCTGCAGCTACTCTGTCTGGTAAAGGACACCACTGAACCTTCCCACAATGGCAAGAAAAGAACCCTGTGATATTTAGTGAGCAATTCAGATGAGCCACAAACTGTGGTAGGCACTGTGTATCCGACAAATGACTAACGCGTCCCTGCCCTGGAGAATTAGGTCTGGTTGAGAAGACAGATATGTAAGTGAAGGAATGTGTAACAATGAACCCACCACAGCTCCTCTGGTTCTCCGCCTTTGAACTTGAGTGAGTGGGAGTGTGGAAGGGAAGGTTTTTAAAGAGGTTACAGTTTAATCAAATCAAGAATACAGATACTGGGGGCTGGGGAGGTGGTTAAGTGGGCAAGCGGCCTGGCCATTACATCTCAAACTTTGTAGATAACACCACAGAGGACATTTACATGGAGCTCCTTTATGGAGCTAATTTAGCATGTATAGAAAACCAACTAGCAGTAGAAGCTGGCCCTTCACCTGTAGTTCACGGACACTTAGCAGCTAACCCATCACCATAAAATAGTGGGGAGTGTGTCTGGGACTGGTGAGATACTGTAGTGGTATGAATAACACAGTTGACATTGCTCTCCCATATCCACACAGCACCAAGTTCTGAGTGGTTATGTTATTTGGGGCACAAATTCCCACACAGGGAAAAGCAAATTGTGGGAGAAGAACAAGGCAGAAGAGAAGGAAGAAATGGCAAGCTGATAACAATGACAGATGTGGGGGGTGGGGACACCACAGCAGCTGAGTAAGACCCACAGCTATAGTTCATATTAAGGGAGGTTTACAGAGCACAGATTTCAAAATATTTGGGCCACCCAGTGTGGAATTTTAAGAAAGGGCACTCTTGAGTAAGGCCAGTGAGCAATTACTTTCCTCTCATTTCCTCGCTGGTGGGACCTTCCTGGTGCCTCCTTAATGGCGAAGAGAAGAAGCAAGCTGCTGATAGGCATCAGCACACAGAGCCACTTGATGGAATTTTTATCTTGCAGAAAGTAGTCCCGGATGATGAGTTGAGAGATTGCCAGGAATCCCTGGAATCTAATTAAATCTCAGCTGAAAACATAAAGGTTTCATTTTAGAGTCGAGGTAGAGAAGAAAAAAAAAAAAAAAAACTTACCAAAAACAGGAGCTGTATTGAATCATGTACTTTTACAAATATTTGAGTTGTTTAATAGCCATGCATTCCTAGCTTGCTGTCAATTAAATGGGAGGTTGGGACTCTGATGCAGTGGTCCAAGGGTGGTTTTGAGGGTAGATTCATTTACACAATATTTTTCATTATGTTCCAGATCCTCCTGACATCCCTACCCTCCCAACTTCATGTTCTCTCCCCCGCCCCCCCAAAAAACCCAAAAAAAAAACAAAAAACAAAAACTAAACAACAAATAAAACCCCAGAAAATAGAAAGTAAAAACAATAAGACCAATGGGAGTTCATAGGCCAACTACTCCTGGTCGTGGGTCTGCCCTGGCATATGGCTGATACACACTAGGACACTCCATTGAAGAAAACTGCTTTTTCCTTTCCCCTAGTCATCATTGCAAATAGTTTCATGGTTAAGGGTAAGACTTTGTGTCCATGGCCCCTTCTCGGTGCTGGGATTGTGTTTGAGCCTGTGCAGATCTTGTGTGTGCTGTTCTAAATCTGAGGGTTCATATGTACATCAGTTCTGTTGTGTCTGGAAGATGCTTTTTCCTGGGAGTCATCCATCACCTCTGGCTGTTGCAATCTTTCCATCTCCTCTTCTGTATAGATCCCTGAACCCTGAGGGGAGAGTGTGATGAAGACATCCCATTTAGGACTGAGTGCTCCAAAGCCTCTCACTCTGCACATGGTCCAGTTGTGGGTCTCCCTATTAGTTGCTATCTACTTCAAGAAGCTTCTCTGTTGAGGGTTGAGTGACACACTGATCTATGGGTATAGCAATGTGCCATTAGGAGTCATTTTATTACTATGTTCCTTTAGCAGAATAATAATATCAGGTTTTTCTCTAGGCCCTTCACCTATTAGTCTCAGGCTCTTGACTTCTTTAGCAGTGTCAGGCATGGGTTCCATCTCATGGAGTGGACCTTAAATCCAACCAAAATGTGCTTGGTTAGTCCCATAATGTTTTTGTCACTATTTCACCAGGATACCCTGCAGGCATGATGCAGTTGTAGGTCACAAGATTCATAGCTGGGTGATACTGGTTGTTATTTTTCTCTTCTGGTAGTGTGCAGAGCCCCTTCCAGCACCATGAACGTTAGTCAGTAGGGGAAGAAGCTAGTTAGTCAGTAGGGGATGAAGCTAGTTAGTTAGTAGGGGATGAATCTTCTAGCTGGGTACCAGCTTGTTTTTTCCACATTATATGACATAAATAAGTGTTGTCTTCGGCAATAGGGCCTAACCATCAGGTTGTGGAGACTAATCAATAGCCTTGGCAATAGTCTGTGATGTTTGGGGGAGGGGGTATAGGACTTTTGACCAATGACTCAGCAAAATGTGACCCATTGCTTGCACTGGATGAGGTTCTACTCAATGGCATAAAATGTCTAGTTAGGGCGTTGTCTCCCTCATTATATGGTAACGCCATTTAAATCCTTTTAATGTGTGTGTGTGTGTGTGTGTGTGTGTGTGTGTGTGTGTGTGTGTGTGTGTAAGCTTCTATAGTAGTAGGTTTCCATATAGTTTTTTAGTGTTAGTTGTGAAAGTAGAATTTTTTTTTTTTCGAGACAGGGTTTCTCTGTGTAGCTTTGGAGCCTATCCTGGCACTCGCTCTGGAGATCATGCTGGCCTCGAACTCACATAGATCCACTTGCCTCTGCCTCCCGAGTGCTGTGATTAAAGGCGTGTGCCATCAACACCTGGCGAAGGTAGAATTTTTTTTAAGATTTTATTTATTTATTATATATACAACATTCTGCTTCCATGTATATCTGCACACCAGAAGAGGGCACCAGATCTCATAACGGATGGTTGTGAGCCACCATGTGGTTGCTGGGAATTGAACTCAAGACCTCTGGAAGAGCAGCTGGTGCTCTTAACCTCTGAGTCATCTCTCCAGCCCAAAGGTAGAATTTTTTAAAGATTTGTTTTATTTGTGTGTGTGTCTGTCTGTCTGTCTGTTTGTCTGTGTCTGTGTGTGTCCATGTGGGATGGACACATATGTAAAAATGTTCTCAGAGGCCTGAAGAGGGTATCAGGTCCACTGGAGCTGAAGTTCTATGTGATTGTTAGCTCCTGATGTGATTGCTAGGAAACAAACTCTAGCCCTCTACAGGAACAGCAAATCAACTCTGAACCACTGAGCAATCTCTGTAACTCTTGGGTAGATTTTTCATTGAACACTCAGCAGTTACTAAAGATTAAAAAAAAATCATGACTTCAATCTTATTCTGTGCCCCAGTTATCTGTAAAGTAAATGTAGTTATCCTCTTCTTATATAAGAATTAAGCCAAAGTAACAGGTCCATGCCTTAGGAGAACTTCTGAGTTTGAATGTCTTTTTCTCTCCCCTCCTCTCTGTTATTCCAGTCTCTGTCTCCTCTCACCATTGCCTTTCTCTGGAGGGGCTCGGGGAAGCAGTGAGACTAGTGTGAAGAAACTCTGAGACCAGGGTTGGGGGTAGGAAAAGAGATTATGGAGACACAGAGGACAGACTGGGAGACTATGGTCAGACTAGGAGGCCATTAAAAGCATTTGAAGCTGAAGGGAAAGAAGATGGCTTAAACCTGAAAGTTCAAGACTAACCTGGACTATGCAGTAGTAATAAATTCATGAGCTTTTAAGTGGATTAAGAACCACTAGATGGTTCTTTACTTATTTTTTAGATTTAAAATTTTTCATTACATGCATATTTGTAACCATGTGTGGGTATGTGCACCTGAGTGTGTCATCCCTGGGGCTAGAGTTTATAGGCAAGTGTAAGCTGCCTGATTGTGGTGCTGGGAACCAAACTCAGTTCCTCTAGAAGAGCAGTGTGCACTCTTAAGGGATGGATGAGGCATTTCTCTGGCTCCTAGTGTTTTTTTTTCAAGACAGGTGGGCATATATTGGGTGACAAAAGCTGCCGAGGTGGTATTTGTAAGAATCAGAGCTTGTCTTCCACTTACAAGCTGGGATGGTTATAGGGTAGAAAGGGTTATAGGAAAGAAGGAATAAACAAATAGACATCTTTTACAGTCAGCATGGGGGGGGTCTGCAAGGGTGGGGTACAACAGGGATCTAGGCTTTAGTTCTGGAATGCTAATTACTATGGCTTTGGGAAATTGTCACTGTTTAAGCAAAATGGAACAACTTTTCAAAATGACATCATCATGGCTAGCATTCTGGACTTCTGTTTCTATAGATAGTTGTAGAATGGGGCATGGTAGACCAGTTAACTCATTCCTGTTGGGTAAGGTTGACATCCTCATTAGGGGGTTCTTGATATGGGAAATTTTGGAAGAAACGGAAGCTGTTTCTTCCTCAATGGTGTCTGCCTGTCTGTCTGTCCATCCGTCCGTCCGTCCGTCCATCCATCCATCCATCCATCCATCCATCCATCCATCCATCCATCTAAGAATCCATCTTGTAGTATTATCTTTCTTGTACAAATAAAGCCTGTCTGGGGGTCAGAAAATGGAGCTTGCCACTAGCTAACCATAGAGGTTTAGAAGTCTGTACAGACAATCAGGAAGTGACATAGCTGGGCAGAAATAGGACATAAGCAGGGAGAAACAGGAAATCGCTCTCTTCTCTGCTGAGACACTAAGGAGGTAAGGTGTGCTGTGGCTTGCTCCTTCTCTCTGATCTCTCAGCATTTCCCTCTATATCTGACTCCAGATTTTTATTATCTAGACCAATTAAGAACTCCATTTACACTATCTAACTTCCTAACATTCTACCTTCAAGAGTTGAGACCCTAAAGTTTAGAATATGAACATCAAGTCAGTCTGGCTGCTTCTAGTTACATTGGGGGTGTAGAGATGTTTAGGGTCTCTACTCATTGACTTTCAGATTCTGGAGGATGATCAGGGGACTTAAATGGATAGAATTAGATTATCCTGGGACCATCTGAGTGTGAATCAGCTGTTGAGCACACAAGGTCCTCAGATTAATAATGCCAGTACTAAACATTATAATAGATTTAAGACATTTTCATGATGAAGATCCAGAAGTCCGATTTATGGCTGTTGAGCAATGAGATGGTAGTGTTTGGCATATGTAGACTTTTAAATGAAAATATCCCCCCAAAGGCTCAGATATTTGAACACTTGTTCTCCGTTTGGGTTGTGCACTTTACAAGGGTGAGCTTTACAACTTCTAAATTATATCATAAAACTGTCAACAACAAATATAAACTAAGATAAGAGGAGGTGGTCAGAGAAACTCTTGAAGTTGAGATGGGGATAACACATTTGGTGGTGTCCAGAGTTAGAATCTGACCTTGGAAGTGAGTAGAAAGATAACTATGCAAAAAGCCGAGAAAGACACAAGCACTGGAGGGCTATATAGTCATAGGCACCAGGAGTGGTAGCAGGAGTCACCCTGGCGATACATCTGCCAGTGAGCCAGGAGGGAGAAGTCTCCATGAAATGAGGAGGAAAGCCTGTGGGCTTGCAGATGGCCACAGGGAAGTCTAGCATGTAGGGTTGGGGTACAGAGTGGGGGATAGAGTGGTAGGGTAGGGGGAGTGGGTGGGAGGGGATTTGAATAGCAGGAAGTTCGAAGCCAGGATGTGGTTAGAGAGAAGTCTGGAATTTGAATCTCGTAAAGGACTCAAAGATATTCTTAGGGACTTGGAGCCTACTGTTTGTTTCCCCCCATTTATTTGTTCTCACAGCATACATTTGTTCGGTTGCTGGCATTGTTATCTTCTCATGGAGCCCTCTCAGTAGATGATGCTGGCTGTGGTACAGAGGACTTTGGTGGCCTCAGTGTCCAGTGACTGTATAATGACTTCATTTCCAGCAGTTTTACCAGGACCTGTTTGCCCTGAAGGTAGCTGGAGGGCTAGGGTGATCAGTCTGCAACTTCCCACCCACCATGCTCATCATCCTGGCCTCCGTTGTTTAATTTCACCATGGAAATATCTGCCTCAATTTTATTTTTATTAATCCTTTGGTAATTACACGGTATATGCCCCAGTTCTGTTCATTTTGCAGTCCTTCCATATCTGCTCTCCACCCTTGTAGCCTCCCCCACAAAAAGCAAAGCAAAGGAAAACAAAAAACAATAACAGAAAAAATTCCACATTGATTTGCCCCTGCCTCCCCAACCCCCACTCCCGCTCCGCAACAACCTGCTCCTCTAGCAACTGCTGTCTTCTCTCATACCAGTTAGAGTTGGCAGGGCATCTCCAGTTCTGCCATACATGTACCAATCTGCACCTATGTCTTTCCCACCTCACTGTCATATAGTCATCATAGTGGCATTGGAAGGTGCAGTGTGTCACACAGTATACCCTTTTGTCCAAACACTGTAAATGTTCATTGCAATGAGTCCTTGGTCTGGTTCGTGGTCTCTGGCTTCTGCTATGCCATCAATACTGGACCCTCTGGGAGACTCCCCTCAGACACCCTTCTGCTGCCCAGAGTCATGGAGAACCTGCGGTCCCTTCATCTACTCCAGCAGCTCAGTGTTGGGGTAGGTGTTGGGATGGACCAACTCAAGGGCCTGGCTCTAGACCGGGATGGTAGTTGAGTTGGACAGTCCCTGTCTCTGCCCAACCTCCCCTCCCCTCATCAAGGCTTCCTCAATTTGTTTAAGGGTTGCCTATTTAGAGTAGAATGGGAGGGGTATGATGAACTTTGACTTCTGGCCTAAGGCTGTGTTTAAATTTTGGCTCTGCTATTTATAACTTTGTCAATGTGGGTGTTGTCTTACTTAGAGTTTCTATAGCTGTGATAAAACAACAAGAGCAAAACCACCTTGGGGAAGAAGGGTTTATTTGACTTACAGCTTATAGTCTATCATTCAGGGAATCCATGGCAGAAACTCTAGTCAAGGACCCAAAGGCAGGCACCGATGTTTTTCCCTCATGGCTTGCTCAGTCTTTCTTTTGGCACCCGGATCTATCAGCTACAGTAAGCCAGACCCTCCCATAATTGATCAGTCATCAGTGAAGAAAATGCACTCAGCCTTGCACTGAGGCCAACTGATGGGGCATTTTCTCAATGGAGGTCCCTTCTTCCCAAATGACACTAGC
This sequence comes from Cricetulus griseus, assembly GCF_003668045.3. Classification (NCBI taxonomy): domain Eukaryota; kingdom Metazoa; phylum Chordata; class Mammalia; order Rodentia; family Cricetidae; genus Cricetulus; species Cricetulus griseus. Next base: position 157,506,395 of record NW_023276807.1, read on the forward strand.
TTGTGTCGAGTGGACACAAAACTAGGCAGCATAAATGTCTTATTTAATATTGCTGGCCTTAGTTTTTAATTGACAAATACTCCTTTGTGTTGGAGAAAGTGGAATCTCAGTGTTCTAACAGGGAGTAGACACAGCCAGAAATGCTATATCTTCTCCCTCTTTCCTCCCTTCCTTGCCTGCACCTCCAGGAACCCTGTCTAATCAGATGTCCTCTTCTCGGGATGCCTGAAATGACTGAATTGATTTCCAAACTGACAGGATCACTATAATCACCTATTTTACTATGCCTTATAACATCTCTCAAAGTTTGGGAGTAGAGGGGACTGCTGTTTTTGTTTTTGCTTTTTTAATTGGACTGGAAATGTGGTTCACTTGTAGAGCCTTTATCTCAAAAAAACAAAAACTAGCACCTCAAGTGTTTTATAAAATATTTCTGATCTTTTACTAGTAGTAGGGTATAGAAAAGAAGTGTTCACATTTCTGATTAGGAAGGAAAATATGAATATGAATATTCTCAATGTTTACTGGGCATGTTTTTCTGCATGCTTTTCACGCATTGATTTAATGCCCCTAACAATTCTGTGAGATATTACTAGCTTTATCTTGTAGGAAGGGGAACAAGCCATGGAGATCAAATGACTTGTTGAAGGTCACATAACTTCTCAGTTTGGGGGAGGATTTGAACCTGACCATCTGGCTGTAAAGCTTAACCACCTACAGCCGCTGATAGATGGTAAGTAAACAAATCACTGTTGGGAAATACAGAGAGAAGAAATTCTTTTGTCAGTTGCTGCTCGGGTATCTATGTAGCCTCTGGAATCTTCTACAGCTTGTAGTTACTGGAGGCTTACACTGATGACTAAAAGGATACTATTGTTATCTTTGACAGGCCTGAGGTATCCTTGAGAGCTTTATTACCCCATTTCCTTATAGCTTAGCCACCTCTGAGAATTCTTTTGCAAAGACAAAGAGGTCATTTCCTTGGAGACAATGGTATTAGTAGACACCCTTGTCACATGACATTCCTGTCTGTTGCAAGCCAAGTTCCAATATTAACATTAAGCCATGTGTGGTGGTGCACCCCTTTAATCCCAGTACTTTGGAGGCAAAGACAGGCAGATTTCTGAGTTCATGTCTTCATGTGCCTGTGTGTGGTATGAAGATAGTATGTGGTATGAAGGTGTGTGTGTTCACATATGTGTGGTATGATATGTGTGTGCAGGTACATGTGCATGTATACACACATATGCATGTGGGGGCCAAAGGCTGACAGTCAGTTTCTTCCTTGATTGCTCTCCACTTTATTCATTGAGGCAGGATGTCTCAGTTGAACAGAGTGTGAGCCTGCTTGCTCCTAGGATCATCTCTCTCAGCCTTCTCAAAGCTGGAATTACAAGTAGGCCACAGTGCCCACCTGGCATGGGTACTGGGGATCTGAACTTGGGTCTTTATGCTTTTGAGACAAGCACCTGCCTGCTGAGCTGTCTCCCCCCATCCTGTTCTTGCTCATTCTTTATGTCCATGAATGTCTGCAAGATGGCAGCGTCCACAGCATGTCTGTGGGACAACAGCTCATCTTTACTTCTCAGCCCTCACTGATGGAGTGACTGGCCGCTCCAACATGGCCAATCCCTGTACCAACGAAAGGATGCATGGAGAAGTGAAGGTGGCATGGTTTCCTGTTCAAAACTCATCATCCAGAAACAGCTTCCAGTGCCACCCGGCTACAAGGCTTCCAGCCTCAGACCAAAAGAAAGAAAGTTTCCTCCGTGGTCAGGGTGGGAAATTGGAACTCTTTTTTTTTTTTTTTTTTTTGTATTAGGGATTGGATTCAGGGCTTCCTGAATGCTTGCGTAAGCACTCTACCACTAACCTACAACCCCAGATTTTTTTGTATTTTATAGATTTTAAGACAGAGTCTTGACGGGCAGTGGTGGCTCACCCCTTTAATCCCAGCACTCGGGAGGCAGAAGCAGGCAGATCTCTGTGAGTTCGAGACTAGCCTGGTCTACAAGAGCTAGTTCCAGGACAGCCTCCAAAGCCACAGAGAAACCCTGTCTCAGGAAAAAACAAAAAACAAGTCTCACTAAGTGGCTCAGCCTAGCCTTGAACTTGCAATCTTCCTGCCTGGGCTTCCAGAGTAATCGGGATCATGGGCCATCAGACTGAACCTCAGGAATTCTTAATGAGCAGTGTTGATGATACCACTGGGCTCCTCAGACTTCTAGTGTTTGATGCTTTTAAACCAAACACAAGGGGCTGGAGAGATTGCTCAGAGGTTAAGAGCTCTGGCTGCTCTTCCAGAGGTCCTGAGTTCAGTTCCCAGCAACCACATGGTGGCTCACAGCCATTCGTAACGAGATCTGTTGCCCTCTTCTGGTGTGCAGATATACACGGAAGCAGAATGTTGTATACATAATAAATAAATAAAATCTTTTTAAAAATTAACGATAAAAAATAAGACAACACAAAACAATTGGGAAGGACCATTTCTGCCTTTCAGATTTCTTCGTGGCCCCTGGGCTCAAGGCTTCCCCCAGGGCCATCCCCAGTGTCTCATAGTGCATCACTGCTCTGTAGATTTCTGTTTCCTTTTGACTTTTGTCTCTGGGAGGCTTAGAGCCAAATATGAACATATAGCAAACACTCCAAGGACCATAGTTTGCCTAAAGAATCTTGCTTTACAGGGACCAAAATGTGATCTCAAATGATAGAAAGTTGAAAATCAAAATGATCATCAATGCAAATAAATAAAAGAAATTAAGTTACAATTATAGCCCTGGGCTAATCATCAGACTAATGGACAAGAATGGCTATTCCATCCTGACTTCTTTACAGACTTTTAAGATGTTTTACTTTTTGTGTTTTGCCTTTTTGGATGATATTCATGTTAGCTATGCCATTGGTTAACTCCATACCATTGTATAGCATCAGATAATTAATTATATCATGGGTTAAGTTTGCATTTCATTTGCTTGTTGAATTGTCTGTGGTCCCACATACAAGCTGGCCATGGTGGAACTGCTGGAGATGGAGCTGGACACCAGGAGCTGTGCTGTGGGTTGTTCACAGCTGCCTGCCTCCCCACAGAACCATGAACCAACAGGCACATGGACAGTGAATACCCATGTGGGTAATGAGAATTCCCCACCCATGGAGTGTGTCCTTGCTTTTTATTTTATTATGTTTTTCATTTTGCTCCGATACCCATAACTGCTTCCTCTGTTCTTTGGTGTTGCTAAGGAGTGCCTTAACTCCATTGTAAGATGAGAAGAATAAACAAACAGAGACAAACACTGATTGCTCAGCTTCCTAATTACCCCAGACTGGTTTTATTGGAACCAACCACCTTGGAGAAGCTGGAGTCAGGCACTCTCTTGCTACGAGGACAGCTGAGTGGGCAGGGTTGCCCTGGTGACACTCAGTGGTTGGCTATCTTTCCTCTTAATGAACAGAAAATCCAGAACTTCAGCCTAGCTTGGTTTTTGGCGGCTGCAGCTATTCAGAAGTTCTGTGGGGGTGTCACTGAGTGACCTTCCACCCCGGGACCTCTCTGGGAAACAAAAACTTCCTTCTGAAGGCGAGACTGTCCACTGTGCCTTTATAAATCAACTTAACTCCCAGTCTGTAACTTTGGGAAAGTAACTTCTGTCCTGCTTCATCGGCCCCCTTCCCCTGGGTGTCTCCAGATGCTAACATATGCATTCTTGTGGTGGAAATGGTCAGAAAAGCATAAAACTGACCAAATGGGATTGTGTAATCCACGAAGCATGTCTTGGGAGCCCTTGCTCTGTGAAAGAACCGCCTGTCGTTACTCATAGAATCCTCACACAGTCTTAGTGTGGTCCCATATTTAGGGTAAGGAAATGCATGTTCAGAAAAGATTTGTACCACCCAGTATGGGGAAGGGATCCATCCTGTGCTGGTCCAACCCCAGAGATCCTAGTCCGTATTCACCGTGCTGCCTCTGCCCCATTTCCTCTGCTTCCCACCTAGGCTGATGGTGACTGAGAAGGCTTGTAGATTCAAAATACCTTTATTCAGATAAATACCAGCCAAGCGCAAGCCAGAGCATGCCCACAAGTCAAAAGCTAGCGTGGCCAGAGAGAAGGGGCCCCCACGTGTCTGCAGCCCTTTAAGAACCTATCCTGTGATGTGGTAGACTTTGGGGGAGCCCCTTTTGAGGGCCTTACCCTGCCTGGGGAGTGGAGGGGGGATGGATGGCTAGGGGCAGGTGGGATGTTGGGGAGTGGGAGAAGGGATTGACATGTGAAGCAAGCTTGTTCCTAATTTGAACTAATAAAAGAATAAAATAAAAAATAAATGAAAAAAAAAAGAACCTATCCTGACCTCCCCTTGACCATGCCCTGACAGGCGTAGTCAAGCACACCTGTAGCCAGCCCTTAGGAGGCGTGGTTACGGTGTCTCCCTACAATTCCCCTTTTAGTCTAAAAGAGGATTAAAGCTTAATAGTGTAAAATATCCAAAATTAACAATCATAAAGGTGAAATACAAGAAGATACAATAATCTGCTATTGCACATCCTAACTATGTCTATTCCGGCTAAGCCCTAAAGTCATGTGGAAAGGGTGTCTAACTTGAACACCTCCTTCCAATCCCAACTCTAAACAATAAGAAAGTTATTCCTAACTAGGCTTATACTACCCTAATAAACAATAGTGGGAAGCAGGGGCGTAGCATCTTCTAAGTTACTTACTGCTGAAATGGGACGATGGTAGCCTTGTGGTGTCCTGTGGGGGGGGGGGAAATGTTAGTACAGGGAAAGTCTCTAATGGGTTATCTCCAGTCCATGTTAGATGGGATTTGCGTGATTGAAGATCTAGGTTGAAATCCTCAACTTGATTGAAGTCAGTACTTGAAGCTCTGGTCGGAGTGTCAGTCAAAATGGAGTAAGTTGGATCCAGTGCAGTCGAAGAGGTATGGCCTAATTCCTTTTCCGGAGCATCCAGGGATTGTCGTCAGGTGGGTCTTTATTGGCTGTACGGGACTCAAACATAAGTGTCAGGAGAGAAATGTTTGCTTGCACATGTATGTGTACTGGGAAAGGCAACCATTGAAAAACGACAATTATGAGAGGGTGTAGGCCTTGAAAGAAAGAGCCAAGAAAAGACAAAAGATAGTCCTCAAATTCTTTATTTATTCTGTATTATATCAATTGGCTTCTTGATATAACACAGAAACTTTAAAATTTAGTTAAATAACATGCTTGGATTCTAGGGGAGGAAAGCCAAATCCAACTCTAAATCCAGTGTTGATTTAATTGAAAAGGGACTAGGAAATGAAGAGAAATAGAGTTATTTGAGAGACAGCTGTAAAGTTTACCGTACGGCACGTTCCTTTTGTTTGATGGTTATAGCTACCTTCTTTCCTTTAAGTATCTACCCATGCAGTGTCCTTTGACTTCTGGAGGTGGGTTTTTCTGTGAAGATAAAAACAAAGCACTCCCCATTCCTTTGGGAGGCTTTCATTTAGTTCATGAGATATACCTCAGTAAATACCTGTTAGTCGTCCTTGTCGAGAGGGTTGTCTTTTTCAACTCGAATCTTGATCAATTTTGATGGTATCCAAAGTTTTTCTTCTCCTATGGAAACAAATGTAAAACCCCTACCCCAGCGTAACACATGTCCGGGTTTCCATACCGAGGTCAGTACATCTTTGAAGTACACTGGTTGATTTAGTTCGGCAGTTTTTTCATAGTCCGGTGTCTTTTCGAAGCTGTTTGTCCTTTGTCATTGGCATTAAGAAAGTTTAGCGTCAATAAAGCATTATGTAACCTATGTTTGGGGCATTTTGACTTACCAGCTTGCTTATGGAGCATTTCCTTAAGCGTCCTATTAGACCTCTCAACAACTGCTTGTCCTGTAGGATTGTGTGGTATACCTGTGACATGCTTTATGTTATAATAGTTGAAGAACTGTTCCATTTTTGTGGAGACATATGCTGGAGCATTGTCAGTTTTTATCTGTGTAGGTATGCCCATAACTGCCATCACCTCTAGTAGGTGTGTAATAACGGAATCAGCTTTTTAAGAGTTGAGAGCAGTAGCCCATTGGAAACCTGAGAATGTGTCAATGGTATGATGCACATATTTCAAATTTTCAAATTCTGTAAAGTGAAAGACGTCCATTTGCCAGATCTCATTCCTCCGAAGGCCTTTAGGATTACAGCCTGCTGGCAGCGGAGTTTGGTTATAAAAGGAACAAGTAGGACAGTTTCTCAGTATCTCCTTGGCTTGTTGCCAAGTGATGGAGAAGTCCTTCTTTAAACCTTTGCTATTTACATGATGCTTTTTATGAAATTCTGAGGCTTCTAGCACAGTGCCAATTAATAAACAATCAATCTCGTCATTGCCTTGTGCTAGTGGTCCTGGCAGACCCATATGGGATCTGATACGTGTAATGTACAGAGGATTACTTCTGTTTCTGATTGTTTCCTGTAATTGTAAGAATGACAAGGTTAGTTCAGTATTATCAGGGACAAATTCTGCAGTCTCTATGTGCAAGACGACTCTCTCTCTGTATATTGGGAATCAGTAACTATGTTAAGAGGGTCTGTGAAATCCATAAGCACCATGAGAATTGCATATATCTGCCTTCTGTATAGATGTGTACGGACTTTACTTTACTTACTCTTTACTTACTACTTTACTTACCTCACCTGCTTTATAACCAGCCTTACCTGATTTGTTAGTGTCAGTGTAGAAGGTAAGAACTCCAGAAATGGGAGTTTGTCTTACAATGTGTGGAAGAATCCAAACTGTCTTTTTTATTAATTTAATTCTGTCGGTTTTGGGATAGTTGTTACTAATTGTTCCCAAAAAGTCGGTAAGAGCTATTTGTCAAAATTCATTATCCTTCCATAAGGAGGAAATTTCATCATTAGTTAAAGGTACTATAATTTCTGCTGGATCTTTTCCAGTCAGCTGGCAAAGTCTTAATTTGCCCTTTAAAATCAAATCAGAAATCTTTTCTATATACGTCTTTAACTTTTTATTCTGTTTATGTGGCAGAAATATCCATTCTAATATAGTGTCTTCCCTCTGTATCAGAATTCCAGAAGGATATTCGTTGGATGGTAAGATGACCAGAATGTAGTCTAAATCAAGGTTTATCCGATCTACATGTGCATCCAAAATTCTGTTTTCTATCCATTGTAACTCTTTTTCTGCCTCAGCAGATAATATTTGTGGACTGTTTAGGTCCTTATCACCTTTTAGTGCCATTTTTAAATGCTTTAAGTCATGTCCTTCTACACCAATAATCATCTGTAATTGAGAAATTTCTCCTAGTAGCTTCTGCAGACTGTTAAGAGTTTGATAATGGTCCCTTCTAATTTGCATCTTCTATGGTCTAATTCTTTGTAAGTCTATCTTATATCCTAAATAGTTAATAGAATCTCCTCTTTGTATCTTTTTGGGGGCTATGTGTAACCCCCATCTAGGCAGAACTTTCTTTACCATGTCAATCATATGTTCCAAGGTTTCCTTATTAGAATCTGATAAAAGAATATCATCCATATAATGATAAACAAGAGATTGTGGAAATTTTTTACAAATTATTTCCAAAAGTTGTTGTACAAAGTGTTGACACAAAGTAGAACTATTTAGCATCCCCTGAGGTAAAACTTTCCACTGGTATCTCCGAACTGGCTGTGAGTTATTAAGAGTTGGTACAGTAAATGCAAATTTTTCTCTATCACTTTCTTGTAATGGTATAGTGAAAAAGCAGTCTTTCGGGTCAATTACTATGATTGGCCATCCTTTAGGTATTAAGGAAGGCAGTGGCATTCCAGGCTGTAGAGACCCCATAGGTTGAATTACCTTATTTATGGATCTCAGGTCTGTCAGCATTCTCCACTTACCTGACTTCTTCTTGATAACAAATACAGAAGAATTCCAAGGACTGGCAGATTGCTGACCAGCCTCTAGCTGTTTCTGTACTAACTTTTCTAGAGCCTCTAGCTTTTCAGAGGTCAAAGGCCATTGCCATATCCAGACAGGTTCATCTGTAAGCTAATTTAATGGCAGGGCCTTTGGTTCCTCTGAAGGCCTATCATTTGTATTTAGTTTCTGTACAGCCTGGATAGTTGGTAGCCATTTTACATGGCATCTTACCCAATCCTTCCTACTATCCAGTGATTTTCTAGAATTCGTATCTGACATTGGAGGGATGTTAATTTGAGTATTGCATTGCTGTAATTGAATTGGTACTCTGTCTAGATAGAGTTCGATGGAGTGTTAACTCGGTGGTCTGCATTGGACTGGAAGGACAGAAAGGAAGACTGAAACCATACGTGGCAGATCTCTGGGGTCATGAGGCCAAGACTTTTGGATAATAATAGTCACATCAGCCTCAGTTTCTACTAAGCCTTTAATAACTTTACCATTAACTTTTATTTCTAACTGAGGCCTAGAATCATTAATAGAAGCTTGCCAAAATATGCGTTTCTCATTTTTACTAGTCACATTTGATTCTTCATCACTATTCAAACTACCATCTAGAGCAGTATCATTTTCCACAATAGGCAAGGAACTATCTATTTGTCCTGTGAGAGATTGTCTCCCACTGCTACTGGGAATGATAGGGCCTTTCTCGATGTGGGGGACTGCTTGAGGCCCCCTTTGGAGTTTACCAATGTTAACAGGTTCCCTTGCATGTCCCCAGTCGATCTGCATTCATTAGTCCAATGTCTGCCCTTACCACATCTCCTACATAACCCAGAAATTCGCTAGAATTTCTTTGCCTTCAATTTCTCCATGAGACTCTTAACTCAGAGTCATGGGTTCGTGCCCCATGTTGGGCACAAAGTGATGGTGACAGAGAAGGCTTGTAGATTCAAAATACCTTTATTCAGATAAATACTAGCCAAGCATAAGCCAGAGTGTGGGTGCCCACAGGTTGCAAGCTAGCGTGGCCAGAGAGAAGGGGCCCCCATGTGTCTGCAGCCCTTTAAGAACCTATCCTGACCTCCCCTTGACCATGCCCTGACAGGCGTGGTCAAGCACACCTGTAGCCAGCCCTTAGGAAGCATGGTTACAGTGTCTCCCTACACTAGGCTATTAAACTTAGGGGAGAATAATATACCCCTTATCCCAAAAATAACATCAGCAGTTTTTACATAGTTTTTCATACTGCCTTAGTCACTGTTCTAATCCTGTGAAGAGACACCATGATCAAGGTAATACCTATAAAAGAAAGTACTCAACTGAAGGCTTGTTTATAGTTTCAGAGGTTTAGTCCATTATTGTGGTGAGAAGCATGGCAACACAGACATGGTGCTGGAGAAGTAGCTCAGAGTTGCATTCTGATCCACTGGCCAAGAGAGAGAGACAGAGAGACAGAGAGAGACACTCTGGCCTTGGCATGGGCTTTTGAAACCTCAAAGCCCACCCCCAGTGACACACTTCCTCCAACAAGGCCACATCTCCTAATCCTTTCAAATAGTGCCACTCTCTGGTCATCAAGTATTCAAATATATAAGCCTATGGGGGCCATTTTATTTTATTTTATTTTATTTTATTTTATTATTGAATTACAAACAAGATTGAATTACATGACAATCCCAGTTCCCTTCTCCCTCCCTTCCTTCCCTACCACCACCCCATCTAAAACCCTACCTATCACATAGCCTTTCTTCTAATCTACACCTGACTCAACCTTTCTGCTTCCTCATGACCTCTGCATCCTTCCTTTTCTTCCATTCTCATTCTCATAGCTCCCTCCCGCCTCTTCCCATGCTCTCAATTTGCTCAGGGGATGGTGACCCTTTCCCCTTCTCCAGGGGACATAGTTTGTCTCTTTTAGGGTCTATGGGGGCCTAATTTATTTATTTATTTATTTATTTATTTATTTATTTTGAGACAGTGTTTCTCTGTGTGGCTTTGGAGCCTGTCCTGGAACCCACTCTGTAGACCAGGCTGGCCCCAAACTCACAGAGATCCCCCTGTTCTGCCTCCTCAGTGCTGGGATTACAGGTGTATGCCACCACCATTTTTATGAAAATGGTCCCCATAGGCCCATAGGGAATGGCACTATTAGGAGGTATGACCTTGTTGGAGGAAGTGTGTCATTAGGAGTGGACTTTGGGATTTCAGATGCTCAAGCTAGGCCCAGTGTTGTTCTCTTCCTGCTGCCTTTAGATCCAGATGTAGAACTCTAAGCTCCTTCTCCAGCATCATGTCTGCCCGTGTGCCGCCATGGATGATACTGCAAGGATGATACTGAACTAAACCACTGAACTGTAAGACAGCCCTAGTTAAATGTTTTCCTTTATAAGATTTTCTGTGCTCATGGTGTCTTTTTGAAACAATCAAACCCAAACTAAGACACATACTAAGCAGTACACATGTATTTCAATCTAAACAAAACTTTAGAACACTATAGTTTGTATCTGAAGTGTGAGACACACATTTCTGGAAATGTGTAAGGCTCTGCCCCATAGTACATGAAACTTTAGGGAATTAAAGACAAATGCCTTAAAACAGATGGTATTATATATGAGCAGACATTACCCCTGGTTCATAGATGAGAGGCCCATTCAGGGCCCTGTAATAGAAGGACAAAGTTAGGATTAGAGCATTGGATTCATGAATCCCAGCCAACTGTCCTAAACTATGAGACATACCACTGAACAACCAAAAAAAACAAATCACCAATGGAGGAAATCCAAGGATTCAAAACTGGATGAAAGATGGGTGATGAATGGCAGGTATCATGGTGGTACCACTGATACCCCATTCAATGCACAGAACTATTTCTGTCCATTTTATCACCCAACAGTTAGTGCTAGGGCCCCTTCAAAGGCTGACTGATCTCATAGAACATGAGAGACTGAGAACATACAAATGCTGGGAGGGACTTTCTATTTATTTCATTGTCCACACTTCATGTATGGTTCAAAACCAAGAATGTCCAGTGGGTTGTGAGTAATAATGACTCCCAGATAATAAAAACATTCAAAATAGTCAAAGGGTTCTTGGCTTATTTTTTATCCAATAAATACTATATATATTTATATATCCAATAGCTACTATATATATATATATATTCTAATAAATACCACACACACACACACACACACACACACACACACACACATATATATATATATATATATATATATATATATATATGTCTTGGCCTGTTACTATGACCAAATGTCTGAGCAGATGCAATTTATGGAAAGTAAAGGTCTATTTTGGCTAGCAGTTTGAGGGATACCATCCCTCATGATGGGGAAAGGTGTGCCAGCAATTGGGTGAAGTGGCTAATCAAGCTTTCAGGAAGTGGGGCTACAAGACATCAAGGCCCACCCCCAGCTATCCACTTCCTCCAGTGAGGGGCCACCTCCTAAAAGTGCCACAATGTTCCCAAATATCCCCATCACCTGGGGACTATGTGTTTAAACACATGAACCCATGGGGAGCATTCATATTCAAACCACTATATCTTTTATCTTTTTATCTTTCCCTATTTTGCTTATCACTTTTATATAATTAGTGCTCTTAACAGAGGGCAAACTTGTTTTCAAATCAAGAAAATAGCAAATTCATTGCACACTACATAGCATGAACTGTAGCTTTACTGAAGTACTCCTCCCTCCCTGGATCCCTACCATGTCACAATGCAGGCGGAAAAAATGTAAGGAAATGAAAACAAATCCATCAAGAATTTGGACAGCACAGACAGGTGCAATTCAGGTGTGACAGCCCTCTGCAGGATGAGTTGGATTCTAACTAAACTCCAGATAGAAGTGAGATTAAGCAGTCTCCCAACCCGGGGCAGTCGATGCTGGCTTGTTTTCCCATGGCTAATCTGTGGCTGCTGTTAAACCTATAAGCCTATGCAATGAGTTCCCAGTGCTTAGGATGCCTGAAAGAGAAGGATGGGAACACAGACATGCAGAGTGTCCGGTTTCTTTCTTGGGCACTTGAGGGATTAGACTGACAAGTGAAGAAGTATTAGTCTGGGACAAAGATCTGGAGGATTCTCAGAAGCCGCCGATGGGAGGATGTGGGCTTTGAAGTCTGTCTGGAATTCCACAGCTGGTTTTCTGTTTGCTGATATGCAGCCATGAACAAGCAGTTTCGCTCTTCTGCCCTTCAGTGTTCTGTTCTATAATTGAGAACTTATGAAAATTTATTATAAAGCAAATGATTATAATAATCTTACAGAGACCTTGTAATAATCAAGATGATACAGTACCGGTATTGGAATGAGGCATCCAACACCTGGTCACTATGACAATGATGTTTTGCTTATCTAGATGATGAATATTAGGCACTGGTCTTTGTCCCTACACTGGTTGGGCACTGGGAACAAATTAAGACAGGCATAACTCAAAGTTCTCATAGACTAACATTCCAGTGAGAGACAGGGATATGTAAGATGTAAAAGAAAAATGACCGGTCATGGGTCTGGTGACATGGCCTAGTAGGTAAAGAAAGGTGCTGGCTGCCAAGCCCGACTTCTGAGTTCCAGCCCTGAATCTCACCTAGTAGAAAGAGAGAACTGGCTCCTGTTAGTTGTTCTCTGACCTCCACATACTATGCTGTGCACATACGTACCATCCCACATACGTGTGTATGTACATAAATGTCAAAAATGAACACACATATTAAGTGCTGGTTGTGCTGGTCGTGCTGGTCGTGGATTAAGTGCTAAGGGAAGATGCAGTTGGGAAGGAAGATGAAGGTTTAGAAGAGTGTGGCTGGTGGTGTAGCTCAGTGGTAGGGCACTAGAGTCCAGATGCAAGGTCCCGGATCCATCTCTAGCACTGGGTGGAGAATGAAAGTTGTAGAGATGTAGCTGGGAAATGCCGCTTCCAACTTGGATATGAAGATAAAGTCAGGTGATCACTTGGGCATAAAGCCTTCCAGACTAAGACAACCTCTGATAGAGCCTGAGGTGAGGCTGTGTCATATTTCACTACAAGGACAGAACTGACTCCCCGAAATTGTGCTCTGGCACACAGCTCCCAAGTGTGCACATGCACCTCCTTTGTTGACTTAAGGACATCATGCTGTCACCTGAAGCCCTTTAGCCTGTTGACAATTGCATTCCTGGAATAAGTAAATTCTACACTGGTGAGACTGGATAAAGAATGCCAGTGACCTTGTTAACTGCCAATGTGTCAATTTAAAATAATAAACTTTTCCCCCTAGTGAATCCTATTGATGGACAGTATCAGCAGGGCATGAAGTTGAGGGAACACTCTCTTTGAGGACTAGCTCAAGAAGATTGTTGTTTAATATCCTAAATATTCTTTTTTGAAGTCATGACAATGATGTTCAAATACACTGTAAAGAATCATGTGATCTTGAGGGCTGGAGAGACGGCTCAGGGGTTCAGAGTGTCGATAGTTCTTTCAGAGGACCAAGTTTTAGCTCCCAGAACCCAAGTCAGATGGCTTACAGATACCTATAACTCTAGCCAGCCCCAGGAGGACCTCTGCCTCTAGCCCTCTCCAGTACCAGCACTCCTGTCCACAAACTTATACACACACACACACACACACACACACACGCACACACACACACACTCACACACACACACAGGCTTGGCTGTTATCAGTTTGTTACCTCAACAGTTCAATTTATCATTTGTTATGATAGAGACAATATTGATACAGTCAGTCACAGCTTTGTTCTAGCCAGTAGCTTCAACTTGCTTGGCAACCATGTTTGTTATCAAATGGACAACAAACATTGGGTTAACTGACATGGTGCTAGCAACTGGACAGGCAGAGAACGGCTGGCAGGCGTGAGGGAGAAAGGGCTGTGAGAGTCCTGATGCACCGTCAGATAAAACAGCAGCCTTTATTTAATCTGAACGGCTGCTATGTGGTAGATGTGAGCCCTACACTTAGGAAACTAGCTTTATTCCAAACCCAGGGTAAGCCTATTGGGTGAAACTCCCCTTTTTGGAGTACAGCCCCGGGTAAACCACAGCACCAAGCAGGCTTCCCAGAGTCCTCCCTTTCCTAGAAATTGCCTGGCCTCCCAGAGAGAGAGTTGTTTACATGGATCAGTTGAAGTGCCCTTAAGATAAGAAAAAAACCCAGCCTTGTTTTCACTGTGCTGCCTCTCTGGCACCAGCACTTTTAGTTAAGTACGAAGAGGTGAACTCTACTAAAAGTATTCTAGATTCTAAACTCCAGGAAAGAGGAGAGAATTTCCCCAGGTCTACAGGAGTGCCTAGCTAGCAATGTTAGATACTCAAAAAACACATGTGGATGGATGGACGAATTGTCTCCTTTTTTCCTCTCTTGGTTTCTGACCTAGGAAGTTTAAAACCAGGAAATAAGGTGTGATCAGTAAGATGAAGAAAAAGGGCAGGGATTGAGGCTTTTCTCAAGACAGTAGGAGCTGTTTCTAGGGGGTGTGAGTTGAGATGGATGGAGTCTGTTTGGGTTGACAGGAAGAGGACCACAAAAAGCAATAGACAGCAAGACACTGAAAATACAGGCTTGGGGCTTGTATAAAAAGATCCATGTTGAAGCAAAGACCTAAAACTATCTCTGGTGATAATTAAAGCCCTAAGACATGACTCCCTGAGAGACTGTGTGGAGAGACTGGAGACTGAGCTGTAACCTAGTGACAAGACATGAACCTTCGGGCTCACTTCCAGCAACACAAAACAAAAGCATGCAAGTAGCTGCCCAATGTTTTCCTAAGAAATACCATTTTAAAACATTGCCTCAGCCTCAGCTTCTCCAGTTTCATAAATCAATATGTTAATTAACCTTGAAAAAGTAAGCATTTGGGGGGTTGGGGAGTTGGATCAGCATTTAAGAGCACTAGTTCCTCTTGAGAAGGGCTGGATTTGATTCCAAGCACCCATAGGATGACTCACAACTGTTTGTAACTCCCGTCTCAAGGACTCTGACCCCCTCTTCCAACCTCTCCAGACACCAGGCACACATTGTGTACATACGTACATTCAGGCAAAACACTGAGGCACATAAAGTAATAAATCAACTTAAAATTTACAAAAACATTAAGGTAAGCATTTGAGGACTGGAGATGTAGCTCTGTTGGTAGAATGCTTGTCTAGCATGCATGAAGCCCTGGTTGTGATATCCAGCACCACAGAAACTGACATGGTGGTAAGCCTTGAAGGCTAGCACCGCTGAGGTGGAGGCAGGGAGGCCAAAAGTTCAGTTTCATCCTTGGTTGCACAGTGGGTCTGAGGACAGCCTGACATATGTTTGATCCTGCCTCAAAAAAACAAAAATAAAACAAAACAGGTAAACATGCTGGAAGATGAAATTCAAACAGTACTTGCTTAGCATTGTGTAGGACCCCGAGTTCTATCCCAGCACCGAAAAACGTTAACCAGTAGTGATAACACCCCCCTCCATGTGGTGGTGCACACCCTTAATCCCAGCACTAAAGAGGCAGGGGCAGGTAGATCTCTGTGAGTTCCAGGCCAGACTGGGCTACATATTTAATTCCAGGCCAGTCAGAACTAAAAGTGTAGTGAAAGGTGAAGAGTTTCTAGGGAACTCTGTAAATATAAAAATTGAGAAAGGAGCTTGAAATGTAGCTCAGTCCCCTGGGTCCCTTCCCCAGCAACGAAAACCCAAAAAAGGACAAAAATAAAGAAAGAAAATAAAGAAATGGACAACATGAAACTCTCCAACTTTCCTCCTCCCGATGCTTGCTTTCATCTCAGTCATGAATGAACATGAAGGAAACTCTACAATGAGCTTCCTCCTCCTCTTTCTGGCTTACTTACAGAAAACAAAGGTTTACTTTGTTGTCGTTGGAATTTGGGGCAGTCTTGGTGCATAGGCCTGGATGCCCTGGTATTCTGTAGGTAACCCAGATTGCCCTGGAGTTGGAGTGAGTCTCCTGACTCGGCCTCCCGAGTAATGGGATCACAGGTGTGACCCCCTCCTTTGTTTTGTAATATTTTCACATGTATGTAATGTACTTTGGTCATATTCACCCTGTTACCCTCTCTAGCCCTGTTCCACCCGTCTCTCCTGTCTTCTAAAATAACCCCTTTAAAAATTGAGACTCCCCACATGAGAAAAAGTGTGTGATGTTCATCTTTTGAAACTGGGATGGGATGGCCTCTAGTTACCTAAAAATGAAATAATACATTCTTCTTCATGGCTGAATGAGACTCTATGATGTATGCGGCTCATATTGTCTTTATCTGTTCATCTGCTGTGGATTCTGTAACTTTTTCCTTCTTCATTTAAGCACTGACGGGTTCCTAGGGTTCATCTTGTTCAAACTGTTGGTAAATTACTCAGTCAGAATTCAGTTCCACAACCTGCATTTGGGGAGAGCCCGATCCACTGTGCTCATCGCCGTACCCTTATCCTTTATCTGCTCACTCAGCAGTTTGTTAAAGCAGTGAGTGACGCCTCACTTTCTGAGGATGTCCTACATTCTGACCTAAATACAGATGGAATCATGACTGAGCCCTGTCTTCAAAGGGCTCACAGTTAAAGTTGGGGAAGGTGAACCTATGGGCAGGTAACAGACACAGACGTTAATAACTTTGCTGAAAGATCATGGGGCAAATACAGCATTATGGTAAAGGTGTGTGAAAAAGTAAATTATTTGAATGTCATCCTATGGTTAGATATCATTTTGTCCATTGGTGCTCTGAAAGTGAGGGAAGGCGGCATTATTTCTCTTGCTTTTTCTCTTTGGTGCTGGGGACAAAAGCCAGGGCCTTTTGTGTGCAGGACAAGTGCTCTGCTACTTAGCTACACTCTCAAGGTGAAGGATTGTCTCCAAGGGCAGAATACAGCTGTCCAGGCTTCTCACCAATACCCACCCCAATTCCTTCACCGCTCGATGGTCCAGCTGTAGAAATCCAGAGAGAAGGAGGGCCTTTGTTAGAACATGGTTGCTACATAAGGGTAGCACCCAGCCTCCAGGCCATCAATGCAAGAGGACTTAGCACACTGCATGACATCCCCATCCTCAAATGTCAGGCAGCCAATGACTAAGATGGCAGGCTACTTTGAATGGCAGTGTCTTTGTGCTGTGTGACTTTTAAAAACAGTGGTTCCCACTTCTGATAATAGGCCAGGACCTGCTGTTCACACAGTGGATCTATCTCTCTGCATACCTTGCATGTGTGCAATGTAGAGGAGTCAAGAGCTTAGCGAAGAACTTACTACCTCCCCCGAGGTCTGTCAGTGTGACTCAGGATTGTAGTGACTCACTGCAAGCCTCTGCACAAAGCCTGATGAGGTTTGTAAGTGAAGGAGCATTTTTGTTAAACAGATTTAAAAATGCACCTGTGCAGTGGTTTCCTGAGAGCGATGGGAAGAATCGGGGCTGGGACTCCTAAACAAAACCATCTGTATATTAATCTCACTCTCTATGACTATATAATAAATAGTCATGCTGTAGTTTGCAAGCCAGTTAATAATTAAAACATCCATTTTAGCATACATTTTTTTTTTTTTGCTGTTCAAACAAGAAGTAGGTAAGGCTGGGTGGGAGTGATACACGCCTTTATCCCAGCACTCAGGAGGCAGAGACAAGCAGATCTCTGTGAGTTTGAGGCCAGCCTGGTGTTATTTATATATAATTAGAGAATGTAGCCTTTTTAGACTTCTTGTTCCCCTGTATCTTTTCATTTCTGTTTTACTACTGAATAATATGCCGTTGTTTGTACTGCTTTGCTTAGCCAATGAGTTGAACCAAAAAGTGCAAAGTTTGTTATAAAAAGTAAATCAGCCAGGCTGAGGCTATATCTCAGTTTGGGCACAAACTGGGAATGGTCGTGAACACTCGTGGATCCCAGCACCCAGAAAGTGGAAACGGGAGAACAGCACGCTCAAGATCATTCGCTGTCACATAGCAGATTAAAGGCTATATGAGACTCTGTTAAAACAAAAACCACCTTGATTTCTGAAGGAATAAAACAGAAGCTCCAAGTGGATTTGGAGAGGGAAGTGGGTGTCTACAGGGCCCCGGGTTAGTGGCCTCGAGGTGGGAACTGCGTTCATCTATTCAGCTGTTGGTGAGAGCCCTCTGTGGGCAGTCAGGGTTACAGGTGCTAGAGAAAACAGGGGACGGGGGCAGCCCTTTACTTCCTAAAGATTACACTTTGGCTGGGTGCAAGGGGTATGATTGCCCCTGGTCTGCCCTGCTCTGCATCTGTCCAGGCATGGGCCAGGACAGGGGAATTGGCCCAGGCTGGACACAACGTCACTATGGCTCTCTCTTATCTCTCTGAGCAGATTGAAGAAGGGGGAAAAGCCGATGTGGTGCGCTCAGGACTGCAGGCTGGGGACGAGGTCGTGCACATCAATGAGGTAGCACTGAGCAGTTCCAGGAGGGAGGCTGTCTCCCTGGTGAAAGGGTCCTACAAGACCCTCCGGCTGGTGGTGCGCAGGTAAGTGCACTGGTGCCCCACCCTGTCCCTTCTAGCACATCACTGTCACTTTTAGAGGGGGTCTATATACAGGTTTTTCTTTTCCTTTCTTCCTGCCCGTGCTGTGGTATGGGACAGGAAGTGGAGTGAAGACATTTGGGCACTGTGTCTCTTTTGAAACCCTCCCCGGATTTTAGAGTTAGTATCGGCTTGTCACAGAGGAGCTTAGCTGTCCTTCCTAAATTCTGGGTTTGATGAGGACTGATGCATCCCAGGTGTGGCTGGAGCTCTAAGCAACCCTGTGTTCTGGACCTAGAGAAAGTTGTTAACTTGGAACTAATTGAAGTGACATCTTGTTAGCCCTGCCTACAACTCGGTGCTGAAAAACTGGTGGCTTCCTCTTGTTTGGACATCTTAGGAGTGATGGATCCTTTTTTTGGGAAAGGCTCACTTGCAATTTTTTAAATTAATTAATTATTTTGCATGTGTGTGTGTGTGTATGTGTGTTTGTGTGTGTGTGAGTGTCTGTGTGTGTCTTTGTGTGTCTGTGTGTGTGTGTACACCAGTTTATGTGTATCATATATATGTAGGAGCCTGAAGAAACCAGAAAAAGGGTATCTTTAAAAAAAATTGTATTGATTATTTGGGAATCTGACATGGTGCACCCCAATCATGCTCACCTCCCAGTCTCCCCCCCTCCCCTTGTGACATCCCCCATCCATACTCACCGGAGCCTGGTCAAATTCCTAGTGGTTGCCCTCCAAGGGAGGGATAGTGTTTCTCCACCTGCATCCATTCCAGAAGCCATCAACCAAGGAGATCAGTGCAGTGGCTGGAGAGGTGCAGGCCCAGCTCTCCCTCTAGGGGCAGGGAAAGAGTATTTTAATCCCCTGGAGTTACAAAAGGCTGTGAGCTATACCATGTGGGTGCTAGTAACTAAACTCAGGTCCTAACCACTGAGCCACCTCTCCAGCCCATTGCTTGCAGTTTTGATGTCTCACAGTAATAAGGTCTCGTTCTCCCAAAGCCAACTCTTGGTGAACATAATTATCTATGGAAAATGGAAGGGACTTGGTTTATTCATCCCTGTTACAAACCAAGCACAGCTGAGATGTTTTCCATATGTTGACTCATTTAACCTGTACTAGAACCCCAAGAGAAGATGTCAAAGATAGAGGCTCAGTGGATAAAGGTGTCTGCTGCCAAGTCTGATGACCTGAGTTCAATTTCCAGGACCCAAATCAAAGAAGGAAAAGACCATTTGGACCCTGACCTCCATACTTGTTGCCATAGTACACACATATACATATATAGATACACATAAGTAAGTATAATCTTAAATTGGTTTTATAAGAAAGTCCTCTTGATGTAGCTCTCACTTTGCAGGCAAGAGGTAAAGCAAATCCCTGAAGGTGTGGGGCTGACAAGGTGAAAACTCTGAGTAGCCTGGAATGCCTGGTCTTGTGTCATGGGGGTGGGCTGGGGCATAACCTGAACTCCCTCAGGTTTCTGTCACCTCAGAAGCCCCTTGCTCCTGCAGCAACTTATTCCATCATGGAAGCCATTTTCCTAGTGAATCTTGATTGGAATTTACCTCCTCCCTATCATAGGACATAAATCCAGAAAAGCCACCTGTTGTCTCTCCAAGGTGATGACTTTGCTCAGTGTGCTAGTGTGTCTGCCTACTCTTTGGGGCTGTCAGCCTCAAGTAGCTTCTCTGGCTGTCACTGGGACAGAGTGGCTGGTAAGCAAAGTCTCCAGTCAGATTAGAGCAGGGTGCAGATATTGTGGTCATCACCTGCTGCGTGTAATCATTTAACTTCAGTGAAGATTCAGTTTCTTCTTCGTTCTTGTCGTTATTTGCTTTTAAAATATAGCCTACACTGGTCTTAAACTCATCTTTGTGTCTTTACTGCCCAAGTGCTTGGATGATAGGCAAATGCCAGAATATCTTTAGTTGTTTTGTTGTTGTTTAGCATTTATTTATTTTTATGGATGTGTGTTTTGCCTGTATGTTTGTATATGTACCATATGCATGCAGTGCCCAAGGAGGCCAGAAGATGGTGCTGGATTCCCCAGAACTGGAGTTACAGATGGTTGTGAGCTGCCAGTCCTCTGCAAGAGCAGCAAGTGCGCTTAACCACTAAGCATCTCTCCATCCCAAATATTTATTTTCAGACAGCATCTTACTATAGTTTCTTCATCTTTAGTTGAGGATTAAAATACCGGCTTTATGTCATGATATGAAAATTACCTATTGTCTACCAAATGAGAGATAAATAAACTATTCTGCACCAAAAGGAAGGCTATTATACCATCTACAACACAAACTAGAGAACATTATGTTCTCCACATAATGAAAAGAATAGAAAGGCATACTCTGGTCTCTTCAGTGGATGTTGTGGGTAGAATTCCTGCAGAAAGTAGAGTGGTAGTTGCCTGAGATGAAGTCTAAGGGAAATGCAGAGATACTGGTCAAAGGGCACAGACTTCAGTTAGAAGGTGAAAGAGGCCAGTTGTGGTGAGAACTGTATCCTACAGTGGGAAGGTAGAAGTATGACAAGTTTTTGAGGACCATAAAGTGAATTTAAGGCCAACTGGGGTCAGTAGGACCCTCTCTCCTAAAAAAACCAACCAACCAAGACGTGATATGTAGCCTGTGACTATTATTGCTGATACTGTGTTAAATATTTGCAATTTGCTGAGATAACTGTTAGATATCTTCACCACGAGCGTGCCTGAGTGCACCCACCACACCCACATGCATGCAAAGGTAATAGTGTGGTGTGTGGTTAGTGTGTGCGTTGATTAATTTGATTGTAGTAGTCATTACATAATGCATACATATATCAAATCATTACAGTAGCCATCTTGAATATATACTGCTTCTTAGTGGAGAGGATTCTGATAATTGAATCTAGCCCTCACTCAAGTTGAGAACATGTTCTACTCCAGCGGTACCATCAAATGGTTACATATGTGACTGCCTACATATCCAGAAGCCCCCGTCTTGTTCCCTCGGTGAATTAATCACAGTTTTGGGGTCTGTGATCTGCTTATAGGTCTAAAATTGGTGCAGGACATCCCAGAGCTTCTGTGATTTAGGAGTGTAAAAATCACATTACATGAATTCACAAGCAACTAGAGTGTAAACCGAAATGGCCATGTGCTAATTCATTTTGAAATGGACACCTCTAAATGGACCAAGAAACAGTCTAATTCATCACTACAGGAATACTGAAAGGGAAGTTGATGGCCTCTGCCTGGTTATAGAGAGTGGTCCTGTGGTTGCTGACGTGCGTGACATCTGTTCTGAAGGCCAGATGCTCTGCCTGCCCATGTCCAGTCCCCACCCCTTCACGCCCCCCGCCCCACCCCCCGTGGACCCCAGGAAATCACCCCACCAAAATCCTCCTCTTCATCCCCAGTTCCTCACCACCAAATCCCCTTTCTGCTTGACACATTCTTTCTTTAGATATGTTAATGAAATCGATGAGGTTACCAGCAGTCTTGCACTCACACTCGCTGCCACTGGTGTGGGAAACATTTTGTCTCTGGGTGCCTGTGGAAGGCATCCTAGCTCATCCATGTTTAGCATCAACTCTCTGCACTAGAGAGAAAGTGGCCTGGCTTGTTTCTCTCACAGACAAGCTGCAGGAGACATGGAAGGGTGTTTCTCCTCCATACCCCGGGATCCGAGGCAAGCACCTGGGCTGGATTCTGCAGGCCTCATATCCTGAAATCCAGCTTTTATATCCTGGCCTCAGCCTGAGATTTCATTCCTTTCCATTTTAACAAAATGATTTGTGATATTTCATTTATTAGCTTGCTTGTTTGCTTTCATAAGTGATCTCAATACTGATAGTAATAATACATTTTCTGAAAACATAACTGATAACTGTCTGTGGAGGGGGAATAAACTTGTATAGTTGGCATTTGTGTAACAGCTAGCCCTCTACCTGATTCTCTTAAAGTTATTTTGCATGGGTGAGGGTAACACCTGTAGGTTGGCCACATAAAAATGCCAAGAGTAATGGTGTTTACGTGAGTTTCGGGGTGACTGAAAACTAGCTGAAGTAGAAACACCTTCTTAAAAGGCAACAATGACCAGAGACATGCCAAGTCCCCAGTGAGCTGCGGGTCAGAGATCTTGGGATTTCTGCTGACCCATGAAGAGGGCGGAGCATAGCCTTTCTTGAGTGCTAAAGGGCAGTCTGAAGGCTGCAAGGACGGAGAATGGGGTGCTGTGTGGGTCCCAGATGGAAGGCCTACAGCTGGTGGTGGATGCTGGAGATGATATGATAAAATAGAAAAGGCCTTCCAAGGGGAGAGTAAACAACTCCTGGCTGGGGAAACCTTCATGGAATGCAAAGACCCAAAGCCCATATACAAAGAGTGTTAATTAGGATAAGACACACAGGCCCAGTTAACACCCAAATCCTCCCTGAAGTCAACAGACATTTCATTTGGTAGGTATGTGTAAAATACTTGTCTGAGGGCAGGGAACCTTCAGAAGGGAACTGATAGACATGGGGAATGTCTACAGGTTTAATTGAACTGTGTATGATGCAGGTGCTGAGAGAGAGAGAGACAGAGACAGAGACAGAGACAGAGACAGAGACAGAGACACAGAGACAAAGGTGGCTGAGTGGTTAAGAGCACTGACTGCTCTTCCAGAGGACATGGGTTGGTGTCTCAGCACCCACACGGCAGGCCATAACTGTCTGTAAATCCAGTCCAGGGAATGCAATACCCTCTTCTGACTACCTCAGGTACCAGGCATGCACATGATATACAGATATACCTGCAACTAAACACCCATACAGATAAAATAAATAAGGTTGGCCAGGTGTGGTGATGTATGCCTCTAAGCGCTGCACTCTGCAAGCAGAGACAAGCTGATATCTGAGTTTTTGGCCAGCCTGGTCTACATGGCAAGTTCCAGGACAGCCAGGCCATAGAGAGACACTGTTTCAAAAAAGTAATAATAATAGACAGATATTTTAAAAACAATCTCCCAAAAAGATTTATTTTTATCACACACACACACACACACACACACACACACACACACACACACACGAGGGGTACTCATATGTGCAGAAGGCCACAAGAGGGTGTCAGATCCTCTGGTGCTTAGTCACAGGTGGTTGTAAGCCACCCAGTATAGATGCTGGAAACTAAGCTATGATTTGCACCTCTGACGTGTAAAACTGCATTATATCTGAAGATCGCAAGTGATTGATATGCTTCAGTCAGTGCTGTCCAAGCAGGGGTTCAATCCCCTTCCAGCTGGACAGTCAGAGACAGGAGGATCCTGAGGGCTTGCTGGTCAGCCAGTCTAGCTGATCAGCCAGCAACAGATTGGCAAGGAATACTGACTGAAAAAATGAGGTAGATGAGTCAGCAGGATGTCCATGTGAGTGAAGACACTTGCTGACCATGCCAGGAGATCCAAGTTCAAGCCTCAGAGCTCAGGAAAGGTAGAAGGACCTACAAATGCATACATACACACATACATGCCCTATAGCTCCTATTGTCAACCTTTGGCTTCCACGTGCACCTGCAGACTTATGCATGCATACATAATATGCATCAAAAATTAATTTTAAAAGATAATAAGATATTTTTATTACAAATAGTATCTTGTTCTTTTTTTTTCTTTTTTTCTTCCTTTTTTTTTTTTTTTAAAAAAAAAACAACTTTCTTTTTGGGTTTTTCAGACAGGGTTTCTTTGTGTAACAGCCCTGGCTGTCCTGGAATTCTCTTTGTAGACCAGACTGGCCTCAAACTCACAGAGATCACCTGCCTCTGCCTCCCAAGTACTGTGATTAAAGGTGTACACCATCATGCCCCTCTTGTAGCTTGTATCCTGTTCTTAAACTTGGTATACCCTTACACACACACACACACACACACACACACACACACACACACACACACTTGTTAGTTAAGCAATTTAAATTTAATTGGTAAGAAAAAACTGAGTACTTTTTATGGTAACTGTTTTGTTTGTCCTTTTTTATTTATTAACTTTTTTGAGACAGGATCTTACTGTGTAGTCCTGGCTGTCCTGGAACTTGCTGTATAGACCAGGCTGGCCTCCAACTGAGAGAGATCCACTTGCCTCTGCCTCCGAAATGCTGGGATTAAAAGTGTTCACCACCATTGTCTCAGTTTTGTGCTTTTGACAAGGTTCGTGCTAGAAATGTGGACGTTGGGATACACAGGGCAGCAGTGAAACTGAAGCTGTCTGGATTGGAAGTCTGAGGGTATTAGGACTAGCTGTGGAATTTTGGGCAAATCGCTTAATCTCTGTGAGACTTAACTGAGAAATGTGTGACTGCAGTATTTAGTGTGGTGATCTGAAAATAAAGTGTGCATTTGTTAAGTAAATGACCTCCTTGAGAAGGTCCACCTTGGTCTCTAGACCAGAGGGTGCAAACCTGGGTCCCAGCCAAAGTAGGATTTCAGTGGGAAGAGATCCTCCTACACAGAGGAAGGAGTGCGACTCGTTCAGGACAGACAGTGGGGAGCTGGAGAGACGGCTCAGAGGTTAACAGCCCTGACTGCTCTTCCAGAGGTCCTGAGTTCAATTCCCAGCACCCACCATATGGCAGCTCACCACTGTCTGTAGCACGCAAGTGGTGTACAAACATACAAGCAAAATGATCATATACATTAAAAAATAAAAAAAATATATCCAGGATAGGCTCCAAAGCTACACAGAGAAACCCTGTCTCAAAACAACAACAACAACAAAACAAAAAAACAAAAAACAAAGAACAAAAAAACAACCCTGTCTCAGGACAGTGGATCGTGCTTTTCAAAGTGAAACTGATACTATTAGCTTTTGTTTGTATTTTGTTTTTGAGACAAGGTCTCATGTAGCCCAGGCTACCCTTACACTCAGTCTGTAGCCAAGGGGAGACTTGAACTTCTGGTCTTCCTCACTGCACCTCCTGGGGAACTGCATCACACACCACCATGCCTGGCCTCTGCAGTGTTAGCGGTGGGACTCAGCCCTTTGTATGTACTGGATGCTCTGCCACCTGCAGAACAACCACAGCCCTTATTCTTAGTTCTTTGAGATGGGGGTCTCACTTTGTAGCTCAGGTAGGCCTTGAGCACATCGTGGTAATCCTCCTGGCCTTTGCCTCCCGAATGAGCCATCACATCTGGCTTAAAACTCCCTATTTTAAAAACAAGAATTTTTTGTTTTGTTTTTTGAGACAGGGTTTCTGGAACTCCCTCTGTAGACCAGGCTGACCTCAAACTCACAGAGATCCCCCTGGCTCTGCCTCCCTGGTGCTGGGAGTAAAGGTGTGCACAACCACTGCGTGGCAAATGCAAGAAAATTTGAAAATCTGTGTCATAAATGGAGGTCTGCAAGCTTGCATGAGGACCTTCTGTTACAGTTTCAGCTCATAAAAAATATTGTAAGACTATACTCTTTAGTGTCAATAAGTAAAATATGGCAGATTTGAAAGACTACAACCCTTTGTGCTAAGAGGGATCTTATTTGTAAAGAGCCTGTTTTGGAATGGGGGTTTTGACAAAAGGTGGTCTACTCTGGAAAACCTGAACTGGGAGGAATTGTGGGTCACTAGCCAACACAGCTTGTGGTGGGAAGCTGAGCTCCAAAAAGGGAAGAACTCACTAGGCTAGGGCTCTTGCACCATCTGGGGCTCTTTGGTCCCTAGGATTCATCAGAGGGATGAATCGACCAGGTTACTCCCACTCAGGCAGGGCAATCTGAAGACAAGCCCTTTGGATCATGCAGAATGGTGTCTTCGGTGAAATAAGGTATCAAGAGGGAACTACCAAAAGGGCAGGCAAATCTCTTCGAGTTCAAAGCCAGCCTGGTCTACACAACACAATGACTTCTAAGACAGCTAGGGCTCTGTCTCAAAAAACAAAAACAATAGAAAAAAAGGTAGTTTTATTTCAATTTCCTTAAAAATCTCTTTTGATGAACTCTTATTGCAAAATGCTTTAACACAGGTGTTCTGTTAATGCTTTGGATCTGAACTTTCCTTCAAAAGCTGTGTGAAGGCTGGTCCCAACGCTAAGTCCCTCTCAGGACGGTGTTTGGGAAGTGACTTAGTTGGTCTCAAATGTAAGAAGCCTGCCCTTTGGACTATATTTTGCTCACCCTTTCTCTTTTGCATTCTCTTTCTCCCTTTCCTCACAGCCATCATGTTGCCCCACCATCCCCTGTCTTACCTGATGTTGAGGTGGAGATGGGAGAATCAAATGGTCTCAGACTGAAACTGAGCACAAATCAATCTTCCCCCTTTAATGCAGTTTTCCTGGGTGTTTTGTCATAGCAATGAGAAGTTAACACTGTTGATCAGAACTGGTGGCTGTGAGAGGATAGGAGCTTGAAGTCAGGCAAGTAGGGGAGGTTACAGAGTCATGTGAAGGACCGGGAAGGGCTATAGTCTAAGAAATTATTTTCTCCCATAGAGTATAGCAATGAGTTGGCAAAGAAACAGGTTTGCTCACCCCCCCTTTTTTTATTAATAGTTAGTAGAGTTAATTTTGTATCCATTAAGCTGGCCTTCAACGGCATAGTGCTATTATGAGACATTTATTTCAAGATCATTGACTTGCAAATCTTGAGCAAGTTGCAATTTCAAACTCCATCTAGAAATAAAAGGTCAAAGGAATCTAATTCATGGAGGCAACAGATGTTTGGGCCAGTCATTCCAATCCAATAATGTCATCCCACTCTTTATATGAAGAAATGATTCCCTGACCGCAGAAATGTAGGACGGGGCCCCTCCAGGACCGTGTGGGCCCCAGGGCAGCGGTGAATTCAGCTTCAGTTTTAGGCCTGGGGGTGGAGGTGGGGGAAGCAGCTGCTGGAGAAAGGAGGTTTGATTTCAGGGACTGGTGTAGGAACGCAAGTCAGCAGAATGTCCCAAGGGAGCTAGGGAAATTCAAGGTCAGAAGGAAATCTTTTTGTTTAAAATACTATCCTGGTGAATTAAAAATCAGGTTTTGGTCTTCCCTGGTTTTGTTTTCTGGTTGCTTTTTCAGTAGCACAAATCTTTCAGCTACTAGCATGTGGGTAAGCCCCCACAGATCTTGGATGCAGTTACTTATTTTATATTTTTAGATAGCCTGGTCTGGCCTGGAATTTGCTACATAGACCTGGCTAGAATTGAACTCTCTGCCTTAGCCTCTGCTTGCCAAGTGCTAGGATAAAAGGGGCATGCCATCATGCCAGGCCAAGCTCCTGCATTTTCTACCTCCATAGGCTCACAAGACTAAGATTGTCATTTGAGTCTCACTGAACCAGGTAAACCACACAGCTAGAGCACACACATAGGCACTCAGTGCTCTTCTTAACTTAGCCCTTCCATTTCTCTCTAGTCTCTCTTTTCCCAGTGAAATATGGTCTTCTACCACAACTCATTCATAAACACATGCAAGCAGTTAAACGAACATACTCGCACACACATAGACACACACACAGATTGAGAGAGAGAGAGAGAGAGAGAGAGAGAGAGAGAGAGAGAGAGAGAGAGAGAGAGAGATTGTTTATTTGTTCCAGCTGTCCTGAAACTCACTCTGTAGACCAGGCTGGTCTTGAACTCACAGAGATTCACCTGCCTCTGCCTCCCAAGTACTGGGATTAAAGGCATGTGCCGCCACCATCTGGCTTCAAGTTCTCTTTTATGTGCATAGCTATGGCCTCCTCTCCTCACCTCCACACAGATGTCAAATGAGAAATACTTCTGCTCCACGAAAGTTCTCATAACAACCTCACCTCTCTCGGAGCAGGGAGGGTAAATCCTCCAGACTATAGGAAGGGAGAAGATGTGTTGGACTTTACATGTGGCTCAGGTGGGCTTGCCTGCCATGCATGAAGCCCCAGGTTCAACCTGCAGCTTTAAACTGGGTTTGGTAACACGTGCCTCTATCCCACCCAACACTTGGAAGGTGGAGGCAGGAGGATCAGAAGTTCAAGGTTAGTCTGGGCTACATATCAAGCTCCAGTCCAACTTGAGGGCAGGGGAAATCATAAAGGAAGAGGGGGTGTCCATACTAGCCCTTGGAGGATTGTCCTAGAGACAAAATGCCTCATGACTTCTGTGTCCCTTGCCCATGCCTCCCTGGTGGCTGTGTGCCTCCTCTGGCCTCCTACCACAAGATCGTGTGCTCTTTGAAACTCTTAATTTGGGCAAGGGACTGGGATATGACTGCAAATCACAAGTTGTAACATGGTTTGCACCCCATTTTAGGAGCCAGCACTAGACTTCCCAAGGAGAAGTCAGTAGAACTGAGAACTGTGGTAATTCAGCCTCTTTACATTTCTTCCCATTGAGCATGCAGTTGAGAGGAGGAGAAGGCAGCTGTGGTGGCCTTCGACCCTCAGGCGCATTTCCAAGAAGCCTGGCATCATGGGAATTGGTGCAGTGTGCTTTGAAGAGGTATTTCAATCCTGCTGGGACCATACTCTGAGCAGCTTTGGCTTCCCTGGAGTTCTAGGCTTCAGTGTCACTGTGTAGAAGTCTCGGGTTTTGTTTCCTAACCAGTTGCTCCTTTCCGTGGAAAATTCATGTAGCACGTTATTGGGTTTCCTGGGAGGTATGTGATAAGATTCCCTTGCTGTAATGAGTAAGGGAACTTTTCCTCCCCTGAAGCATATAATGACAGCTACTATTTTTATTCGGTGGGTTACATGTGCTCACTGAACACTAGCCACATACAAAGAAAGGAATGCCTGATTGCTCCCCAGCGAGGGAGGCCTGATGATGAAAGACCCGATTTCATTCCTAGGATAGCATGGCTTTACTTCAGACAAATGTATTCCAAACTGGAGTTGCCACTCAGTGTCTGACCACTAAAGAATGACACTCAAATATCTATCTGAGCCTTTGAACATAAGGGTTGAGTACTGAGCTCACACAGAAGTTATGGCCTCATCCTTTCTCCCGGTTCTGAGTATGGATACACCAGTTAGAACCAGTCAGTTTGGTGATTCCAGTTGGAATGGAATTCTGCATCACAGAATCAAAATGACCTAGATATATGTCTTATACTTAGCTATACATTAGGATTGCCAAGAGATTTAAAAACAATAAGGAATGCTAATGTCTACTTTCACCCTCCAGGGAATCTAATTTCATTGATACCAATGTTGGCTTGGCTGGAAAATTTAAAAGCACCTAAATGACAGCTGCTCCAATTAAATAATAATGATAATGATAATAATAATAAAGACAGATTCTCAGTGGGGTCTAAGAACCATAGGTCTCTTTTGTAGGTTGAAGCAGTAATAAGAAACAGTGGGGAACCAGAAAATAGACACAGGAGAAAGATGTGGGCACAGAAGGAGGGCAGGTGCCTGAGAATCAAGAAGGTATGCCAAGAGGGCTGCGAGTCCAGTGGGGGGTGGGGCTTGCTTATGGAGGAATAGAGAGCAAAGACTGTAAGGGGATCCTGTTGCCAGTGACTCTGGCTGGTGAGGACCTGGAGAAGCTGCCAGGGAGGAAGGTTCCTCCAACAGCAGCTCCTGTGCTTACACATCTGTGAGCTTTGTTGTTTATGACTGTTAAATGGAAGTGTGGATTGTTATTTAAAAACTTAACTCTTTGGGGGGAATGGGGAGGGCATGGTCCCCTGTGGCTTGGGCAGGCCTCCAACTCACTCTATAACTGAGGGTGACTTTGAACAGATTGCTCTCATCAAGTGCTGGGATTACAGACATGAGCTACCAAATGAGTACTTGTGTAGGGCCCGGAGCTTCATGCATGCTAGGCAAGCACTCTACCTACTAAGCTGCAACCCCAGAACCCCACCTTTTGAAAAGATGTAGGCCCACAAGACTGGATTCAAGCAATCTTTTTGCCTCAGCTTCCTTAGTAACTGAAACAAAAGACATGTGTTATCGCATCCAGCTATTATTTTTCAGTTTTAAAAAGTAGACAATGTGGGCTGGAGAGATGGCTCAGGGTTAAGAGCACTAGCTGCTCTTCCAGATGTCCTGAGTTCAATTCTGGCAACCACATGGTGGCTCACAACCATCCGTTATGAGATCTAGTGCCCTCTTCTGGTGTGCAGATATACATGGAAGCAGAATGTTTTATACATAATAAATAAATAAAATCTTTTTTTTTAAGTAGACAATGTTAGTAGTGATAAGTGGACACCAACTGGGAAACCTTTGAAGGGCGGCACTTGTGGTGGCCTTTCCTTTTGAGCATCTGTCATCACATTCATCACTACATGCCATTGCTCTGAGACCACCTTATCTAGAAGGTTGGAGCAGGGGAGACAACAATGGCCGTCTTACTGTAGTTGCCATGCTGACATGTGGCATGCAATTATATAACTTCTGAGTGGTACGAACAGGAAGCAAATTTTGCGAGAAAGGTGGCTTCGTGCCACAGGGTACTGCTATGGAATAATCCTTTTGTACCACTGTGAAGATTTGTCACTGTGATTGGCTTAATAAGGAAGCTGACTGGCCAATAGCTGAACAGGACAAAGTTAGTCAGGAGAACCAGACGAAGAATGCTGGGAAGAAGAATGGTGGAGTCAGAGAAGTGGCCAGCAGTCAGAGAGAAGCAAGATGAGCATGCCGTGCTGAGAAAAGGTACCAAGCCACGTGACAGAGCGTAGATAAGAAATATGAATTAATTTAAAGTGTAAGAGCTAGTAACAAGCCTGAGCTCTTGGCCAAGCATTTATAATTAATATTAAGTCTCTGTGTCAGTTATTTTCAGAGCAGACGGTCAGGACAGGAAAACTCTGCCCACAGGCTACCCTCTTTCTAACAGTACAAACCACTGAAACCATTTCAGAGGGACTAGGAGAGGCAACTCTTGTAAAGAAAGCATTTAATTGGGGTGGCTTCCTTATAGTTTCAGAGGTTTAGTCCATTATCATCATGGTGGGGAGCATGGCAGCGTGCAGGCAGACATGGTGCTGGCTCCATCTTGATCAGAAGGCAACAGGAAGTGGCTGTGACACTGAGAGAAGTTTAAGCAAAAGACACCTCAAAGCCATCCCCACAATGACATGCTTCCTTCAACAAGACCATATCTGCTTCAACAAGGCTACACCTCCCAATAGTTCCTCTCCCTATGAGCTTTTGGGGACCAATTACATTAAGCCTCCACAATGACTAACCATTTTCTGATTAGACTTAAAACCTATAAGTAGAAATAAGTGGCTTGTGGTCAAGAACCTATGGTTGGGAGACTCATAGGTCATAGCATAGGTTTTAACCAGTGCTATCACTTCACTAAATTGATTTGAGTGTTTTATCAAACTACACTGTAAATAGTAAATCTATAACCATAGATTAGTGCAGCTCCCAGACCTCACTGAAGAAGCCTCTCTCTCTCTCTCTGTGTGTGTGTGTGTGTGTGTGTGTGTGTGTGTTGTGTATGTACATCTGTCTGTCTGTTTGTGTGTTTATCTGTGTGCTCAGTGGTTAGGGGTTATTACAGAAACCCATGGACTAGTCAAAGTACTGAATGTCCAGCCACAAATGAGACTAGTATATCCCACCTGCTTCCCCCAGCATTTTGGAAGAAGGGGCAGAAGATTTTAAGAGCCAGAGGTTGGGGAGGACTGGGGTGAGAGTGTCTTCTGGACATGACAGGACCACTACACGTGACATCACAGCAGCTATGGTTGCCTGCACAAGGTCTATGCGAGACCAAACACAGCAAACATTGGGGGAGGGGCTTACGAGGTCCTACCCCTATCTGGGGAACTATTGATGGCTCCTGGAGGGAGGGAGAATCACTGTCTTTTAAGGTAGCTGGTAGATGGGCCATGCTCCAGTGAATGGCCTCACATCCCCCATGTCAGTGTATGAGCAGCACAACTGGACTCAGTGCTATTTAAACAACAACAACAACAAAAAGACTGGCGCTGGGGAGGGAATTGGAGGTGTTGGGGTTGGGGTTCTGATCCAGGAGGAATTAGGGGAGGAGTAGAGGTTGAGTGTAATCAAAATGCATTGTATGCATGTATAATATTTTCAAAGAATTAACAAAAAACATTTAATTAAAAATAAATCTATCTGGAACGTACTCTTCCCAAAACTATTAGTTGTAATTTAGTGTTGCATCTCTGGCACCTGCTGTAAATCACACTCTGTCAGGAAAGCCATTTATCATCATCATCATCATCATCATCATCATCATCATCATCATCGTGGTCATCATCTTGTATGTATGGGAGGGGGGACGACACATGTACCAAGGCAGTGTGGAGCTCAAATGAGTCACTGCTCTCCTTCCATCTTCACATTCCTTCTGGGGCTCTAACTCCAGTCCCTAAGCTTGCTAGCAAGTGCCTCACCTACTGAACCACATTGCCCAAACAAGCCCAAGAAGCCTGTTTTTAACAGACTTGCCAAAGGGTTTAAAGGTTGCAGCCTGCAGGGTTATGGGCTCTGTCTTCTCAACACAAGGCATGGAATCGGTCTCTGCATGGGCAGCCCCAGAGTCATTTTCAAAAAGTCTCTAGTGTGATGACTCTCCTGGCCCCTTCTGTGCAAGCAAAGTTCAAAATTCGAAAACTGAACTTTGGTCAGAGGCTGGGGAGCATTCTTCTTATCTTTCCTAAAGCTATTCATAAGTGTTCATTCGAGAACACAACCCAAATGCAAGTCGCTTTATTTTCCCTTTAAATGCCAAGTGTTTGTAGCTGGCCCTCTTTCCAAGGGCATGGCATGCTGCAGAAGTTTCTAAAATTAGACCTTTCTGGTCCAGGTCACTGAGCAGCAATGGCCTCCTGATCGCTCTATTTACACAGATTTACTTCTGACACCTTCACAGCAACAGTGCTTACTTGATGAGGCATGAGGACCCACAGGAGGCTGTGGGAACTCTTGGTCAAATTCGCTGTGGGGTGGAGGGCGGTGATCCCTGGGCAGCAGCTCTGCCGGAGCAGTGGTGTTTGGATTTGGGGCCCTTTCAACCTTTGCCTTATGATTCGTCTCCCTCCATCACTGTCTCCACGGCAGGGCGGAGGTCAAAACCTCCGTATCAGTCCATGAGATACTATCGAGGAAAAAATGAGCTCATGTTCAGGAACTTAAGAGCCATTGGGGTTTCACTTTGTTTGTGTAGCCTATCTTAATGCTTCTTCTCTTGCAAGCTTGTAGACTTACAAGGCATTGTCTGCAACTCTAATTTAGGAACCTGTCAATATAAAATGCTCAGAAAAGTCTAACTTATCTTTGCTATATTTGCAGAAGAGCCTGGAAAATTGATTTTTTTTCTTTTTTGAAAAAATAATTATTTGTGTGTGTGTGTGTGTGTGTGTGTGTGTGTGTGCAACCATGCAAGGCCATGGAGGCTAGAAGAGGGTATCGGATCCCTGGAGCTGGCCTTACGGGTGTTTGTTAGCTGCCTGGCCTGATCTGGGAACTGAACCCAGTCCTCTGGAAGGGCAGTAGATGCTCTTAGCCACTGAGCCACCTCTCCAAAGAGGTTTGTTTCTTTTTATCTATTAATTTGTGTCAATCCCAGCCCCTAAATATGTAGACTACACAGATTGTATTAGAATGAAAAAGTTTTGAGATTAATATTTTAAAAGAAATGGGGATAAAAGAATAGAGGCACTTGAATTGAATATACATAAAATGATTGGACTGGACCACTACACACATTCATAAGATTCGAAAGACCTTCTGAAGAAGCAGATTATTTTGGATTATACTTACAATATTGCTTACAGAAATCAATTTTGATTAATGTATTATCCAGACATTCTGAATACATAGTTCTAATAAATAAAACTTTTAGCTGTAGAGCTTGTCTTTAATCCCAACCCTCCCAGAGGCAAAGGCAAGTGGGTCTCTGTGAACTCAAAGCCAGCCTGGTCTACACAGTGGGTTCCAGACTAGCCAGGGTTACATCATGAGACCCTGCCTTAAACAAACAAATAAATAAATAGGGCTCAACAAAACAAAATGAGCTTCCACACTAATCTCAGCATAAC
Organism: Cricetulus griseus; assembly: GCF_003668045.3. NCBI lineage: Eukaryota > Metazoa > Chordata > Mammalia > Rodentia > Cricetidae > Cricetulus > Cricetulus griseus. The sequence continues at coordinate 157,540,744 of NW_023276807.1, forward strand.
ACTGCAAACATATTTTTAATTTAGCTTAGACACAAAGCCTGATGTGCTCCACCTGTCTGTGTTCCCATGGGCTGGTTTTTCCCGCTTGCACAACCTTGAACGGACTCCAGGCTCAGCTCCAGGTGACCCTCACGCTCACTTTCCTTTGTTTTCCTTTGAAAACAGCACACACTGAGACTTTTGTTTTCCTAGGCGGGTTGATTTGCATTGCCTTAAGTAAATTAGCCTTGCTATCTAGTCCTGCTTGTTTAATGGGAGCAAGTCTACAGGCCAATAAAAACAGAGAGGAGGAAACAGCCTAGCAGAAGGGAGAAGGGTGGGGTTCTGTGTTCACTGAGATATGGGCTGGGCGCATCATTTTCTACCATACTTCCTCCCAAGAGAGAGCAAAACAAAATCCTACAGCCTGATCCCAATCACAGTTTGTCCTGTAATTTTTAAAAAATGGTCAGAAACTTCTTTAGTATTGGTGTAACCATTGTTTCATAAGAGAATATTGTAGACTTCCAGTGAGATTTTTGTCATTTCTCTTCCATTGTTCCTGGAAGGCTGGACTCTCCCAGGCCTTGCTTCTGAAGGCTGCACTCTCCCAGGCCTAGCGCTGCTTCTGAAAGCTGTGGTGTTTGTCTTTACCATCTGCCACTACCTGTTCCCTAAGTTCTTGGCTTATCCACTTTTCTTTCTGTTGCCTCCTCTAAATCTTCCCTCCCCCAAATTGTTCCTTCAGAGCTATTGCTTTCTTGTTTCATACCCCAAACCTTTCTGTCCCATTTCTTACTCTCCCCTGAATCAAAAGGGTGAAAATAGCAAAAAAAAAAAAAAAAAATCTCTTGAAAGCAATACAATCTTATACTAACTTAAAGTGAAGATAATAAAACTCTCTCTCTCTCTCTCTCTCTCTCTGTCTGTCTCTCTCTCTCTCTCTCTCTCTCTCTCTCTCTCTCTCTCTCTCTCTCACACACACACACACACACACACACACACACACACACACACTTGAGAGAGGGGTTTCAAGTAGACCAGGTTCAACTCTAACTCAATATGTAGACAAGAATGGTGTTGAACTTTAGATCCCCTCACCTTTACCTCCCAAGGACCAGGACTACAGTTATGCGTTGGACGCTCTGTTTAAGTGGTACCAGAGTTTGAACCTAGGCCTTTGTGTCTGCATTACTAGCTAGTCCTATTTTTACTTTAAAATGCAGTTTTGTGGTTGATCAATATTTCTCCATAAAGGAATAAGAGCACAGTAATCTCAGTGACAAATTGGTTGGTTGTATCTGTGTATAGGAAGGTTTTGTCCTATTATCTGTGTGTCGGTAAGTGTGTCCTGTCATTGAAGCAACCTTCAAGTCAAGCAGAAAGTAACCTTGAAGGCTGGCTTTAGCCAGGTCAGCCTGGGTGTTGTCAGTGTCTGGAGAGCTTGCTGTGTGACTCAGACTTCCCCAGAACCTCTGGCAGTACTGTCAGTCACAGCCCTCAGTGGCAATGGAGGTGGCCATGGAAGGATAAAGGGGATTTCAGAGGTTCTGATAGTGGACATAAAAGGGCTTATTTCACAGTTTTGGAAATAATTTAAAGAGATGTGTTAAGGTACATCTCAGACTCTTGAACATTTTGGAAAAGCAGTGATCAGCCTGTTCCGGGTTCAGCTCTCTCACCACAGTACCAGTGTGGGGGTTTATACTTCTATGGAAGGACTATCCTGAACTCCCTTTTCTCTGCCACCCAACCTTACTGAAATATTAGCACAAGCCAAAAATCCAACAAATTATTATTTGGTTTTTGTTGTTGGGTTTTTTTGTTTGTTTTGTTTTTTGGATTTTGTTGTTGTTGTTTTGAGACAGGGTTTCTCTGTGTAGTCCTAGTCCTGGCTGTCCTGGAACACACTCTGTAGACCAGGCTGTCTTCAAACTCGAAGAGATTTACCTGCCTCTGCCTTCTGAGTGCTTGGGATTAAAGGCATGCTTCACCACTACCCAGCATCCATGGCAACTCTTATAAAGGAAAACATTTAGTTGGGGCTGGCTTATAGTTCAACAGTTCAGAGGGTTAGTCCCTTATCAGCATGGTGGGAAGCATGGCAGCCTGCGGCAGATATGGTGCTTTAGAGGTAGCAGAGAGTTCTACATCTGGATCCACAGGCAGCAGAAAGAAAGATTAACAACCCTGGGCCTGGCTTGAACATTTGAAACTCCAGTGTCTACTTCCAGTGACATAATTCCTCCAACAAGGCTGCACCTACTCCAACAAGGCCACACCTCCTAATAGTGCTACTGGATATATGAGGCTATTTTCATTCAAACTACCATACCACTCTTGCTAGTTAAAGAAATAAATAAAGCAATAAATTTTTGTGTTAGCCAGGGAAAATGCTACCTTTGCTAGATCATTTGAATAGTCTTTGGATATAAGGCTAAGTCTGGAAAATAAAGCACCCTTCTCTCCTGTGGTTCTTCCCCTTGCTTCCCAGTTCCCTTGATAAAAGAGGTAGGGATTTAAGAGTTTGGGATGGTGGCTAGTATAGGTCCCTGGCTCAGTGTGTCTCGTCCCTGGCATCTAGCTGTACTCTTCCTAGCCTCCAGACAGAACTCAGCAGCCCTTGAGTCTATGGCCACTTTAGGCTTGGATGATGTCCCTGTGGCCACTGGGAGCCCCATGCTTGTAGACTCATCGGCTGCTCTGAACCTATTAGATTTAGACACTGCAGCCAGACACTGAAGCCTGAGCCAAGGACTTATCCTTGTGATCTCTTGTTGCGGGCCCACCCCCAGCTCAGCTCAACCCTATGGGAAATTCATCTCAAGTGTGCTCAGTAGCATCCAATGCTAGAGAATCTTCCTTCTGAAGACTAGGGACCCTTGCATGGAGGCAGGCTCCTGGGATCTCCAAGACGCCTTGAGCCCTGGCTTCCCTGTATTTATTTCCACACCCCCCCTCCTCCCTGCAGCCTGAGGGGAAGACAGAACTTGGTTCCCAGTGTGAGTTGTCATGGTTTTCCCACTCCTTCTCCTGATAGACAGGGATCTGAAGGACTGGGCCCCTTTTTACTGCTTCCCCAGCCTCAACACCAACCATAAATTTCTTGTCCTAGGTGGGAGGGGCATCAGCTTTGCACTATGAGGAAAAAAATAATGATTGGAATCCTCTATGTGGAGCCCAGGATAGGGTACACTTCTTTTTAGAAGTGTGGTTTGCTGAGCGGTGGTGGCATATGCCTTTAATCCCAGCACTAAGGAGGCAGAGGCAGATGGATCTCTGTGAGTTCGAGGCCAGCCTGGTATACAAAGTGAGTTCCAGAACAGGCTCCAAAGCTACAGAGAAACCCCATCTCAACTCCCCTACCCCCAGGGGAAAAAAAAAAAAAGAATAGAAGTGTGGTATTGTACCAGGAACTTCTATGAAATATGAATTCCCAGGTCTTTCTCTAAACTCTTCGAATCAGAAACTGGGGTTCAGGCCCAGCAGCCTGTGGTCCACCAAGCCCCTGCTGGGATCCTTATAGCCCTTAAGGAGCCATGGACATTACAGATTTCCAACGATTCTCTATCAACCAGCTCCTCTCATGGGTTTCAAGCCTGACATCTTGTTAAACAAACCAGATACTTTCTTAATCTCGTTGATTGATACCCACTAGCTAAACTGAAAACATTGTATGGTTAAAAGAAAGCAGTTCTCAACCTATAAATCTGGGACTCTGTCTGACACATGCTACCAGGACGTACCATTAGAATATTGTGTTGGTGAAATCAGCTGGCTATAGAAGACATGAAATTCCACAAAAACCTAAATAGACTAATTCTCGGAGACAGAGCAGAGTGGGGATTGCGGCAGGCTTCAGGCGGGTGAAGATGGGGACTTGCAATTGAATGGGGACAGCATTCTAGCTCTGTGCTGTAAAGAGAGTTCTGGAGGTGGGCTTGACAGTGAGGTCTTGACGGTGGACTTGAGTTCACTGAACTCAGTACTTAAAAGAGGTAAATATACTACAGTTAAGTTTTCAATTAAAAAAGAAGAATTTGGTGATTGGCCAGTAGTGTGGTACAGTGGTGGGGCATTTGCCTAGCCTGGGTGAGGTTTAATCCCCAGCACCAAGACAAAACTCAAAACAAACAAACAAAAAACCAGAAACCACCACCAACAGAATTTGGTAGTTAAAACAAAATGAAGCCCATGAGTTAAAACTTGCCTAAATTCTTAACAATACGTATCACTTTGAGAAAAATCACGTAGTTAACTTAGCTGTTGGCCTCAAAACACATCCTTGGAGGTTAAGGTTCATATGAGAATACAGCAACAGTTGCTGCTGGTAAACTTGGGTCTTTTTAGCAAATCATGGTCCAGTTTCTGAGCTAATGAAAGAATAAAAAGAAGCGGGTCAAATACATTTTAGTCTAAAATTCAAAGAAGTAGTTGTCTTCAATGTGATTTTTGAGACTCTGGGTAGTACACACTTAGACTGTTTCTATGTCTTAGGCTAAATGCCCCTCTGCATAACTCCTAGTGGTTTCTATCCTGTGTCTTCTACATATTGGAAAATCAATTGATCCCTCCCATGGGGCAGAAGGTAAGTCATTGAGAAGGGCCTGGCAATTGCCTACATCTGTTGATTTGGATAGAAGTCTCCCATGTCCCTTGTTATGCTTCTCTCCCCGTCATTTGGTTGTCAGAGGGATGCCGCCTCCTCCCTGGATGCAGCAATGGAGCATGTGGTATTGGCAGGTGATGAGGCTTTGGACTCCCTGCATGACTACTTCCTGCATTATTTGCCTGTCCAATGAAATACATTCTCAGCCATAAACACATCCTTAGAAAACTGTTCCACTCTAAGGAAGAACAGTGAATTTTCTCCTGTATCACTTCAAGACACATTCCCACAACTACAAATCCAGCTGCACTCATTGGCCCTTCTTTTATGATCTTACAACCACCCCATTCTAACCCCAGTTCCATGCTGCACCAATTTCCAGAGAGGAGAAAGTCTTTAAACACCATAGGCCTCCTTCTTGTGTCAATATATTTTATAAAGACAGTATTTTCATAAGCCCCAGAAAATTAGCTTGGGTAACTTCATCTAGATAAGACCTATGCTTGTAAAAGGCTGTTATCTTTCTTCTCCCAAGACTGTTCATTTAGGTGCTTTAAAAGGGGGAGAAGCTGGGGCTAGAGAGATGACTCAACAATTCAGAGAACTGGCTGTTCTTCCAGAGAATCTAGATTCAAGTCCCAGCACTCATTTTAGGGCTGAGCATTTACTATTCCCTCATTCTCTGCACCTTGACAAGTTGTGGGCCTCATGTTCATCACTGTTTACTGCAAAGAGGAGTTACTCTCATGAGGGTTGAGAGTTGCACTAATCTATTATATCACAATAAGTCATTGTGCCTTTAATGCTATGTCCATTTAGCAGAATAATAGTAATAGTTTCTCCTCTAGGGCCTGTTGACCTGTCTAGCCATAGATTTTTAGCCTAATAATCTTGGAGTTCCCACTGGCACTTCAGCCGTTATTTTATCTTTGTTTTTGATTGTTCCAGTTCCTCCAAGCTTGTCATCTCCAAGCTCAGATAGTCTGCTTCTCCTTTCTTTAAAAAACAATAAAATCTTGTATTATTTTAGGCATATGGATGTTTTGCCTGTATATACACCTGGTGCCCTCAGAGGCCAGAAGAAGGTGCCAGATACTCTGGAAATGATGTTATAGATGGTTGTGAGCTGCCATGTGGAGAATATTTTGCTTGCTACCTTCTGGCCAATAACATCCTTGTGGCCAGAGTCCCTTGGTTTTCCCAGGAATTGCTGAGTATGAAGAAAGAGTAAAGAACAAGGATGCTATGGTACTTTGGGCCAGTAACCTCAAGGCAAAACGAAACTAAATATTCACCAGACTGTGATCACTTACTTACGTTAGCAGTGAGAAATATGTCTTTTAATTTCTGTGCTATCAGTAGTGTGTGTCCTATAATTATTAGGCATGGGAGGAGTGGTACTTTGGACTCACACAGAAGCTACACATTATCTCATCAACTTGTTAGTGTTGAGGTGCCATCATATTGACATAAAAAATGTTCACCCAAGTGCAAGGTCGGATTGGTTTCTTTGCCAAGGGTTTGCTCCCCCAGAGCATCCTGGGAAATCTGACTCCTTCAGACACTCTGGAGTTCTCAAACAAATCCAGTGGACTGGGAGAGACAAAAAGCTCAATAGGTTCCTCTCTCAACTCACTGCTAAATTCTCTTTCAGCCTGGAGCCTGCATGTGGGTATTCATGAAGTTGCACTAAACTAGTTCTGAAAGCCACTGTGGTTTTTCTTGAAGACTTTTCTCAGCCACACGTCATCATCCCTATGGCCATTGCCACTCTCTCACTGTTGTGATCTGTTCTATGGTACTTCTATCTTCCAAAGATGCTGGGAGCTGATGGGGTGGTTAAGTTGGTAAAGTGCCTGTCACCAAAGCATGAAGAAGGATCCTTAGTACCTATATAAAACCTACTCATCTGTGACCCCGGTGCCAGGGGTTTGGGGACAGAGACAGGCAGGATCTTAGGAACTCATTAGGTTCAGTGAGAGACATGATTTAAAAAAGAGGAAGGTGGGGTGGTAATCAAGGAAGATAGTGGACATAGACTTCTTGCCTCTACATGCATACACATACATGTGCATGAGCACCCACATGCACCCACCCACATGAACACATATATGCACACACACATATGTGCAAACACACACACTGTGAAGTCTAGAAGTGAGATGTGAAAAGTCCCATTTCTCCTGAACCTTTTACATGATTTTATAAAAGCTTAATTTATGGAATAAGTATCTAATTTATGCCAGCCATTGTTATATATCCTTGGGACTCAACCATGATTAAAAACAAACAAGCATGTTTGTCCTCATACAACAAACATGGACAGTTACATGGGTACATACAACATGGACAGTTACACAGGTACATACAGCATGCACAGTTACACGGTTACAGTGCACAGCACGCTGGAAGTTAGCGAGTACTCTAGGAAAAGAAAAGCAGGTTAGATGCCAAGAGGCCCTTTCTGTCTCCTCCATTCATAAAATTCCTTACATTCCTCCTGAGAGTATTAAGGACAAACTTCTCATTTTCAAAAATCCTACGGACAGAAAGCTCTTTGAGCTTTGAGAATATGTCATGAGTATTCAGTAAGTAGGACTCATGGGCATCCAGATCTACCTTACTACAAAATCCCTCTGTCTGAAACTCCTAGAGAAAGGTGAACGTGTTAAGGACAGCCAGTGAGTAGAAAAAAAGCCAGTCTGTGTGTTTTGTGCAGCTTTCCCACCACAGACTTTCATCTCTAATCCCAAACAAGCACCCTTCGAGGACATGTGCAAATCGTTAAGGAAAACCCCTCTGACTGAGGCTGTCCATCATGGGCTGCAGCTCATCAGCAGGGTAATGTAAAACCCTCCTGTCCTTGGGTTTGCTTTGAAAAGGTACTCAGAGAAAAACAGGATGTGCCAGAGTTGAGGAGCTACTAGCTTTTAGAGAAAAGGAAAATAAAAACATCACATTCTGTGAAAATCTCATTAGTATATTGTCTTTAATTCCTTCTTCACCACAGGTATTGACATGGGAGGGTGCCTGGTGATGTTCTGGACCAGGATCCTCCAAGAATGAGACATAATGTGGCCTAAAATATATTTTTTCAAATACATGTATGTATTTTAATATATATATATATATCTTTTATAACTGCCATCTTGAGAACTACCCAGGATCCCATGAGAATCACATTAACACTTTTCAAGTTTTCAAGGTAGGATTGCTATTGGCTCAGTCCATCGATTTCGACCATCAGAGTCTTCCTAAAGGCCACACCCACCAGGATCATCACACTGAAGATGGAGCAGTTAACACACATGCCCTGAGGGACACACAGACTGGAGGACTCTAGGCTTCTTGTCCCTCTGCCTGTGAGAGACAGCTACCTGACTAAGAGTGAAGAGACACTCTCCTGCCTCACTTCAGGTTGTGGTCAAGGTGGGGACAGTAGCTGTTTCTCTCGAGGGAACCCTGAGATCTTCCCATGGGCCAGGCACTATGCTGAGTGGGTTAATGGTGTTAACAGCTCTAGTCCCCAAATCAGATAGGTGTCCATTTCAGAGGAAAAGAAACAGAGGCATTTAGTAGGTTGGGTGGGGTCACTACTGAATGTCAGAGTCCCCATCACAGAGGGTGGTGGCTGAAGTATGGACTCTGGGGTCATCTCCAGAAAGATAGACCTCATGTTCCCTCCTGTTCCACTGCATACTGTGGAATGACTGACAGGTTACTCAGCCTCTCATCTGTAAGGTTGGACTAGTAATTGACAGTATTTTAATGGTGATTTGAGAAGGTGACATCGTCCCTGCAGGCCCAGTAACGATTGTGATCAACTACAGGTATAAGCATATACAGTTGCTATTGCTTTCGTAGTGGACCCAAATCATCAGAGATCACCCCACACACACCCCCACTGGAGACTTAACCGAGAACCTCACACATGCTAAGCAAGCACTCAACCACAAAGCCACGCCTCAAGCATTAGCATCAATTCTTTGTAGATGCCACAATGGTTCGCTTACTGGGCCTATGACTTGTAAAAGGACAGGTGCTTAATTACCTCAACATAATTTAGAAAGGTTTTGCATGCCTGCTTTAGACTCCTTAGAAATTCACTGAGATTTCTTTTACTATAACAGAACATCCATAAAGACATTGTGCTGTATATATAGCTCTTGGAATCAACAACATTTCAGGATGTTGTCAGAAAGACCTCGAAAAGACCTCAAGGGAGCTGAGGCTGGACAGAATGGGACTACCAGAGGATGGCTTTAGAGATGAAGAGGAGTTGACTCCTGGCTCCTCTTTTGCCCTGTGAATTTTGGTGTTTGAGGAAATGGCATTCCCACACTAGAAGGCTGCTGGGGATAGACGAATATCAAACACAACCATTTGTCATTCTGCACCCTGGAGTTGGAGATGAGGTCTTGGTCAGCAGCAGGAAGTTGTTAAATTGTATACATTCAAGATCTTGAACTCTGGCAGGCCAGGGATAGGAAGGGAATGCAACTCAGGCATGGCCTTTGGAGAGAGGAAACAAGACAATTTTGCCTTTTTGCAAGGAGTGGAGGGCAGGGGTGTTGAGACAGGTTTTTTTATGTAGCCTTGGTTGTTCTGGAACTCACTCTGTAGACCAAGCTGACCTCAAGCTCAGAGATCTGCCTGCCTCTGCTTCCCAAGTGCTGGCATTAAAGATGTGGCAATTTTGCCTTTCTAAAAGGAAGTGTGTGTGTGTGTGTGTGTGTGTGTGTGTGTGTGTGTGTGTGTGTGTGTGTGTGTTGCTGGGACTCCTACTCAGAGCCTTTCTCACTTAAGCTAAACAAGTATTGCATCACTAGGCTACCCGCCCCCACTTCAGAAGGCTGTTTTCAAAGTGAGACTGTATCTATAATGCAAAATCTGCCAGGAGTTCTCTTTTTCTGATAAGATTTTTATCAGAATTGTCTTCTGGTCCCAACCCAAGCTCCATTTGGAATCCACATGCATCTCCATCCTTTGTTTTTTTGTTTGTTTGTTTTTTTGTTTTTGGAGACAGGGTTTCTCTGTGGCTTTGGAGGCTGTCCTGGAACTAGCTCTTGTAGACCAGGCTGGTTCAAACTCACAGAGATCTGCCTGCCTCTGCCTCCCGAGTGCTGGAATTAAATGCATGCACCACCACTGCTCAGCTCCATCCTTTGGTTTTGCATTAAGAGCCAAAAATAGCTCTGGAAGCCAAGTGGAACATTCTGGAGAGACAGCCTCTGCAGAGAAATTCTTTACATGAATTTCTCCTCATCTTTGAAGCACACTGACATCTTGGAGACACTTTAGACTTTCTCCTGTCTGAATGATCTTACTATTGACTGTTCCTTATACTGTCCTTTGTGTGTGTGTGGGTGTGTGTGATCTATCTGTGCTCTTGTTACTACGGTTTTTTTCCACACCTAAGAAATAATCTGCAAATCCTAATGCCATTCTTTTTCAAGAAAGCTCACGAATCGCCTGTGAATTTTACATTCTTGCCATTCGCACACACCAGAGCATCCCAGACAAATAAAACTCCATTTACATACCCACAAACTCAGACACACTTAGAGTCCCGTTTTCTGTGTGTGCTGTTCTCTCTCTCTTTGTGTCTATGGTTACTGTTAAGCTGACCTCTACAGTCTGGGGCAAATACCATACTTGAATCAAGCGCTGCCTAGCCGTACAGCTGCAGAGGATTGCCATTTCAGAGGCTCGGGCTCGAGTACAATGCCTTCAGCTGGCAATTTAGGGAGCCTGTGACAGCTCTGCCCACAGGTGGGCTGCAACGCCCCACTTTGCTGGAGCTGAAAATGCAGCTTGTTGTCCCCTTCATTCTTCAGCAGCTTTATCCATTTTCACATCTGAAGTGATCACACACACACACCCCATTGGATTTCATCGTTCAGAATGGTGACTGTAAAAAGATCCTTTTTTGTACTTGTGTCTCCCTGTCTCCCGGCTTCTGTAAGAAAGTCTTGCTGGCAAAAACCATAGCTAATCAAAAATTGAGTTCCATCAGCCGCATAGGAGCCTGAGCGTCCGGAACCAGGCAAGGGAGGCGAGAAAGAGGCACCAGTGGTTGCTAGTTCCCCAAGTACACTCCCGCTCTTTGCTTGGCTTTGCCTCCGCTGCACAGCGTGTTTGAGAGTCGGAGCGACGCCGTCAGAGAACTCCTAACCCTGACAAACAGCTCCAGGGTGCATAGAGCGGAGCTGCCCGCGGGCACGGTGGAAACCGGCTGTCGGTCCCGGCCAGCGAGTGGACGTCCCTGACATCAGGGGGCCTGCTGCTGTCAGCCAGGCCGGCAGGCGATTGGCTGGGGAGAGGGCAGTAATTCGAACTGCCTTTTGTGCTTGGCTAATCAGGAGAGCGCAGGTTCCGGGAGCTGAGGTGCCTGGGTGTCAGACACCTGTGACTTAGCTCTGCCGCCCTGGAGCTGCTGGCTCGCCGGGCTCAAGTCTGCCTCTGCGGACACCTGTCCAAGCCGCTAAGCCCCGCTGGTGGACCAGCTTGGCTGTGTGTCACGCCGGACAGAAGTGTCCAGATAACTGAGGACAATGGAGGTGCCTGAGTTCCCTCTTCTGTGAGGTAAGTTCGGTTTAAATCGGTTATTTCTACCTGATTGATCGCCACAGAAATGACAGTATGGAGAAGTTAAACTAAAGAGACACAGAGTTTTGGGCGAAAATCGACTTATCCAGTTGTCAGATATGCCTGCAAAATGATACAAAGGGATAAGGAAAGGGTGTGGGGGGACACGATGGATCACTGCACCCCTCACCACTCTGTACACTTATTGCCACTGGATGAGAACTCATCCCATGAGAGTAAAGGGACTTCTCGTTAAGGCCAGCAGATCTATGTACTGACTTGAGACAATACAGAGTCAGGCTGAGCATCTTGGCCGGCTCCAGTGACCGACCTTCAGGCTTCCTACTGGTGTTTTTCTACAGTTCTATCTTCATCTGGTGTGATGTGAGCGTGCCTTCTCGTTTTCAGGTTTGTTCAGCACGGGTGAGTTAGTGAATTCTACTTCAGTCAGGGCATCTGATGATAAAGCTGGGCTGAGTGTGCCCTGCCTGGAACAGTAGGCCCCTGGCTCTTACGCTCTACTCTCCATTTCATTCTACTGCTAGATTGTTTGACAAATCTTTCCAGGACCTCCCTCCCCAACCTGGGCAGCCATTAGAGTACTTGTTATTTGAGAAGTTAGTTAAAAGATTAGTGGGTTCGAAACCAGTGTTCCCATTTGCCTGTATCGACCTGACAAGGCAAGAAGGAGTTTAATCTTGGGTTTTAATTTACTTTTAATGAAAATACTTAATGAGCGGTAAAGGTCCTTTGTAAGCCACAGGACTGATTCTGAGCTGACTTTGGGCACCTTCCTGAAAGGAGTTGTTTACTAGTTGCCGGAGCCTCTAGTCAAGTTGTAAACCTCCGTGGGCAAGACAGATAAAGGTGGAGGGAAGGTGATAAGCATTCAGAGAATCTGCAAGCTGAAATCTATGCTAATCATCCTAAAATATACCTTCTTCTCCAGTGTTTTAATCATTTGGAACTCTCCATCTCTGCTGCCAATAGCTAATCTATCTCTATAAAAATTTTTCCCATAGCGGCAACATGCAGCTAATGAGCCTAAATGCTAAATAGGACTGCTTTGAAAAGTAAAAGCCCCAGAATTGACATTACTTATCAGGTAAAATGTGACTACCACACAATCATTTTGATATAATAGGTGTGCATTTGGTATATTTGGTTGATGATGGTTTAAAATATAGGTTGATAGGTAGCAAGATAATACTGTGTGTTTTTAAGTTTTGGAAGAGTTTGAAAGAAATAAGCATTGAAATAGAAGTAGGTGGTGAATATCTAGCATCTAGATATTCTTATTTTAAAATTCTACCCCTGGCTTATGAATTACAACCAAGAAAACATACAAATCAAAAGTGATGTCCTGAATTAAGGACTAATCAGATTGCATTGGAAGGAATAAGTTCAGTCTTTAGTATCTTTTTTAAAAGTCACCACAAAAATCTCAGTGTTTTTAAGACACAGTCAGGAGAAAGTTGAAAAATGGCATCCCTCCATTCCATATTGTGTACAGAAAGCCTCTGTATATTTGTGCAGAGTTGAGCGCACCCCAAATATATAACTCAACACCATCATTAGTTACTGGGGTAGACACACAGCTACTTCATTCCAAGCACAGTATCTTTAGAGTGCTACATTGGAGTGTGTGGGGATTAAGTATCTAAATTTATTGTTTCCCTGGAGACGAGCATTTTTAAAAGTCTCCTTCCTGGAGCTGTGGAATGCCTGCTCACTCCCTCCTTGGCAGTGTGGTACTGTGGACAGCACACAAAGAGCCTCAATAGAGCTGCCCAGCCCCCTCCCCACATGGTGCGCCCCACTGGCTGGCTTGAAAGGTTCTCCCCATGAACAGAAGGCTACAGCTGGCAGATACTTCCTCTTAACCACTGTCCTCTGCCTCTACCTTGGCTCCTGGCTGTTCAGAGCCAACAAGGCCTCCTGAGTTCAGAAGCTGATTATCTGCTGACTGGGAGTCCTCCATGTGCTTCAGCCAAGACATCCTATAAAGCAAACACAGCAGCATCCCCATCACCAATTGTCATTTGGTTAGACCAAATGTTTCAAAGTATGCTTTTATAAACAAACAAACAAAACAACCTCAGAGTAATTCAAATGGTTCCATTTTGGGGACACTTGAGAAACTGTCCTCTCAGATGGGGAGATTGTGGAAGTCAAAAGACCTCTGCAACCCCGAGTCATTTTGTTCCCAGCTAGCCCGACTAGATTAAGGAGTGAAAGCCAAATGACCGTGGCAGCAGTGTATCTATGGCAAATCTGCTAATCCCAGTGAAGGGAGAGCCCTCCACAACCGGATGAGCGTGAACGAAAGTGGGTTGGTGCTGCTGTCCCTGCAAGGTCAGGTGAGCCCCTGGGGACAGTCTCCAAGGAGGACTTTGCTTTAGCACCTCAGGCCTGGTTTGAAAGCCGAGAAAACGCTGGGGTGGAATGTAAATGAACTCCACCCTGGAGAAGCTGTGGCTCACTTTGTTTTTTGTTGTTGTTTTACCCAGTTCCAAAACTCCTGCTATCAGGGGACTGTAGCCACCAAAGCCTCTGGTCAGCCCTGGGGACAGCTACACAGGTGGTGGGCTCAGCAGTTGGACACCAAAGGAAGGCGAACAGTGGGCTTCTTCACTTGTCTTTTGCTTCACATGGGGCACGGGTTAGTGACCTTACTTTTAGGCCATAGTTTCTCAGTTGTTCATTAGCCACGCCTCACTGACTCCTTCATCTGATAGCAGGTAGGTCAGGATCAGTACCTTGCTTTGGAAGCCACAGAAAAGGACAAAGCAAAGTGATTTGTTCAGCTATGATAACAAGATAGAATATAAATAAATAAATAACGAGCCATTTTCTTTTCTTTGTTTCTTTTTTCTCATGTAGCCCAGGCTGGCCCCATACTTACTATGTATCTGAAGATGACCTTGAACTTGCTTGCTTCTGAGTCCTGAGATTAAAGGCCTGGCCTCCAACTGCCTTTTCTTCTTAAAAAAGGAAGCTGGAAATCCTTTGGCTTTTCTTCCCCTTAGCCCTTCTGTCTTGGCACTAAAACTGCTTCCAGGGAGAATGCTGGCTATCTTAAGTGGAGAGTGAGGCAGAGCTTGAAGACAAATGAATGGGTACAGTGGGGTGTGTCCATGGGTGTATACACAGGTCTGTGCCCACCTGGAGCCACATCTAAGTGAGGTGGCTCCCTTTCCCTGGAAAGGTCTGGGCATGCCACTTATAACAAATTTCCACCAGGGCCCCTTGGCCAGAGAAGCCAGTGTAGGAGCTGGGGAGAACCAGTCTGAAGGTGGCTGGCGGAGCTGCCTCTGAAGGTATGCCAGGAATGTTAATGGTATGCCTGAGTGGCAGGCTTCAGAGGTCTGGTTTGGCCTGAGAACTGTTCTTGTGGCCATCTGTTGTGGCCTAGAAGTCTCATAGCAACCGTGGTGTCTCAAGAATGGAGCCCCCCCGCTTTGTAAATTAAAATTAACTAACACAAAACCCAAAATTGCTCCACTGCCCAAGAAGAATTGGGACAGGATTCGGATTCCTGCTACAGAACGAAGAGGGTTACCGGAAGAAAAGCCCCGAATCCTTAATTTCTGTTCTCTAAATGAGCAATTTGTACTTGCTTTTGAGGTCTTCATTTTTCCTCCCCAGGGGTAGAAGTGCTTCTTCTTCTTTTTTTTTTTTTAAGAAGGGAAGTGAAAACTAGCTGCTCAAAGCTGTGAGCAAAATAATTGGCAAAAATATTTCTTAAGTTAAAAAATGATTGGACTGTTGCGATTTTCCTGGCACTTGTTCTTCATAATTCTATCGGCAGCTACATCCCCTCACCCCTTGTAATAATGTGAGTTTTTAACTCTTTAGTAGGGGAAATGAACTTCAAACAGATTTTACTGTGACAGTATATGTACTCAGGGAATTTCTTGAATCTGGGCCATTGTGGACCTCAGGAGGGAAAAGAAGTAATATTTGTAGTACCACTTTTATTAAAATTGATCAGCCATTAAAATTAATCACTGCCAAAAGCCACAGTTGTGTTTCAGAGTGAAAAACCCTGCAAACTGTTAAACGCCTGTAGCAGGGCGGGCTCCCCGGCACAGGCAGAACTAGACTGTGCATACTGCCCTGTACTGGGCTGGCTTGGGTAAGTCTGCTAAGAGTGGAGTTTCATTTGTAAACTGGACTTCTGTGCTGCATGAAAGGAGAAGATAATGCATAGGAGGAACCTGGAAATAGTCTTTAAATTTGACTGGCATCAGAGAAGGTTGTAAAGTGACTACACTGTTGTATTTCCATGGGAAGACACTTTCAGGAGAATATTGACATCTCCTTCATGTTTTTAGTTTGGGACATTTCCCAGTGGGGCCACAAAATACTCAGAGGGGTTTTGACTATGTGCAGCCAGTTCTTGAACACAGAACACATATGCAGTACTAAACTGATTGCTAGACCTGTTATTCAGGTCTAGTCCCACCCCTGATGGTTTAAGGCAGATTCAGGAAAAGGCACTGGCTGAGTTTGTTTTCTGGAATGTGGGATTCTAAGGAAGGTAGGGTCTCTATGAAAGGCATGTCCACTTGCCTACTTTGGACCAGCTCTCTCTTATGTAGAATTTAACCAGCAAATACTGATGGAGTGCCTGGCATGTGCCAGTTGTCTCTCTAGGTTCTGGATTTAGAGCTGCGAACAAAAGTGAACAAAAATCCTGGCGTGAGATCTAGTCAAGGATCACAGATAACAAAAAACAAAACAAAACAAAACAAAACATTCAGTTGTGTTGATGAGTGTCAAATATTTATGATGAAGGAGCGCTGTTTTTCAAAAAGTGGTGGGAGAATTCATACAGAAGGTATTTGAAAAAAGACTGGAAGGAGGTAAATGAATGAGCTTTGGGTTGCCCAGGGAGCAAGGCCTGAAGAGCAGAATAGCATATGCAAAGGGAAGTGTTGGTGGAAGATCTGGGAAGCCAATGCTGGAGGAGATGGGTGTCTCAAGAGTAACCTTTAAGAAGACAGGCCATATGGAGGCCTCTATCTGTGCCTGTGGGGCTTCCTCAGAGTGCAGCTGTAACGATTTAGTGGTAGAGTTTGTCATTCATGTAGCCTGGTGCCAGGAAAACCTTCATGCTGGCTGGTTATTGCCAGTTCATTTATTGCTACTATGACTGGGGCTTAGACACAGAATGAATGAGTGTGTGCCATGGAGCTGTGGTTCTGTCTGGAAATGTGTCAGTCACCACTAGAAATACTGTAGGAGAAACTGTTGGCCCAGGGTCAGGGGGACCAAATTACCAAGCATTTGCTCGGGAATTTGATTTATAAGATCTTATCATAGCTTCCCTGTGAAGATTAAACTCCTTGGACTCTGAAGTATTCACTTCTCTCAGCTGGTCGGGTCTCAATGCTATCTTCTCAGGTATATATGGGAAAGCTTGCTTAGAAAAAGCCGGGCTTGGTGCTGGTTGATGGCTCAGTGGTTAAAACATTTGTTGTGCAAGCAGGAGGATCAGAGTTCAGATCCCTGGAAACCGTGTAAGTGTCAGGTGGGTGTGGCCACCTGCCTGTGATTTCGGCACCAGAAAGTGCAGACGGGGATCACTAGAGCAAGCTAGCTAGGGAGCCTAGCTAGCTCAACGAATTCTGGGTTTGACTAAGAGACCCTGCCTCAATGAATAAGGTGGGAGAGTGATGGAGGATGACTCTTCACATTATCCTTGATTTTCCACATGCATGCAAGCGCCCACACATATGCAAATGGAAAATAAAAATGGGCTGAAGAGATGGCTCAGATGTTAAGAGCACTGACTGCTCTTGCAGAGGTCCTGAGTTCAATTCCCAGCAACCACATGGTGGCTCACAACCATCCATAATGAGATCTGGTGCCCTCTTCTGGTATGCAGATATACATGGAGGCAGAATGTTGTATACACAATAAATAAATAAATAAAATCTTTTAAAAAAAATGAAAACAGGCCGGGTGTTGGTGGCGAACGCTTTTAATCCCAGCACTTGGGAGGCAGAGGCAAGCAGATCGCTGTGAGTTCGAGGCCAGCCTGGTCTCCAGAGCGAGTGCCAGGATAGGCTCCAAAGCTACACAGAGAAATCTTGTCTCGAAAAACAAAAAACAAAAAAAAAACAACAAAAAAATGAAAACAGCCCAAGAATACAAACATGCACAATGTACATACTCATAAAAAATGGGAAAGGAAAAGAAAAACTGCCCTGGTTTAAACGAAGTAATTGTTCTTATAAAAATACCAAATCTGGGGCTGGAGAGATGGCTCAGAGGTTAAGAGTTAAGAGCACTGACTGCTCTTGCAGAGGTCCTGAGTTCAATTCCCAGCAACCACATGGTAGCTCACAACCATCCATAAAGGGATCTAGTGCCCTCTTCTGGTGTGTAGATATACATGGAAGCAGAATGTTGTATACACAATAAATAAATAAATTCTTAAAAAAAATACCAAATCTGTACTCAGGGACAGGTATATTTCGAGATTTCAGATGCCAACGTCAGCTAAAAATAAATAAATAAAGGCTGTTGAATTCTGCTGAACTTCTCACATGTCATGTGGCGATGTCTGAATTATGATACTGGTCCCTGCTCTAGACCATAGGATCTATTGGGAAGATTTTGTTCCAGATACAATGACAAGGCATTGGTGTGTTTTCCATCCCATATAAAAGCCTCTCAGAACACTGTGAAGACCTTTCAGAATGATCTCTGGACACATCTTCACATGTCTAGATTCTGTTGTATTGACCTCTGTCTGTGAACTTGAACAGTTTGGTCATAAGTCACGTCCAGTTTTAATTGGCTCAGGAAGCTTCAGGAAGTCGGGAAGACTGTGGTTGGTCAGGATTAGCCGTGTATTCTACGTGTTCAATAACGACAAAAGTCTGTGTAAAACTGTGAGCCTTCACCATGGGGAATGTTCTTAGAGAGGCAAGGCCTTCAGTCACCAGAGGGGATCTCAGACATTCGGATGAGAGCTTCACTCCCAGCGTTCCTTCCAATCCTTGTGTTTTTCCAAGATTTGTTTCTTCAGACAGATTCTTCTAGAATTGTCACCGGGAGTTATCTTTAGCTCACATGCCAGTCAGGAGTTCTGAGAGCACAAAGTTGTTAATGGAAGCAGCTTTGATTTACCTGAGGGTAGTGGTCAGGGAAGTCATCCTCCTGCAGTGGCCACCCACGTCTGGCTGCCTGGAGCCCTTGATGATGCTATGTGCCTCTGTAGCACCCAAGGCCAGTGCCTTGTTTCATTACTGCTGCCAGCTGCCAACTTACTCGGTTAAGGTCAGTGGTAGACCAGAGCTCATGTTCCTTTCTGAAGCAACACTTGTTTAGTGTTTATTGTCTTCAGATGACTTATCAAAAAAACCACTAACTCTCAGTGTAGCCATAGGACAAACTAACAATTTCTACCCCCATTTAATAATAGGTTAAACTATTGAGATACCTGGTAAGAAAGTAATCAAGGTCACACAGTGGTTGATCTGGGATTTGAACCTGGGCTGTCTACCAGTGGGTAAGTACTCTTAACAGCCATGCTAGATTTTGCTCGCAAAATACTTTGTCTAATGCTGTGCCTTCCAAACCTTGTTTTTTGGTGCTGGGACTAGAGTCAGGGACACTGTGCTTGGTAGATAAGTGCTCTACCACTGGGCTACATCCTGAACACCGTGTACCTTTTATAGTTGTTACAGCTTTTTTGTTGATTGAGAGAAAAATGTCATATAATGTATCATTCCCTTTTATTGCCCTCTTTAGGAGAGAGAACGTAGCCAGTTGATTCCGGTGCCTAGGTTGGTGCCTGGCACATGCAGATACTCAAATATTTATTGAGTAAGTGTGTGATGTGAATAAGCAGCAGGAAGACCATAGAAATGCCTTCCCAGTCTCCAGAGTCATAGAGACATTTAAGCGACTTGATTATGCAAAATCTTTTTTTTAAAGATTTTATTTATTTATTGTGTATACAACATTCTGCTTCCATGTATATCTGCACACCAGAAGAGGGAACCAGATCTCATAACGGATGGTTGTGAGCCACCATGTGGTTGCTGGGAATTTAACTCAGGACCTCTGGAAGATCAGTCGGTACTCTTAACTTCTGAGCCATCTCTCCAGCCCATGATTATGCAAAACTCTTAATGCTGAAAAGTTAAAACCATAAAGATAGCTGCGAGGCACTGAGTGAGACCGCAGTTTTGTGAATGAATGTTGACAGTTTCAGCCCCATCACGTGCTCGTTGGCAGTTTAATGAATAAGCACATCAGCGCTGGAAGAACTGTCCCCAAAGGACCCAATGTCAAACTAACACCTAAAGTTTGGAAAAGGAACAAAATGGGGGGATTCTTGAAGAACCCTGTCTCCATAAATCAGGGTCCTAGTGTGTGCCTTGGATTTGTTTAGCAAATGGACTCAGAGACTCACAGATGTATAATAGGAAGAGAAAGCCTGGGTCTGGCCAGTGCCAGTGTCTGTGGGAAGGTTCAAGTGTAGTGAGCACTCTGGCACAAATGGAAAGGGGTGTTCTCTGAGAAGAGGTGAAGGTGGTGTGTGGAATCCAACCGTGGGGAGTGTAGTGTACACTATAGCAGTGAGTTGGCATGTGTTGTTTGAGCTAAGAAGCTGGCTCTAGGAGCCCTGCCCCCATTTCAGAACCAATGTGTTTGTTTCAAAGTGTCCTATAAGGCCTGGGAATGGGACCAGCCTCCCCTCCCCCCAACTCTGTGACAGAGTGGGAAGAGAACAGCAAAACACCCCAATAATGAAAACATAGTGTCCTTGAGGACAGCTAGGTCAACCATTCCGAAGATGTTACTATTGCTCATCCCGTGATGGAAGAGCCTGTGGTGGGAAGAAGGCAGTTGTTCATACATGGGGAGCTCATCCATGAAGATGGGGAGGAAGGCTGCCTACTCCAGCTGGCTGCTTCATCTTCCCCAGGCAGTTCCTACATATCATGAACCCGAATTTGATGCCATCTCTACCTCTTACTGTTTGTTCTTTTACTTGGAAGCCTCCCCTGAAGGGACACTGTGCTCTACCTGGGACTTTCTCTGTGAGGAATCCAGCTGACTGCCTTAAAGGGGAGTCTCTCCAGTCAGTCTCTACTGGATGTTTTGAGCACCCAATTTAATGTCATCTAGCTATCTGTCTATCTATCTATCTATCTATCTATCTATCTATCTATCTCCAATCAATCATTTATCTGTCTATCATCTGTCTATCATCTGTATCTATCTATCATTTATCTGTCTGTCATCTATCAATCAATCATCTATCATCATCTATCTATCATGTGTTATTCATTCTTTTCATTGACTTACTATAATAAACTCACTCATAGCCAGGCAGTGGTGGTGCATGCCTTTAATCCCAGCCCTAGGGAGGCAGAGGCAGGGATCTGTGAGTTTGAGGCCAGCTTGGTCTATAGAGAGTGTTCCAGGACAGCCAGGGCAGTTAGACAGAGAAATCCTATTTCAAAAAAACCAAAAAACAAACAAACTTAATTCAAAAACAAAAACACAGCTGGGCATGATGGCATACACCTTTCATTGCAGCTCTTGGGACTCAGGGCACTCCAGAAGTGACATTCTGATGAAAATATCTATGTCAGATCAGAAACCAAGAAGAGAGCCAGCACCACCTGGCCTTTGTCCTAGAGGTTAAGCACTCTACAGTTAGAAGGCCTTGGAGTGAGCCTCAGTTCTTTTGGTTAATGAATCTATAATGCTAGATAAGTTACACTCTATGGACCTTCTTTATCCATCTAGAAAGTTTAGAGTAATCAATGTCTATCTTCCTGGGTTGTTGTTTGGATTCAATGAGATAATTTGCTTAAAACACTTGAAATATTACCTGGCACTAATAGGAATTCAATAAATTACCATCACTACCCCATCTATATTGAATCACATTGTGTAGCCTCCAATTTGAGACAATCCTCCTGCCTCAGCCTCTTGAGTGCTGGAATTCCAGGAGTGTATCACCATGTCCAGCTACCATTAGCTTTTGACTATTTGGAAAGTAGGCAGCTCTGTTCTCTGTCCTGTTGGATGGTCTGGTTGACTTTGACCATTAATCCCATCACCCTCTCTGCTTCATAGATGACATGATGCCAGTGTTAATGGCATCATGAGGCTGTCGAGGCTTCAGGCTTGTCTAAACCCTTTGCATGGCTCCAAGCATCATACCTTCACATAACCTTGCCTAACGGAAGAAAGTCTCAGTTTTGTATGTTTTGTAAAGATTAAGAAAGGGTTTGAGGAAATATTGCTCAGTGGTAGACAGTATTTGTTCAGAATGTGTGAAGTCCTGGGTTTATCCACAGCACTGGAGTGGGAGGAACAAAGAATGAGGAATACATTTTGCCACCACTCCTCACTAGAATGTGTGAGGCCTTGGATTTGTCCAAAGCACTGGAGTGGGAGGAACAGGAATGAGGAATACATTTTTGCCACCACTCCTCACTGTAAACCCGGTTTGGATCAGGTTTCCTATTTAGTGTTGTGTCCCATACCCATGTCTACACTAGCAATAGCAGAGTGTAATTGCTGTGATTGGTGTAGATGAAGCTTGACTCTCTTAGGGTCATAAAAGGATCCAGTGTCCTGAGCTCATATTGGTCTGATACTACAAGAGAGCCAGAGTTACACTAGTGAGGGAAGAGGAGACAGTGACTGTCAAATGACTTTTCAGTCACAAGGGTCCTTGTCAAATGGGTAAGTATGTAGGCCAGGCAGGCCAAAGCACTTCTCTGGACTTTTATTATATTTTGAGTTTAGGAGAAGACAGAGTCACTTCCTTTTGAGGTAGTGACTCTGGGACAGGGTCAACTTGAGGCTCTGCATTCTGCTTGATTTTATACGTGCATTCCTAATACATGCATGTATGTACACACACAACACATACATACACATGTTGGATTATGTTGATTATAGATAAAAGTGAAGAATGGATGCTTATATGCCTCAGTTTCATCATTGATACACACACAGACACCCTAGAGAGAGATGTCTAAGTGACAGACACCCTCATCAAACAAGGGGTGGTGCCATATTGGGTGGGGATGAAGGAGAACCTGACAATATTTTTCACTTCCTGACTATCTATCCCTGGATAAGAAGAAAGTCCATTTTTTCCCCTTAAATATTATGTGAGTTCAATATCACTTGTCATTTGCAATAACAACAACTACAACATCCTGTCCTCCTGTATTTGCTGGTGCATGTCTCTGGGTCACTGAGGAGCTGCCACTTGGCTCTCTTCCTGTGTCCATAGCTCTGGAGCCTTGCCATCATCTGACTCACAGCCTGGGTCCCTGTTGCTCTTCCCACCAGCAAGTGACCTGACCAATTCTTATGGCTGGGGAAGACAGTTCCAACACCAGCCTCTCAACAAAGGCTTCATGGGGTTCTGTTCAGCTGCAATCAATGTGAGAGACAGACAGTAATTTCTGTCTCTATCATATACATCTGGTGTCTTCTCAGTCCTTCCTAAAGTAACTGCTTAGAAGGCCAGCCAATTAAAAAACCCATTTATCAAGGACTGGAGAGATGGCTCAGCAGTTAAGAACACACTGACTGCTCTTCCATAGGACCCAGGTTCAATTCTCAGCACCGACATGACAGCTCACAATTGTCTATAACTCTAGTTCCAGGGGACCTAACACCTATTGCAAAACACCAATGCACATAAAAAGTAAAAGCAACAACAACAACAAAAAGAAAACACATTTATCACAAATAAAAATGACTTGATTTCAGATACATAAGTAACTAGGACAAGAAGCTAAAAATCTGGTACCTCTGTTCTTTTCAGGTGATTGATATAGATGAGAATTTTGAACCTGAGAGTGACCAGTAACGCTGAATGAAGTCATGAATGAGAGTCATGTGAGCATCAGAGGCAGGCCAGTTGGATTAATGATAAAGAGTCCCATGTAAGATGCTAAGTCTGTAAGTCAGCAAGAATATTGCTTTCTAAAAAGCAATATTTGAACATACCTACTAAGTAAACATCCAAAGTGTATGCAAATAGTGGATACCATAAATTCCTTAAATCCAGTGAGAGAGTGGTGCTCAGTAGACTAAGACAAGGGAGGGGGAGATGAAAGAAGCAAGCAGGACCTAGTAAGGGACAGCATAGTCAGTGACAGATGTACTAGTGAACTTGTCAGGAGGGGACAGGAAGCTGAAATCCTAGATGTTTGTTCTCCTTAATCATAGGTTAACAAAGTAATTGCTGAATAAGATCTGGCTTCTAGCGATTTGAGCAGGGATTATGTAATGTGAGGAAGCAGACCTCATGGCCTAATCTCCAAATTGCTAGGATGGGGGTGGCTGAAAGGCCTCCATCTTCCCCTGTGACAAGCCGAAGAAAAGAGGAGGCAGTGTTCATTCAGCATTCAGCAACTTTGTATAGCCACCTGGGTACTGTGCTAGGCTCTGTAGGCACACAACCCTGCTTCCAGAGAATTCATTATCTAATGTAGGGAATAGATTAGAAAATGTATAATTCTTACAGGTACCAAATAAATAAATGTAGCAGAACGGGAGAAACAGCTCAGTCAGCACCTGAGTTTGATAAGCAAAACTCATCTAGAATGTGTAGCAATGCACACTTGTAAAGCCACCACTGGGGGAGGCAGATTCAGGTAAGGCCCTGGGGCTTGCTGGACAGGCAGCCTAGCTGAATGTGAGAACTCCAGGCCAGTGAAAGACCTTGTCTCAAAAAAAAAAAAAAAGAAAGAAAGAAAGAAAGAAAGAAAGAAAGAAAGAAAGAAAGATAGGGACTGAAGAGATGGCTCAGTAGTTAAGCACACCTGTTGCTCCTGGATTTGGTTCCTCCCAACCACATGGTGGCTCACAACTATCTGGAGCTCTAGTTGCTCGTGACACCTTTTTCAGGCCTTCACAGGCACCAGGCACCAGGCATGCACACAGTGCACAGTCATACATGCAGCATACCCATACACATAAAAAATAAATAAGAAAATTAAAAAACAAAACAAGGCTGGTATCCATAGGCACCCATATACACATGCACACACATGAACATTTGCATACAAACACATCCAGAAATGTGAAGGCTAGGGATATGCAGTTCAGTGATAGAGAATATCTTTAGTATTCATGATGTCCTGGGTTCAATCCCAGTACCATCAAAGCAGCAACAATAACAGCTTCTTTAAAAAATTTTGAAGATTTATTTTAAATGTATGAGTGTCTTGCCTGCATTTATGTGTACTACACATGTCTGGGGCCCACAGAGATCACACGGATGAGAATCATGGATGGTTGTGAGCCAGCATGTGCAGGCTGGGAACTGAACGTGGATCCTCTGGAAAGAGCAGCATGTGTGCTTAACCACTAAGCCCCAGAAGAAGCTCCTTTTTTTTTTTTTTTTTGGTTTTTGGTTTTTTGAGACAGGGTTTCTCTGTGTAGCTCTGGAGCCTATCCTGGCACTCACTCGGACTCACAGAGATCTGCCTGCCTCTGCCTCCAGAGTGCTGGGATTAAAACGCCCGGCTCAAAAGAAGCTTCTTATAGAAGGATGGTTGATTGACTGAGTCTTTGAAACGTGGATAGGAGTTTGGCTCTGATTTGGGAAGTGAAGGTCTCTTAGATAAAGTTAGCGCTTGTTCAAAGGCAGAGAGATGTGTGACGAGAACCTCAAGTCAGGGATGTAGGCAAATGGCTCATTTGCAATGTGCTAAAAACAAAAACAAAACAAAAAACAGGGTGGAGATGCCCAGGAAATGGGAATGGTTGCTACAATCTAGCCTGGGCTTTGCTTCCTGGTCCAGAGATGCCATTTCCTAATTTGCACAGGTGCCGAATGAGCCATGGTAGGCCTGCCTGGGTGCAGCTGCCCTCCCTGGAATCTGTATGGGGGTGCTCATGAAATTAAGCAGGACCAGAAGTGCGGAGGGAATGAGAAATAGAAAGGATTTAGAGATAACAGCTTCAGACCTGGCTTTGTGAAGACCATGCTGGCTCCATTTTGTTGTGTCTTTTGTTTCTGGTTTTGGTTTTATGGTGGTAAGAAGTGAACCCAGGGCTTTGAACATGCTAGACAAGTGTTCTACCCCTGAGCCACATCCCCTCCATGGGCTTCATTTTGGAAGGTGGATTTGAATTGGGAAAGTCTGGAGTTAAACTAGAAAAAGAATATGGATCTGAGGGAAGAACAGTGGGGACATGACTTACACTTAGGGCAGGGGACAAAGGTGCATTTGATCCTTGGAATGATGAGGTGACAGGCAGCTGCCTGGGTGAGGGGACACAAAAGTGGATCCTAGGGTTCCCGCTTTAGCTGCCGGGTGGAAAGTTGTCATAATCCTGAAAGGACTGATAAACCCAAGAACTTTGGCACAGTGTGTGGTCAGGCTCTCACTGCTGAATAATAACAATAAAAGTTCCTTATGTAAGTGTTGTGGTTAAAGATTAAAAGGAAGGCTCAGTACCAGCTCTAGAGCCACAGGAAAAACACCCTGGTCTTGCTCTGTGTCCCTTCAGAGAATGACCAATTGTTATGAAAGGAAATCATAGCTGTCTTTTGGGTTAGGATTTCTTTCAAGTAGAGCAAAAACCCTAGCAGAAAATCAGGCCATTCAAAATAGGACACACAGAACGCCCAACTACTTCATCACCCTTGTTTATTCTTTCCAGACTAAAAGGCTGGGGATGTAGTTTGGTTAAGTAGAACACTTACCTAGTATGCCCTACATCCCAGATTCAACCCCCCAGACCCCCTAAAAAAGAAAAATGAAATCCTCCTGTTTAGCATTTATCTCTAACTCTCTGAACCACAGTGCTGACAGGCATGGAGCTGCACAACTCCAATAGTAGCCACATGGAAGGTTGAGACAGGAGAGTGAGTTCAAAGTCAGGCTAGGCTACACGGGGAGAAGCTACCTCAACTGGGATGGTAAACCTAGGGTATGTCAGAGCCCTTCCCATGCTTTTCTGCAGAAAGTGGCCTTTTGATTTTGATACTGTACTTAGCTCAGCATTCTTCCTGTTGCCATGTGTTGTCATGATGGTCTTGGGCAGAACAATGTCAACATGGAACTTCATCTACAGTCATTGCCAGTGTCCCTGTTCTTGCTGCAAGTGACTGATGCTGCTGCTGTTGCTGCTGATGTTGCTACGAAGGCCAGTTTCAGATGTCAAGAAAGGTTGATCTGGGGGTGGGAGAGATGACTCAGCAGTTAAGAGCACTGCCTGCTCCTTCAGAAGACCGGGTTCAATTCCCAGCATCCACATGGCAGCTCATAGCTTCCTGTAGCTCCAGTTCCAGGGGACCTGACACCTTCACACCAATGCTCACTAAATAAAGTTAAATAATTTTTTTTTTAAAAAAAAAAGAAAAGTTGATCTGCATTGTGAGCCTTCATTTAGTCCTTAGGCTACTAGATGGCATCTGCATAGCCTTCTTTGTGGGTTGGCCCAGGAGAAGGAGTTGACTGCCGTGTGAGTCAGCTAGCAGATTGGCGACATCATGTGCTCCCTCCTGATGGGCCTGGAGAGACTGTACAGATCTTGAAGCTGCAGAAACCACTGGAAGAAAGGCGTGGTGGCTGGTTGTCACATGACCAAGATGTTTTTGCTAAGTATTAGAGGCTGCAGAGGCCTCATTTGCCACTACATTAACAATTAACAGTAGTCAACTAAGACTGCTGTTGACTCCAGCCTGTGGTGCCAGTAGCTAATACCACCAAAAATGCACTTCAATATTCTTATCAAGAAACAGTTTTATCATGCACTTTGGTCATTGCCCTGGAATGTTCCTCACGGTCCTGCCAGTTTTCATTGCCTATAGGTATAGAAGCTTTTAGAAATGCTCTTGTTTTATGTTTTCACAATTTGAAAAAAAATGTTTTTATGGTTTAATGTAACTGAAAAGAAATTCTGGCGTGCTTTTATCTCACCCATAAAACAGGGAGCAGTGAGAATTCAGGAAGTGATATTGCTCAAGTGGCTGGGATAATACAGGGTTAGGGTTGGGGAGGTGGTTCCGTGGGCAAAGCACTTGACACACAAGCATGAGGACGTGAGTTTCAAACCCCAGGACCCACATAAAAACTGGACACTGTAGCGGGTGTCTGCAGCCCTAGGGTCCCTACAGGGAGGTAGAGATAGGAGAACCCATAGAGCTTTGGGGCCTCTGAACTCACACATATCATATAACACACACACACACACACACATACACATACACACAGTATAAGACAGAGACAGAAAGAGAAATAAAGGAATAAGCACTAAAATAATTTGCTTGTCTGCAGTGCTGGGAATTGAACTTGGAACCTCATGCATGCAAGGCAATGAGCTATACCCACTGAGCTATACCCACGGGCACGCAATATTTAGTATTATTAGTTTTGACTATACTGAGTCTTCCTGAAACAGACACAAGAAGTCAGAGAATGGGAACTGGGAGAGTGTGATGATATCTAAGAACTCCATTTACAAGAGTGTCTCTATTTTATGCTACTGTAAATCTACTTTGCCTTTGAGAAAGAAGGAAAAAAAATCAAAATTAGCAAGCCATAACTTGTTTGCTATTCAAGAAAGGGAAACGAGGTGACAGGGAAGAGTTTCAGTCAGTAGTTTTCAATTAGAGGTGATTTTTCTGAGGGGACACTTAAGATGGCCTATAAACCTCTATGGTTGCTGCAGCTGTGGGGGGTGGATGATCATGCTTCCAGCCTCTAGTGGACAGACGTCTGGAATGCCAAAAATATCCCATGAGGTACAGTGCAGCCCCACAACAAAGCATTACTTGGTGTTAAAATGATGTCAACGGTGATAAGATTGAAAAATGTGGGGCTGGAGTCATGGCTCAGTGGTTAAGAGCACTAACTTCTCTTCCAGAGAATCCAGGTTCAGTTCCCAGCACCCACATGGCAGCAAACAATTGTCTGTAACTCCAAGATCTGTTGCCCTCACACAGACACACTTACAGGCATAAGACCAATGAAAATAGAATGGAAATAAAGAGATTATTTTTTTTAAAAAAAAAAGAAAAATGCTGTTAAGTAAAGGCTGTTAGGCTCTGGGTTGTGACTCTGTGGTGGGACATTTTGTCTAGTATGCCAGGCTCTGGGATAAGTCCCTAGTGTTACAAACACACACACACACACACACACACACACACACACACACACACACACACACACACACACACAGTTCTTGTTCTGCACTGGAGTCTCCTTCATTGAGAAAGTATCTTCTGGGGCTGGCGAGATGGCTCAGAGGTTAAGAGCACTTCCAGAGGACCTGAGTTATTCCCAGCTCACAACCATCTATAATGAGATCCCATGACTACTTCTGGTGTGCAGGCATGCATGCAGGTAGAACACTGTATATACAATAAATAAATCTTGAAAATGAAGAAGAAAGTAGCTCCCATTGCTTTCTGATAATTGAAATTATGTCTCCCAGGCTGTGTAGGGAATTTTTCTGCCTTCCTACAGGTATAGTCTCTTCTTGTCCAGTTCTCCAGTTATCAGACAAATCAAGGCAGATTCTGGGGAGACTGCAGGTGGAAAAGAACAGCCGTGTCAGCCAAGTACTGCCTTCTTTTTTCTCTGTAGTGCCCCGTGCACACACAGCTGTTCCTTGGTGTTATCAGAAGCAGAGCTGAGAGGCCCTTAGGAGACTCCTGCGCATTTCAACACTCCTCCAAGGAAAGGGAAAGTTGGATTTTCAAATGCCTGCCAAGCCTGAAGCTAGCCAGGGGCACTGCCACGGCCTGCTTTTCTTATTTCTTCTGTCTCTCCATGAATGTGCAAACCATTTATTGCGCTCCAAGCCCTAAGATAAGTACCAGCCATGATACTGAAAGGGAATTTAATAATAGCTGGAAGAAAATTAAGCCCTGTCAATATCAGCTTACCTCAAAAAAGGGAAGATATGTTAAATAGTGAGTGTTTCTCCCCAGAGTTTCAGTCTCGAAAAGCACACAGTGAGCCCTTGGCCATGCATTGGTCTCTGTTGAGAAAGTAAGAATATGCGTGACATAGTGAGTGACATTGAAGCCATATGTTAGTTTTCATGGTTTAGTTTCCTGTAACAAGGTTTTGCTTCACTTCTTGGAGATCACCCTGGCCCAGTTCTTCATTAGTGGAGTATGCCAGTGCATAGTAGGCAAGATGAAATTTAATTATGGCAGATAGTCTTTTCTTTTGTAAGGGGATAAGGTACATAACTTTTATTAAGACTTACACGTATTGGGGCTCACAGAAAATATGCTGGTTAGAATCGATAAGATTAAATGAGACATGGTCTTTAACTAGGAAGCCAAGGCAGGGAGGTCTCAAGTTCTAGGCCAGACTGGGCCACATCAGTGAAGCTATAGCTCCAAAAAGAAAAGGGAAATTGGGAAAGAATTGAGCTAGGTAGATTCAGAGTCTTGTTTACTTTTCAAGGAAATAAAGCCAAAGGGTGTGTGCCTGTAAAAGGTTTTATGGGAGGCCACTGTTTAAACTGATCAAAGCAAAATGGAGTTAGTGAACTTAGGTACCATGTAATCAAACTCGGAAATGGGCCCGTTTTCCAAAACCCGAGGCCCCTCTTACTCTAGTCAGTGTGATATGAGCAAGTCACCGTATGCTCACCCTGAAAGAAAGCATGGAAATGACTCTAGCAAAAGCCAGTTGGGTTATTAAGATACGTGTGTGTGTGTGTGTCTTTTATAACTGGTTTCGAATGTGTACAAAATATGGAACTGTGAGAACGAATTAATGGAAGAGAAGACTATGCCATCAAGGGCTCATCTCTATGTCATCTGTCTTCAAGGGCACACAGCAGAGCAGGGGCATTGTCCCCCTTGCAGGTAGATAAAGCTGAGAGAGGCAGCGCACAATCTCACTCTCAGTTTCTTTCCCTTGAACTGTTCTCACCCAGCTCAGCATCCTTATCCTGCAGAACACAGTCAGATAAGTCACAGAACTGGTGAGTTTCCAAAAGCCAACAATTTACTAATAACATCAGTGTGGTGAATATTCTATGCATAAGGGAAATCCATTGCTGATGCCCGATTGCCTATAAGATGGCTTTTGTTCAAAAGACATACCATTAATAATCCTCTTTTCTTTTTTAAGATGACATCTCACTATGTATTCTCGGCTAGCCGGAACTTACTATATAGGACAGGCTAGCTTTGAACTCACAGAGATCCTCCTGCCTCTGCCTCCCAAGTGTTGGTTTTACAGACATGTGCCACCAAACCCAACATGGTTAATAATCTACTATGTGTAGTTTTAAAGTTGAGTTCCTCTTGGTTAGCACAGATAGTTTTTCCTATGGTAATGTCATTGCAGGTTCAGGTATTTCAGTCAAGTTCATTGTGCAAATGAGATGAAGAATTAGGGGCTAAGGATGACTCAGCCAGTAAAGTGTTTAGCACGAAAATATAGGGACCACAGTCCAGTCCCGAGAATCTATTATACTCTGGTGCCTGTAATCCTAATGATATGGAGGTGAGATGGGATCCCTGAGGTCAGCCAGTCTAGCTGAACTAGTAAGTTCCAGTTTAAGAAAGAGACACTGCCTCACCAAATATGGTGGAAAGTGATGGACCTTCTAGCTTCTATGTGCATTTGCATGAATGCACAGCGTTAAGAGGTTAGATTCCTAACCCAGAAGGGCTGGATTCAAGTCCTAACAGATGCTCTGAGTAGGTGACTCTGGGAAAATCATCTTTGATGCCTATGTTTCCTTATCTTTGAAGTGATCAAAGTCATGGCATTATCCTCAGAAATAATTATAAGTATTAAATGATCTGGTGCATGCCACAGTAAGCACTCACTGTGTCTTAGTTGTTTTTAGAGACTCTGCCATCACCATCACATTGTATTTTATCATTATAGGTTTGTACTAAGTGTGGGAGTGATGTCTGGGTCATTGCAACTGTCCCATGTCCAAAGTGACAAAGGCATTTGCTTTAGATTACTTCATGTTCCTTGAAACACTTATCTTTTGGGGATAGAGGGGTGAGACAGGGTTTCTCTGTGTAGCTCTGGCTATCCTGGAACTGGCTCTGTAGACCAGGCTGACCTTGAACTCACAGAGATCCACCTGCGTCTGCCTCCCAAGTGCTGGGATTAAAGGCGTGTGACCATGCCTTTTGAAACAGTTATCTTTTAAGAAGATCTTTTAGGCCAGCTATATGGCTCAGCAGATAAAAGCATTTACAATTGAGACTGACAATCTGAATTCCATCTCTAGGATGAACATGATCGAAAGAGAGAACCAACGCCTACAAGTTGTCCTCTGACCTCCTCACACAAGCTATGGATGTGTTCACACACACACACACACAGGCACACACACACACACACACACACACACACACACACACACACACAAACACACACCTCCACACAAGCTATGGAATATGCTCACCCCCACACACACACATACACACACACACACACACACACACACACACACACTCCACACAAGCTATGGAATATGCTCACCACCCCCACACACATACACACACACACACACACACACACACACACACACACACACACACACCTCCACACAAGCTATGGAATATGCTCACCCCCCCCACACACATACACACACACACACAAACACACACACACACACACACTGGATCTAACAGGACAGTGATGTGTCCATTTATGACTCAGGGCTCTGTCCTGCTGTGTAGTTCAGTCATGTGAAATACTGGAAGGAGAGCAGCATCTTGGATGCCCAGGTCTCTGAGGCAATTCCATCTTTAGGCAACAGAGACATATTTTTTTTTAAAGATTTATTTATTTATCAGGTATACAGTGCATGCCAGAGAGGGCACCAGATCCCATTACAGATGGTTGTGAGCCACCATGTGGTTGGTGGGAATTGAACTCAGGACCTCTGGAAGAGCAGTCAGTGCTCTTAACCCCTGAACCATCTCTCTAGCCCAGAAGACGTGTTAAAACGAGCCCCTCGTCTTGGAAGAGGGTGTTCTGACCCATGTAGCATGTTGCATGCAATCCTTGGGGATGTAGGAATGTTGTTTTTGGAAAAATACTGATGTCAAATACTATGCATGTATTCATGTCCAGTTGCTGGCCTATAATATTTATTGTATTTATCCTTTTATAGCAAGATGAAAATAAAATGCTGTACACAAATAGGCAGAGATGGTTTTATAGCTTTGACTCCGCACCTTATTTCCTAACCATGCATCTTATCCTGAGTAAAGACACACAGCTGCTTTGGAGTTTACCCACTATCTTGGCATTTAAATCCCCTGTGTGTCCTTTTTATAAACAACAGGACCTGGTCAAAAACCCTGAGAGTCCAATTTCCTTGTGAAAATGTTCAAGTGAGAACCAGCCATCTAAACAATGCCTTGAAAATACTAGAAATAGTGGTCTATCAAGCACTGATGTTGGTAATCATTAAGCAGTGTCAGATACATACATTGCATATAAAATAAATAGATAATATTCTGGGAATTATATTCTATTGATTTGGGGTTGGATTTCTAATAAACAACCAGTTTATTCATCTACAGAATCCAAAATGTGAAGGAGTTGATCTCTAGGACAGTTTGTCTCTGACATGTCCAAATCAGTTTCATGTTTTTGTTTTGTTTCCCTAGCTCAATCTCCACACGGTCAGAGGAGGTACACTTTGAGATGGAAGCGAACAATGTATCATGTATACACACTAATAAACTGTTCTGGACTTAAGCACCCTCATAATACTCAAATGTGGGCTCCAAAAGTAAGGCCTCCGTGATGATAAATGTGTCAGGATGAGAGTGTGCGGAAAGGCTGTTTGTAGGGTGCTCAGGCAGCCCCATTTCACTTTAGTGACATGGTCCGGCCTAGACAGCAGTAGCAGAGTGAACTTCAATTAAAACCATGAACAAAGACATCAAGAACCAAAATGTACTCAGGAAACAAATGACATCTGCCAGAAGAGGTTTATGGAGCACCATTTGATTGCACGGTAGTGGGACAAGTTAGTTCTCATCATGGAAATTCTAAGAAAAGTTAGGAAAGTAACAAACCCTGTAAATACATTAGATTTGAATTTGCCAGGCTCTGCAACCTGTGGGCATTCCGCTCTGAAATCCCTCAGTCTGTCAGAGAGTATAAACCATCCCTCCACCTTGGGTAAGCAGAAGTTATAATAATCCTATTGAAGATATACATAGCAAGTGAAAGAAACAATAAATGGCTAAACAGACTTGCCTGAGTGTTCCAGAAAACTGTGTGCCTCAGCTAAGTTCAATAAGGAAGGTGAGCCGGGCGTTGGCGGCACACACCTTTAATCCCAGCACTCAGGAGGGCAGATCTCTGTGAGTTTGAGACCAGCCTGGTCTACAAGAGCTAGTTCCAGGACAGCCTCCAAAGCCACAGAGAAACCCTGTCTCAAAAAAACCAAAAAAAAAAGAGAAGGTGTCTCAAGGTGGGACCATGGACCCCATAGGGAGGAGGAAGGAGTGGTGGCATTTCTGAAGAGGAAAAGAACTTTTCAGTGCCACCTGTGCCAGAGCTTAGAACAAGTTTTTAAAGATGTCAACTTTATAAAAAGATTTATTTTACTTTTATTATTGTGTGTGTCTGTGTGTTTGTATACCGAGTGTATGGGGTGCTGGCAGAGGAAGGTGCTGTGTGTTTGTATACCCTGTGTATGGGAGTGCTGACAAAGGCCAGAAGAAGGTGCCAGACCCCTGAGAGCTGGAGTTACAGGCAGTTGTGAGCTGTGGTGTGGAAGCTGGGAATTGAACTTGGGTCCTCTGGAAAAACAGCAAGCATTCTTAAACCTGAGCTAGCTCCCATATTTGACTTTTAAATAGGTGGATAAAAACCCATGTTTTATGAAATGTGACCCTTGGTGGAAATCCCAATAACTACAGTTAACTTTACTTTTAATAATAAAACTTTGGAGCCACAGTCATTTCAGCATTTCAGAACTTGACGAATGTGTAAGACACATAATACAATACACAGATGTTTAGCTCGCTCGATTCCTCAATGTTGCAAGTCAGCTGCCTGACCCATTTTTTTTTAAAGATCTCATTTATTTATTATGTATACAACATTCTGCTTCCATGTATATCTGCACACCAGAAGAGGGCACTGGATCTCATTACAGATGGTTTGAGCCACCATGTGGTTTCTGGGAATTGAACTCAGGACCTCCAGAAGAGCTGCCAGTTCTCTAAACCTCTGAGTCATCTCTCCAGCCCCTGATCTGACCCATTTTTATTGTCTTTTTCCTTCCTTCCTTCCTGCCTGCCTTCCTTCCTCTCACTTCCTTCCTTTCTAATTTCCAACTTCTAAGATTTGTTTATTTTTAATTTTCTACTTACGTATACGTATCTGTGTGAGTTTATGTGCACCACATGTCTGCAGGTGCCCTTGGAGATCAGAAGAGGGTACCATGTAGGTGCAGGGAACTGAACCTAGGTCCTCTGTAAAGCCAGTTTGCACTCTTAACCACTGAGCCCTCTTTCCAGCCCTGTTGTTTTTTTCCTATAAACCGAGAATAAGAGCATCTGTCTACAGAGTTAACAGGAGTATTATAGATCCACTACAGTAAGGTACAACATAGTATTGTACTGGTGGCTGACACAATTCTGTAAATATTGTAGGAGCATGAATGTGTATGGTTTTGGATACTAAACTTTAACCCATTGGCAGAGATCTCCCAAATCAGCTTCTTCAGCTTCAAGTACAAGATTTGCAAAAGAGAAAGGGACCCCCCCCCACTGTGTGTGTGTGAGAGAGAGAGAGGGAGTCCAAATTACATATATGAATAAGTGCAGGAAACATTTGAAATCTTCAGTGTTCTCTTTGGTGTGAAACATCTGGGAGGGATGCCTCTCAAATGTAAATTGGTCACTGCTGTTTCTTCCATTTGCAAAGCATTCCTTGCAACCTCTCATCATTTCTGGTTTTATGGAATTAAAACTTGATCCAATGCATATTTTGTGGGTTTTCTGGGTTTGGGAAGCGAACAGGCCAAACTGGAAATAAACAAAGCCAGGAATCTTAAGCAAGCGTGGAGACTGAGGAATTTATGACCAGAAAGTTGTTCTCTAATGAGCACAGAACAAGAGCTTTACATCTCCTCTTAATTAGTTTGACAGATATTCATTTAAATTTGAAAAGATTCCCAGGCTTGAGATAGCAAAGGAAGGGCCTGAATTTCTTTTGCATCTTAATTCTTGTTTTGTTGTGATGGCCCCAGGGAATGTCAGTATCTAATGACAAATAGACAAACACAGCTCATGTCTTCATCCAGAGAGCTCCACACTTTCTATTCATACCCGCCTACAAATCACCATGTTTGGGGTTTGCAGCTGTGAAGTTCAACACAAAGCTGAAGTTTCTGCAAGGATAAAGTTGGGTCTAGTTTCCATGAGGGGTAGGTTTTTTTCTTTCCTTCGTATTTAATAAAAGATAAGAGTTTCAAGTAGCAAGCTTTATGTCAGAATAAATCACAACTTGGTCATCAGTGATGCAATGGTAGATTCCTGAAATAAGCATCATGGTCATGGGGTTACCACAACCCCATGCCCTCTCTTTGAGCATGAGGCCAGATGCACTTCTAGTCCCATCTGACCAGTAGGCCCTACCTGTATTCGGTTGTTAAAGTGGAGCCACAATGGCCACCAGTTGCTAGTGTTAGAATACTTGAATATCTAGATGGACCGGCAGGGCCTAGGTGTGGACGGCACCCCCATTCCTGGCCTGGCCAGGCACCTCAAGTGCTGGCTACACAACCTGGGACATGCCTTTTCTTCCTGTACACAAAGAGAAGCCCCAGATGGGCCAGCTGTGAACCTGACTACATAGAGCTGTTATCAGGGACTTGTCCAAACATAGTCAACCTTGGGAAGAAGGCACAACACCTGCCTAACCTATTAAAGATAAACATTTAGCTCTTACATCGACCCATCCTCCCCAGCTTGCCAAATACCAGATGCCATCATTTTTCTTGTTGCCTTAAAGTAATTCCTCGTTTATCAACCCCTTGATTCTTTTGGTGCCTGGGATTGAACCTAGGGCCTCCTGCATGCTAGGCAAGTGTTCTATTGCCAGTTCATCTTAATGAAGACAGACTATAACATCCAAGGAAATGGCTCCAGCATTGCAGTTTTGATGAAAAGGAACAGAAGCTTGAAGACATCACCCTTTCTCTCAGTCCACTAGACTGCTCATTGTAGCCTCTGGGAAACTTATATTACATTAGGTAGAGGTTGTGTTGAATAACCCTGTCTTAGGTCAGATGGCCTGAAGTGAAAGCCCTGCCTTATCCTTCAGTACAACAACTTTGAGCAAGTTCAGGCACCGTTTTGAGGGTCTATTTTCTGCTTGAAAAAACAAGAATAGGTAATGTGAGATGGAGTGAGTTAGTGCTCAGTGGTACAGTGCTTGCCTAGCAAGCCACAGGCCCTGGGTTCAACACAGCACAAGAGGAAGAGGGAGAAGGGGGGGAGGGGATATAATCCTGTCAACTTGTTAGAAATCCAAATTCTCAGGCTCCAAATGAAAACTTCAAGGTGTAGAAGAAAATATTTGTAAATCATCTATCTAATAAGGGGTTCATAACCATAACACCTAAAGAAGTCTTAGAACTCAACAGAAACAAAACAACTTGATTAAAAAAAAAAAATCCAAATCTCATCACTGGAGAGGCCAAGGCAAGTGAATCTCTGTAAGTTTGAATCCAGCCTGATCTATACAGAGAGTTCCAGACCAGCTGGAGTTACATAGTAAGACCTTGCCTCAGAAAAAGAAAAGTCTAAGGATGAACAAGGAACATGAATGGAGATTCCCCGGAGATGTGCAAACCGTGAGTAAGAGCATGAGAAGACCATAACTCAAGAAAGCCACCAGGAACCTCCACAGCGCCGTTAGGATGGTGAAACCCACAAGTAATGAATGGTGCTTTCGTTTTTCAAGATGAAAATAACAGGTTTCAGCAAGGATGTGCTGAAACTAGGTCCCTTGAACATTGTTGGCTGGGATGTAAAATTGGGCAACACCATGAAAAAGGACAGTTTTCCCTCAAAAAAATTTAAAAAAAAATAGCACATGATCACAATGTTACCTTATGCATTTCTAGGCATAGACCTAACCAAACTGAAATTAGACATTCAAGGAAATGTTTGTATACCCATGTTCACAGCCAAATTAATCGCAATAGACAAAAGATACAGGCAACCCAAGTGGCCGTCAATGGATGAGAGGATAAGCACATGCAGTAAGAATACATGTGTGCTATCATCAGCCCTGAAACATTAGTTCAGGCAAGTCTGCCCGGCAGAGTCCCCACCCACACCTGGGTAAGTCTTCCATTTGCGCAGCCTGTGTTTCAGGAGCCCACGCCCACGCTCTTGGGTGTGCTTCAGTTTGTTTGAGTGCCTCTTTTCCTCCTAATCCTGTTGCTTGTCTATATTAAAACAGCTTTAATAAAATCCCCAAAATGAACAACTAACTTAGGACACATACTGTAATGTGACTAAACTTTAAGGACATTGTTGTACTTAGTAGTATTTCACTAAAAACACCCAATCCTTCCATTTATATAATATACCCAGATTAGTCAGATTCCTATAGCCAGAAAGAACAGTAATCAGTTCAGAAACAGAGGGATGGGGAGTTATTGCACAGATGTCAATTTTAAATATTTATAGATTTAAAAAAAATTATGTGTTTTACCTACATGCATACATGTGTACCACATGTGTGCCTGGTGCCCATGGAGGTCAGAAGAGGGTGTCAGACATGACGAACTGTACTAAGGGTCACAGCATTAGGGAGGTTGAGAACACTGCTATAGGATATTCCCAGAATCTATCTTTGGGAACCGGACTTCTTAAATATAAGCAACAAGACAAATAACTGGAAGCATTTACTTTCCAATGGAATTGGGTAGATGCAATGAACAGTGGTAAGCAGGCAAGTCTACCATCTAATGCCCCAACACTTTAGTAAAGAGGAAGTCCTAGAACTATCCAGCACTGGTGCCATTATAAAGCCTGCCTGAACTGCACCGAAGTTGCTGTCCTGTACGTGCTCCTAGCTGGAAGACTGGATCTGCAAACTTGTCCCAGGCAGTCCCTGCCACTTAGCAACCTTTCGGTTATTTTCATTTAGCTTTTGGTGAACAAAGGAGAAGGGCTTTGAGGAATCCAACAGGCAAGACAGGAGGAAGCAAGCTGCTTGTTTGTTTTCCTTCATAAAGGGCAATGAAGATACGATCTCAAGCCACTGACCATCATCCATTAGACCAAAGCCAGCAGGCAGGCCAGCCTTCCTTACTGTAAGACAAGAACCATGGATAAACACTGCGTCATGTAGGTGCTGAAGTGTGTTCTCTTGGGCCCTTGCTGTGTGATGACCTGTCACAGTTTGAGTTCAACCTCAGTGTTTTGCAGAGAGGCTTTATTTGTTTAGCAAAGCCACAGGTGTCGATTTTTGGTGATTTTGGATTTCCCCAAAGGTGGTGGTAGACTCCGAATGTGGATTTCAGTAATCTTTAGTACTTTTTTTTTTTCCCCACTCGAAGGTAAAGATAATGGAACACCAAAACCAACAATGACAAAACACAAACAACCAAACACCCTGCTCCTAAATCCACAAAACAAACAGCAAACCAAAACAGGAATAGAGTGGATATCATTTTACATATTCCTATGAAAGCTCAAGGTTAAACCTCTCCAACTGTAGGTCCCCACGGCCGTTTTCCCCACTCCTTTTAGGTATTCCCCAGTCACACATGCCACTCTCCTACAGATTCTTAGTTTGTGGTGCATTCTTCCCAGTGAGATGCACTGGACAATCCATTTGTTTTGCTGTTACCTGGGGATTCACTTTATTGTGCCTCTAGCTTCCTCACAGATGGCCCTGGGCTTGCTCCTCCTCAAGCCCCACCTCAACACTATCTCCAGAGGTCCAGAGTCAGAGCTGGGTCAGGGAGTCTCTGTGCAGGGCCTCACAAATAAACAAGAGAGCCAGTGTGGGACAAAGACTCTGGCAGCTGGAGGAGTGGGCTGCCGACTCCATCCAAGTTCATAGCCTTTGTCCAAATGATAAACCACTAAGAGGCTTTAGCAACACAACCTGTTTGTTCTCCAATGTGGGTGAGAGTTGAGGAAGGGACTTGCTTGAAAAATTGGAGATGATTTAATTCTTGTTTTAAAAAAATAGTAAAATCACATAACTTACATTGACCATTTTAAAGTTTGTAACTCAGTGGCATAAAGTATGTTCAGGTTGTGCAGCCAAACACTATTTACCTCTACTTCCAGGTCTTTATTGTTATTATTGAAGATGTACTTATTTTTATTGAATGTGTGTGGGTGTTTTGCCTGCACATTTGTGTGTAACACATGGGCAGTGCCCAAGAAGGCCAGAAGAGGGCATCAGATCCCCTGGAACTATGGTTAAAGACTGTGGGTGCTGAGAACTGAACCTGTGTCCTCTGCAAGAACAAGTGCTCTTACACACTGAGCCATCTCTCAACCTGCAAATCTTAATGATAAATTTTATCATAGTTACTTCTTGCCTCTGTTTCCACATTCCAGTTGACTTTATATACATATATACCCTACCTCCACACACCCCATGCTTACACATTTAAGTCTGTGTTCCTGATGCCATTATTTAACTGGGGAGCAGGAAGGATTTCCACACACACACATTGCATGATGAATTGGTCTCATTGGAATTTAAACAATCTTGATGTTTTGGTTTTTTCTTATCAGGAATATTCTCTCTCTCTCTCTCTCTCTCTCTCTCTCTCTCTCTCTCTCTCTGAAAAGGGTGGCAAAGATGAGGGAGCAGAAGGAGGCAACCTTTTTCAGGAATCAGTTTCACAAAGGAGGGAAATGATGGCAACATGAAGTCATTCCTGGAGCTTTGTCTGTGCACTCTCAGGGCATGGTGCCACTCTGAACTGACTCCCAGATTTCACGAAGTAAATTGTCTGCTCTTCTTTAGAATAACCCTTTTTAGAAATGGCAGTATCAAGTAATATTCCACCAGAGGCAAAAGAGCCAATGTTATTTGACCTGTAGCTGCTGGCTTGCCTGTCTCCTAAGGCATCCTAGCTCACCCTCATAAGATGTCCAGCTCATAAGATGACATTAGGTTCAAAGCCAGCTGTGAGCAGCAACACTACCCACAATACAGGAGTCCTTAAAAACTTGGTTATTGCAGGGCTGGAGAGATGGCAGTTAAGAGCAGTGGCTGCACTTCCAGAGAACCTGGGTTCAATTCTTAGCACCCATGTGGCAGTTCACAACTGCCTGTAATTCCAGTTCCAGGGGATCCAACACTCTCAGACTAACCTTATCTGAAATCTGTCTCTAAGCCTGGATGCCTGATTTATCTCTAGTATGACCTTTGGCACACTTTCCCACTAGACGCCTTTCTTGGGGCACATGTGGTAACTAAGATGGTAACTAAGACATGTACTCTGCTGTAGGACCCTGCTGCCACATATGAAGGCTTATAACAGGAGCATGTCACTTAATGCAAATCAGGGTTTGTTCCCAGG
Source organism: Cricetulus griseus (assembly GCF_003668045.3). Classification (NCBI taxonomy): domain Eukaryota; kingdom Metazoa; phylum Chordata; class Mammalia; order Rodentia; family Cricetidae; genus Cricetulus; species Cricetulus griseus. Next base: position 157,581,479 of record NW_023276807.1, read on the forward strand.
CTCCCCAATCCTATATATTTCCTATACTCTAGAGTAAAGCTGAGCTGACTCACAGAAGAGGGTTGTCTCCGTTGTGCCCACAACCATCAGAACCCCCCCCCCCCCCCCCGCTTCTGCTCCCTCTACCCTCATGGACCAGTGCACCAATGATCCCTAGGAAGAAGCAGAACCACACTTACTCAGCTTCCTTAGAGGAGAAAGAGCTGGGAAAAGGACTGGTGTTTGGTCTCCTCACCTCATCATTTTAGTGTTTTTATTTTTCTATGTGTACAGAAGTCTTACTTGCACCACATGCAGAGATGCAGGCAAAACACCAATGCACATAAAATACAAATATATTAAAAAACAAAAAACCTGGTCATGGCATCTGAAGACACCAGGCAGCTTGATTCCTGTGACTTTGACATCTTTTAATTGCTAGTAGATCCCAGGAATTAATTTCCTGAGATGCTAAGTTTCCCTCCAGGGACTAGTCAGGCTTAAAAGTGTTTTCTTCTGGCTAGACTTTAGTGGTCTTCATATTTTATACCAGTTACCACTATTAAAGCTTCTATATTGAGAAATAACGTATAATGCAATATGTTAAGTTCCATCCCTATAACAAACACGGGAAATCGTCAACTTCTAAATAGCAAACACTTTCGGATCACAGTTGTTTTTAGGCTGCAGCCCATGGCTGGTTGGCCTCACTGCTATAGGCCTGTGAGCATGTGGTTAAGCAAACTGTTCACCTTAGACCTAGTCTACCAAAAAGACCAAGAGGAGAAGACCAAGGTTCCTCTATCCCCTTTAAGGACATGTTCTCAATAGGTCCTTACCCAAATGACCGGAACTGTTAGAAAACTGAAATTAGGGGCCCTCAACTCTCTATTGTAAGTAAACACGGAGCCTGCTCATTGCCAAGGAAACTGGATCTTTTATGCTGTCAGGGATGGAGCCTGGGTGCAGAGTTCACAGAAAACATTTCCTGTCAACTGCTAATGCCGTGGCAGAGATGACAGACTCAAATGGAGGCCAGTGGTAAGGTCACATCAAAATATTTCTTTTTTGTTGTTGTTGTTTATTTGTTTTTTCGAGACAGGGTTTCTCTGTGGCTTTGGAGGCTGTCCTGGAACTAGCTCTTGTAGACCAGGCTGGTCTCAAACTCACAGAGATCTACCTGCCCCTGCCTCCCGAGTGCTGGGATTAAAGGGTGCACCACCACTGCCCAGCCTAAAATATTTCATTTTTTCATGAATACCTCCTTGGCTTGGGTAAAAGTCTCTTGGATGGTACTGAGAAGACACCAGCATGGGTTGGCATGAAAATGACACTTTGATAGAAGTCACCTTCATACCTGACTGTATCTTTAAGGGAAGAGAAAGCCATTCTGGGTCCACACAAGGACATAATCTGGAAGGGAGGCAGGGGAGTAGTCATTTCTCTTGGGGTTTGTTTCTAATTGTAGTGAGACACATGGACCACAAATTTTACCATAAAACTTACTATCTTTATCATTACTCCTCCCCCTTTTAAAAACAGAGTTTTACTATGTGGCTGGCCTTGAACTTAGATCAGGCTGACCTTGAACTCACAGAACTCTGCCTCTATCTCCCTCCCCCTGCCTCCCTCTGTGCCGCCCCCCCCCCATTTCCTTCTACCTCCTGAATTCTGGGATTAAAGGTGGGCACCACCACCACCGCCCTGCTACCACCTGCCACCTTTTTCTAGACACTTTCACTACATTGCCTGGGCCAGTCTTGGACTCCTGGGCTCAAGTCCCTTTACTTGGAACCTATTGTCAGTACCACCTCCCACCAAAGGCCCAGTTGAAGGCTTTGGACCTTCGCTGTCAAGTCTCACCATGCTTGTTACCTTTGATTTTGACTGGCCTGTCCTCCCACAGTCAACAGAAAGGTGGCTAACAGAAGCACCGGGAATTTTCAGTTCTGACACAAAGTGAACGATTTATGCCAGCGGATGCTGTGTGCGGTATGTTAGCGGACCTTTGAGCAGAGGGAGCTTTGGGATTCTCCATTTGTCATGCTGTTTACAGATCTTGCTAGAAGCTGAAAGTAAATCATCTCGCTGCTTAGCAGCTGTTTCACAACAAAGGCTTCTAGAAGTGATTGAGTGTGAGCCCATCACTGGAGTCCAGTGAGGAAGCCAGCAGGAGTTGCCATGGTGCAGATCCTACTGATGTAGGCGTTGAGTTAATGGCGGGTTCTGGGAGAAGGGGTGTCTGTTCTTGGGGCAGTGACTGCATTAGTTGAATGGCATCACTCTATAAAGTGTGAGGTGTTTCACATTTGTATTCTGGGGGATTTGGAGTTTTGATGAGGTGACTTGATTGAGGAGCAGTCTGTTTGTTCAGTTTTAGATAAGTGTCTGAAATGTTGAGTGGGAGCTGAGATTATTTAAGCCCAGGAGTTCTTGTCTTATATTTGTTATTAGAAGTGGCTCTTTTACAGATAAGCCCTCCTGTGGGTATTTCTTACCAATATAGATTACCTCTTTCATATAGCCTCAACATAATTAACAACTAGGAATTTTTAAAATTATTTGTTTTTCCTGGTGGTGGGGGTGCACACCTTTAGTCCCAGCACTCGGGAGGCAGAGGTGGGAAGATCTCTGTGAGTTCAAGGCCAGCCTGATCTACTGAGTGAGTTCCAAGACAGCCTCAAAAGCTACAGAGAAACCCTCTCTTGAAAAACACAAACAAAAAGCAAAATAAAACCATTTGTTTTTTAATTTTCTGTACATGATTGTTTGGCCTGCGTATATGTATGCATGCTTGAGGCCCACAGAGGTCAGAAGATGTCATTGGATCCACTAGAACTGTAGCTACAGACAGTTGGGAGCTACCATGTAGGTACTGAGACTCAAACCTGGGTCCTCTGGAATAGCAGCAGATACTTCTAATCACTGAGCCATCTCTACCAGTAACTTTAACATTGAAATGATACCAATGTTTAGCTCATTGTCTGAATTCTTTTTTGTCAGGTTATATACTAATTTTACTTGTAACATGTTTTTTTTTTTTTTCTTCTAGTACAGACAAAATTGAGTCCCAGGCCAAATATTACATTTAGTAACCATCTTTTTAGCCTTTGTTTCGTGCCATCCTTTCTTAAACAAGAGTCATTTTTAAAGAATTGTCCTTGTTTCCACAAGGACACTGAGAACATGTCCTAATTTAACTTTTGATCTACATGCTTTGTATCATTTGTTTTTGCCTTGAAAGGATCATTAGGGCCTTTCGAATGCCAAGCTCTTTACCACTGAGCTATCCCCTCCTCATCTCCCTCACTTTTGTAGTTTGAGACAGGGTCTCAGTGATTTACTCAGGCTAGCCTTGAGTTTGCAGTCCTCCTCCCCAGGATTCCAGGCCTGCACTTCCATGGCCTGCCCTCTGTATTGTGCTAGAAAGATGATTTTTTTTAAAGCTTTTATTTATTTATTATGTATATAACATTCTGCTTCCATGTATATCTGCACACCAGAAGAGGGCAACAGATCTCATAAAGGATGGTTGTGAGCCACCATGTGGTTGCTGGGAATTGAACTCAGGACCTCTGGAAGAGCAGTCAGTGCTCTTAACCTCTGAGCCATCTCTCCAGCCCTAGAAAGATGATTTTACATTGTTGAGTTTCCTAGCCCTGACCGTGGTGCTACATGTCTGTGCCACTGGACTTGGACGAGGACCGTGTGGTTTCTGCATCAACCCATATAGTTTCAGAGTACACACCTCCCACAAAGAGGGCAGTGAAGCCATTGAATCTCATCACATCATGATGGAAGTTGTAAATAAACGTGTGCCTATTCTTAATCTTAAAGCCTTCAGAATTAACCAAATAATCCTATGATCTCTTGTTTAGTTTCAAAGGAGTATAAAAATGAGTCACTGGCCTGAGGAGAGTTGATGGGAGTTTGGTGGAAACGTTGGGATTCACACTGTTGGAGAGTGCAGGATGGTGCTAGTGGATACCACAAGAGACAGTGTGATCCTTTTTGGACAGGAACTGAAAACCTGAATGAGGGTAGAATGGAGAAAACAGGATAGACACTGGGCTTTAGAGAAGGAAAGGAGGGCCGAAGTTATGGCTCAAAGACTGAATGTGCTTGGCATGGTCCCCAGCGCCTAAACTAACCAACCAACCCAACCCAACCAAACCAACCAAACCACTCACCCACCCAACCAACCAACCAACCAACCACCAACCCAATCAACCAACCAACCCAACCAACCAAACAACCAACCAAACTAACAGTAAACACAAGGAAAGGTGTTTAATCACTGTGAGCACTTTTGAGGGATGTCTGATCCCCAGTTGTAGGGATTCAAGCCTTATGTTGGCCTGCCCCTGTCTCCTGGCAGAATGCACTCAGGCATTACCCCGGTCAGCGCAGGTACAAGGACCCCTTTAAAAGAAAGACGATCCCCCCCCCCCCCCCCCCGCGCGCCCATGCTCTCTTCCCCACTCTCTTCACTGCAGTTCCCCTGGGGCAGACAGGGCTCTCCCTCTTCTCTTCTGTCCTTTCACTTTGTCTCTGTGTCTCTTTACCTTTTTTCCCTTTCCTCCCTCTCCCCCACTTCTCTTTATAATAAAACTTCTCACTTAAGCTCTATCTGCCTGGCATGTTTGTCCCTCTGCCTTGGTTTGTCCCTTGCCGGCCATGGAATCTGCCAAGGTTCCCCTCACGCTTAATCATAGCACCAGTGGCTTGTGGAATTGTGTGGTGACCTGAAACTCTTGTTTGGCAACATGTGATGATTTGGGGATTGTGCTCTGTTGGTGAAGGTATCCATTGGGGTGGGACACAGAGCTGAGCTGGGAAAGTATTTTATTTTCTGGGCCCTCTTTGTGCATTTGTCGTCTTCAGGCATAGCTGTATGGGATGAACTCATCTGTTATGATAATGGTCCGCCAGACTGTGTCTCATGCGCACACTCCCACATCTCCCTGGAGCCAAATCTTTTACTTGAATGTCAACAAAATGGCAGCTCTCAGCAAGGGAACATTCTTGATTCCCCGAGACAGGGAAGGAAGCCAGGCACTCGTAGGTTTGTTTTCAGATGGACTGGTTCGTAGGTTGTAAATATTTAACCATTCACCATAGTAGTCTTACCAGAGTTTCTGTTTGGTTTTCCGTTAATTCCATTTCTCATAGACAAATAAAAAATGTTCTCACTTTCCAGAACCCTTTTAAAGCAAAAGCTTATTATCTTTGAAGGAATTTGGTTTGGTGAAGAACAAGAGAGAGACAGAGAGACAGCTGGAAGGCTTGTTGTTTTCATTGGTTGGGGAAAGTGAACCTACCAATAAGGAGCATTAATAGGTAGTGTTATTTGTGAGGTAATAATATCTGTGGTTGCCACGAGTTTTCTCATTGCTCCCTTGTGGTCTTTGCTTAAATTGCTGGTGGTGATGGTTAAAAACAACAAAGTTTTTTTTCTTTTCTCAATTTCAGGCAGTCTACTCAAAGAACCTACATCAAGTTTATGGTTTCGAGAGTCCAGGGAAGGGCCTTTATCCACTAAAGCTACTGGTGAAGGCTGGCAGGGGCAGAGGGGGTGGCGCTGATTGCATCTCTAAGCAAAACAACTCCCAACAGTTTTCTGCCACCTGGAGTCAGCTGTGCTTCTTTGGGTCCATTTCTCTGTGGCATTTGCTCAGAAAGAAGCGTGGAGAGTGCATTAGGCAAAGATTTTTTAACTGCACTCTGTTTGCTCTTAGTGATGTATTTGTTTATTTTAGGGGAAAGGGTCCATATAGCACCTAGTTTGTGCTTTTGGCTTGATTTATGATACTTCAGTTTGAGATAGCTGGGTTGTGTGTGTATGTGGAATGTTTTAATTCCACCCCTGCCCTCCCCCCCCCCAACAAGTTCACCAACAGCAAAGCAAGAAACCCTCTGAAGATCTGAAGATTGGTCGTGTGAATTGATTGTTCAGTCTACTGCCTTTAAGAATGTCTGACAGTACTTGGATCACAAATGACCTCTAAAGTCAAAGAATCCAGAGTCACACAGGAAACATTACCTTAGAGAGCCAGCCAGTCTGCCAGGACCCGGCACAGTTTGCAGAATTACTTCCTGGCGTCCCAACTGACCCTGGAACACCCAAGGAAGGCACTTAGATTCTGGCTCTGAATCCTGAATGGACCAGACAGGCAGAACCACTGCCTGAACAGGGACGTGGCTCTCTGAGGAGTTAGAGTATAAATATATATTTGGTTTTTGGAGACAGGGTTTCTCTGTAGCTTTGGAGCCTGTCCTGTAACTCACTCTGTAGACCAGGTGGGTCTTGAACTCACAGAGATCCTCCTGCCTCTGCCTCCCAAATGCTGGAATTAAAAACGTATGCCACCAATGCCCAGCTAGAAAGAATATTTTATGTTTTCTTTACCCAGCTTTACATATTTATTGCCTCTAAGAAGGTGATATTTTAGAAGTTATTATTCAATGGAAAATGCCCAAAGGAATCCTCTCCCCATTAACTGGTAAATGTAACAAGGGGCTTTTTTCTTTCTTGATGGCTGTGCTGGAACACTCCTGCCTCCTGTAGATCCACAGAAGTATTTTCAGCAATGAGAGCCACACTTCGGCGTTAAAAAGACACTTGTGATAGGAAAGGAGGCACTCCAATGAATGCTGTGGCATCTGCATTTTCCTTTTAAAGCTTTGTATGAAGAAAAGTTAGGTAAAACTCTCATTTTTGCTTTAAACTCAGAATATGTTGATTTTTTTTAAATGAATGTGGCTGTATCCTAAATTTAGCTAGTTTCAAATTTTCTAATCATTTTCAAAATTGTTTTTATTTAAATGGAGATTTTTAAAGGTATTTTTAAAGGTATTTCAAGGTATTTTTTAAAAACATAAAGAAATTGATATTTTTAAGAATTTCCCATCACTTCCTCCATTTTATAGCTAGGATCAACTGTAAAAGAGTTATCCAGTACTTAGAACACACAAGTAAAATGATCATAAAACCTTCACATTGCTCCCTTTATCTCTCGTTAAAATGCCAGAATGAGAAATGACCGTGGGCATGGCCTGCCTTGGGTCAGGCATTCTAGTCCCCTGGGCCTCTGTCCTGTCCTTGGGGCCACTTGTCTGTGATCAGCGCCTTGCACTTGCTGATGGAGGTTTTCTTTTGGAAACGAGGCCTGCCCCTGGTCTTGTGGCTTTGACACTGAAGCACTGTTGTCTGCAAAAGACAGTACATTATAGCTCCCGGGTGCTTGCTGTACTCCAGTCTCTTCATTCTTGGGAGGTTTCTGTGTTTCCTGGGAGATGAAGCATGTGTAACACTTGCTCTGGCCTCAGTGACTTCAGAAGGCCCTCGGGCCTGTTCTGTTGTTCAGTTTTCTAAGGGTGGGTGAGGGGCATGAGAATTCCCAGCAGGGGTCGTTACCACTCAATGTCAAAACCGTGCCATGTTACTCTCCTGTGTCACTTTTTTTCTGAAGCCTGGTTTTTGTGGCACTTTTAAAATCAGGCTGCGTGTCACACACCGAATTTAAATTATGAAGAACGTGAACAGTGAGTCACCATCCGAACCTCTATAGAGCAAGGGTCTATGTCATTCATTTCAGGGCCGCCTCAGATCCCCCTTTAATAATCTAGTAATTTAGGATTCAATGATACAGGACATGGAGGTGATTGCTCAAATTAAAGCCATATGAGACTTGGCATATTTGCAAAATAAAATATTTTGTATTACATTTATTTGTGTGTGTTGGGTGTGTGTGTTGGGGGTACCATGGTACACAGGTGTGGGGTAGGGGCAGTTTTGCAGGACTTAGTTCTTCTCTCCTTCCATCATGTGGGTCCTGGGGGACCAAACTCAGCTTTTCAGTCTCGGTGGCCAGTGCTTCTTTGCTGATCCATCTTGCCAGCCCTGCAAAATACTTTTGATGTGATCAGTAACACAGTCTTACAATTTTCTGAATTAAAAGGAATAATAGCAGCGTGTGATTTCAAATTTTTTCCCGTATGATGTACTATTTTCTAATTCTCGTCTGTATGATGATATTATTACTGGAGTTTGAAAGGTTTCACCTGGAAATGCAGGTAGCCTAGAACTGTGTAAGGAGACCAGAACTATCGTGTATCAGAGGGCTAATTTACACAGTTCCTGTATCAAAGGAGTTCGTTAACCAGCCATAGTTCCGCCTCCCCGAGAGGCTAACACAGTATCTAAATCATAGTCACAATGGCGGTGCGGTTCCAACATCAACTACATCAGTCCCCAGGTCAATTCTAATAGGTGATGTTAAACATGGTCTAAACTCTCCTGATGCCATGCTCTGCTGGCATCATATGTTTCATTTGGTTCTTTCTTTCTTTCTTTCTTTCTTTCTTTCTTTCTTTCTTTCTTTCTTTCTTTCTTTCTTTCTCCCTTCCGTCCTTCCTTCCCTTCTTCCTCCTCCTCCTCCTCCTGCTTCTTTTCTTCTTCTTAAACCTAAATAACTAGCTACTTGGTTTTATGCAGCTATGACAAAATGAAACGAAAGGGAACGAACGTGCTTGTATGTGTAGGGACAATGTGGGGGCTGGTATATAAGATAAATCCATTTAACACTGGCATGCAATCTGTCTCCCTTCCTCCTTCTCTCCCTGCCTCCCTCCCTCCCTCTCTCTGTTTTCCCTCTTACATTGCTTAGAGCCTTCTTTGCTCTGCATCTCATCAAGATGTAATTGAATCTTATGACTAGGGTAAGAGCTTTGCCTTTCCACAGCCCCTCCCCGACCATGGTGTCCTTTCCTGCTCTGTGTCCAGTCAGTCAGAGCCAGCTTACACTCTTGGGAACACTGAGTGTTCCTCCCCATGCGTTCATGTAACAGAAATGCACACCCTTCTCCCCAAGGCTGGAGATACTCTCATAATGTCAAGTTCCGGTTTGCAGAATTATTCTAACCACCCCTCTTCTCCTTCAGATTCTAACTTGTGAACTAAGGTTACGCTCATATTCACTTATTTAGGTAAGGTCTCTGTATCCTAGGTTGGCCTTGAACTTTGATCCTCCTGCCTCTACCTACCAAATCCTGGGATTGCAGGTGTATGCCGCACCTGGTTTTATGTTGTGCTAGTGACTTAACTCAGGGCCTTGTCTACCAGCTGAGCCAGATCCCAGCTATGTGTATGTCCATTTTGTTGACACTGAAGCCTTTAGAACCTAGCACAATGCCTGCAATACAACAGTAAATTGTAGTTTTGAGGCAGGGGCTTCTTGTGTAGCACTAGCTAATCGAGAATTCACTCTGTAGTGAAGGCCATGAACCAGGCTTTCTTTGCACAAATGTAGGATTTTTTTTTTTTTTTCCGAGACAGGGTTTCTCTGTGTAGCTTTGGAGCCTGTCCTGGAACTAGCTCTTGTAGACCAGGTTGATCTCAAACTCACAGAGATCCGCCTGCCTCTGCCTCCCAAGTGCTGGGACTAAAGGCGTGCACCACCACCGCCTGGCAACTGTAGGATTTTTAAAGACATTTATTTTTATTATATGTGAATTGACTATTTTGCCTGTGTGTTTATATGTTTGTACTGTGTATTTGCCTGGTACCATGGAGGCCTTGGAATTACAGATGCTTAGGAGTTACCATATGGATGCTGGTATCTAAACCTAGGTCCTCTGCAAGAGCAGCAAGCACTTAGTCACTTAACCACTGAGCCATCCCTCTGGGTCCAGACTATAGAATTTTTAACTCAGCTGTTGCAAGACTTTTCAAACAGACCAAAAGTTGAGAAATTGCCAACATGATGATCTGAGATTTTTTTCTATATAATTCCTAGCTCTGTGTACGGGCCTTAGCTAGTCACCCCTTTCTGTTTGCAAATGTTAGGGTCAAATTCTTTAGGGGACACGTTTTCTCTAAAAACTTCCCTTAGACTTTCTACCAACTTTCAGTTCTTGGAAGTGGAGCTGGGAGTCTCAGGAGGGTGATGGCCTCCTGGAGTCAGGAGTGGTGGTGAGTAGGGCCCATGAGTAGCTGAAGAAGCAGTTTAAGAGGGCCCTTAAGCAGACCATTTAGAACTGTGGGTCACAGCCCAAGAGCCATTTCCTCAGGGTCTTACAGCTGACTTAGCTTTACAGTCCTAGAAACTGAACATCTGGGTCTTACAGACATACTAATAGACACCACCTGGGCAGACAATCTTTCCAAGATTTCCTTCTCTATCAGTGCTCTGGACTCTAGGGACAAGGATTTCAGAAGAATGTTGCAAACTCTGGAGAGTCAACTGCCCCAATTTCTCCCTGACTCCAGCACTTTTTCAGCTATTGGTGAATTAGTTGGATTAGCTGTTGAGTTCCAATGGGCCATTATGTGTAATTTGCAAATTGCTATAACACTTACAGGTAATTAATCCTTTAACAGATCTTGGTAGAATAGCCACTGTGTGGTAGCCATGGGGAATGGAGTGGTAAATAAGATAAGAGAGGTAGGTGTTTGTTTTCTTGGGACTTAGATTCTCATGGAGGCACAGAATTGAAAGCAAATAAACAAATGATGAAGACAACTTCAGATAGAAGAAAGAGAGAGATTGGGCAAGATGTGCTAGTGGTAGAGGAGGAAAGTGGCTGGTTTTTTGTTTTGTTTTGTTTTTTCGAGACAGGGTTTCTCTTTGTAGCTTTGTAGACCAAGCTGGCCTTGAACTCACATAGATCCACCTGCCTCTGCCTCCCGAGTGCTGGGATTAAAGGCATGTGCTACCACCACTGAGGAGGACAATGTCTGAATTGGAGCTTAAATAATGAAAGGAGCCAACCACATGGAGATGTTGGGTGTTCATGACTGCAAAAGGTCAAGAGAGGGGCTGAGATTTGGGAGCAGTCTTAGAATGCTAAAGGCCATGAAAGGATAGTGAAAGCTCTATGAACAGGAAGTGTGTGGTAGGGACTCCTAAGTGTAACACGTGGCCCTCAAAGGGTTTTAAGCAAATGAATGATACTGATATTACCCATTCTGTTTCAGGGGAATGACTCTGAGATCTCACTTTGGGAAATAGACTGTAGGAGGCTGAGTGTGGAAGCAGGGAGGGAAATCAGTTAGGAAGCAGGCACTCTAATTCAGGGAGGTGATGCTTACTTATTTGCTCTGGGATGGTGCAATGGAGATGGCCTGAAGGGATGAGATTTGGGCTGATAAGATAACTGACAAGCAGATGGGTTGAATACAGGGATTAGGGGAAAGAAGAATGGGGACCCTGGGCTTTATCTGAAAGTTCTGGATGATGATGGAACCTGGGGTTAAGATAGGAGAAACTGGAAAAGGCCTGTTTGGATTGGGCGCTCTCTCTCTCTCTCTCTCTCTCTCTCTCTCTCTCTCTCTCTCTGTGTGTGTGTGTGTGTGTGTGTGTGTGTGTGTGTGTGTGTGTGTGTGTGTGTGTGTAGCGGGGGGTGTTAGTTTAGTGCAGAATGGAGAGAGATCCTATTTAGGTATAATCTGTTTGATATACCAATCGTATGACTGTGTAGGTGGTTGCATTTGAGAATATAGAAAAAAAGATAACACTGAGATGAAAATGAGTCACCCACATGTGAGTAGCATTTAAGGTCCTGAGACTGCAGATAACCATCTGAGAAAGCAGGAGAAGATGAGAAGATCAAGCCTGGGCTCTACAGCCGGGAGACAGGGACTCAGCCAATTTAGATAAAGCCATGAGTAAGTTGGGAAAGGGAGGAAGTGTTGGGGGAGCGGTAGCATTTTGGGAGTCAAGCAAAGACCATTTCAAGAAGAAAGGCCTAGTCATCCATGACTGTGCTGCTGAGGAGGGCTGAGGTGAACACAAATCATTGACCTTGGCAATGTGGTGGTGACTGGGAAGGGCACAGCGCAGAGAACAGGAGCTGCCAACACAGGCGAGTGTGGGCAGTCTTCAGGCCTGTGCTCTCCTCATTTCACCAGCTCAGTGTTTGGCAATGGGGAAGGTCTATAGCAGCACTGCTAGAAAGACTTAGTTACAGGCTTTTAAGTGGTTGGTTCAGACTGATACACTTTGGTTGTGGGGCTTACATTGCCTTGCAGTCACCTTGATGTTTATCCATGCAACCCTAAATGTTCTTTCATGCCAGTTTCTTGGGTTTGTTCCCTGCAGCTCCACCCTGAAAGTAGAACAAGGACCAGTAAAGTAGCTCACATTCTAGAGCTCTTGGATTTACTCCTTCAGTGTCCCTGTTTCCTTCTGTGGGAATTGTCTTTTTCTGATAAGATCACATAGCTGCCTCTAAATTCCAAGTGATCCATTTGGACTTGAAAATTTGTGATGCACCTTATGCTGAAGTTAGGGGTGGGGTCTGGTCTGTATATCAAGCAAAAATATTAATTTTCTCTCTTTTCTAATCCAATGTCACATGACAAGCTTAACTCCAATTTTTTCAAATTTACTTTATTGTGTGTGTGTGTGTGTGTGTGTGTGTGTGTGTGTGTGTGTGTGTGTGTTTGTGTGTGATATGAGTATGTGCATAGGTGCCATAGTGTATATGTTGACTATATTCTCTCCTGCCACTTTGTGGGATTCAGGGATTAAACTCAGGTTGTCACCTCTACCCATAAGCATTCTCTCTCACTGTCCCTTACATACCAAGTTTAAATGACAGTATTGGGATTAGAACCCCAGCCTGGGAGCTCCAGGCCCTGGCTGGTGTCATCTTTTTTTTTTTTTTTTTTTTTTTTTTTTTTTTTTTTTGCCACAGGCAAATAGAAGCAGGGATCCAGAAAGGAAAAGTAGGCAACATTTGATCAAGTCAGCATTGGTTCAAAACTTTATAAAATTCTTCAACAGGTGGTGGTGGCACATGCCTTTAATCCCAGCACTTGGGAGGCAGAGGCAGGTGGATCTCTGCAAGTCCAGTCAGCCTAGGCTATAGAGTGAGTTCTAGGACAGTCAGGGCTATACAGAGAGACTCTGTCTTGGGGAGCGGGTGGGGGGGGATTTGATTCATTCAGTATTGGGTTAAAAAAAGCAGCAACAAAACAAAAAAAACCTTGTATGCCAACAGAAATTGCACTGAACAAATGCTAACCCTAAACCTGTAGGTTACTCAGAGTTGTCTCTGTTACCTACTTCCCACCTGCTAAAAATCTACATGAAAATTTCATATATATATATATATATATATATATATATATATATATTATATACACTGGCTCTCTGACAAGCTTTTTGGTGTTTTTCTACCTGACAGCCATGAAAACCAGTAATTGATTGGATGGATGCCTTTATGCCTGTCTCTTGTGCTGGGTGTGGCCAAAGTAAGACTACAGAGCATTTGGTGAGGAATGAAGCCAGTCAGAGGGAACCTCATCACTGAGGTTAGAAAGGCTCAGTCATGGGTGCTTGGGAAGTGCCCCAGACTGCAATTGTTTTTGTTGTTCTAATCTGAAAATGACAACATAGATCCCAGCCAAGGACATGCCGCTTTTGGCTGTGGGTGATGCAGCTTTAATTGGTACATGGAGGCATGCCTTTGGTCTTAGTCCTCGGTGTAGGGGCCAATCAGATCACTTTCAGCATTTCTCAATGGTTAGTTTCATCTTATAATTAAGTAACAGCGATCATTTCCTGGCAGCTAATGACTGGCTAGAGGAGTTAGAAGCCTCATTAAGTTTATAATTTATCAAATTCTACATTCTCCATCTGCAGTGTTGCAAAAAGAGAAAGCACCCCGGAATTCCTAGTAGTCAGGCACAATCTCCAAACAGATTTCATGTAGGTGAGTGGTAACTTCTTCAAAGGGTAACTTTAATTTCTAATTAAGAGAAAATAATTATGTATTACATAGTAGGAACAGGGAGAGTTTTGTATGATATTGAGTCGGGGGATTATGGAAGCACAGATAGGTGCATGCTCTTAAGGCTAAGTTGGAAGGTTGGTGAGCTCTTTCCTTTTTGTGATAATTCTGTCTTTCCTGAGGGTGGCCTGGGGCATCCACTAATTCTAGCAGTAGCATCTATGTGTTAAACCTGTGAAGATTTCTTGCATGCCCACTCTCTATACCAAGCATTGTTCTAAATGCTGAAAATACACTGGGAATAAGGGAAGCAAACAAGCAAAAGCCCCAGCCATTCCTATTGAGCTGGTATTCTAATCTCAAGACTCCTGTCTTTAAAATACTCTGGAAGACTGTGTTTCCCCAGGGTTGGAGAGGTCATTCGAGATAGAAGAGGACAACCCACCCCCCCCATCTTGGTTATGGTGCCTCTGTCTTTTCATGGGTGTGACCATTCCATAATCTCAACAACTTCTGCTAATTCAAGGATCACTCACTGTTGATCTGCCAGTTGGGGACTGAGACCTGCTCTTAGAGAAGGTGGAACCTCTTCTTCTGGGGAACCTATTGCTTTTGTTTTCATTTGAGGGACTGGGCAGGAGCTGTTTACAGAGGAAACAATGATAACTGATCTCTTGATGAAAATATTGGCTCCTAGAGCATGACCCAGATACAGACCTATCTCTCCGACTCTGGAAGCCTAGAATATGGAACCCTTCTCCAGTCCTTCTGTCCTGCCTGAAGGATGTCTAGAACTCCAGAGAAAAAAGAATCCTGTGCTGTTACAGCACTCCCCCCAGGGCTCCCCTTAGAGTCAGTCCTAGGAAGCCTCCAAAGATCTTTCCCTTCTATGGTCTCTTATTTCCTCGAATGAACTTAGGCATTCAGAGATACTCCCTGGCTTCTCTGACACAGGAACAAAATATACAGCAGAACTCCAGAACTCTGCTGTTTGCTTTGTACTCTCAGCTCAGCTCTGAGCTTCTGGCATGAGACTACCCTTATCTTCATATGGAACCTGCAGACATTTGCCCTGGTACGCCTTGAGAAAGTTGTCCTTCTAGTATCCCAACAGATTCTCTTGCTGATAGGCCCTCTCAACTAAGATTTGGGACTATGATGTCTTATGCTATCCAATCCAGTCCTGTGAGATGACTCCTGAAAACTCACTTTTCTCTTGGAACACTTTGTCCTGAGCAGAGTCTGGATGTGAGCACAGCACGTGGTTGGGCTCCTCTGTTTGACTGGAAGTTGTTTTCTTCTATGGGGATTCTAACACTTCAGGCTGACCTGTATTACATTGTGTGAAACACCCTGTGATGTGTATTTGAGGAAACACTCTTTTAAAACCTTTATTAGATTTCACAACACAGAGGTAATACTGGTTTAACAAACACCCCAACAAGTAGGAATCCAAGAGGAAAAAAAACCCCTGCTTTAATGGACAAATAACTACTTAATGGACATTCTGCATGGTTACTGCTACATAAAGTAGAGCTAAGGCCTTGCCCTGAAATTAATTTTTTATTCATTTTAAATCTCTGTTCCTAAAGTGCCTGGCATTACTTACCTAAGCATGTTGAACTTTTAATTCATCCCTAGATTAATGATAATCTATAATATAGGCTTTCTTTTAAACTTTTTAATATGTGTGCATGCACACAGAGTGTGCAAGTGTGTGTGTGTGTGTGTGTGTGTGTGTGTGTGTGTGTGTTTGTAGAGGCCACTTTACTTAGTGAGGTAGAGTGTCTCACTGAACCCAGAGCTCATAGATTGGGCTAGTCTAGGTAGTCAGCTTGCCCATGGGCCCCAACTCTGCACCTCTGGAGTGCTGGTGTTTCAGGCAGGCTACCATACACACCTAGATTTTTATGTGAGCTCTTTATTTTACAGTTATTATTTTCATAAAGATTTATTAGTTTTTACTTTGTGTGTGCAGTGGCCCAGCTGATCCTACATCCAAAAACAGCAGAGATGATGCAGTCATAGACCATTGCAGCCAGGATTTCTGGGTTTTCTCAGGATCCCCATGAACTCGCCCTCAACCAGCAGGAAGCAGTTTAGAAAGAATGACACCCAAATTCCAAATGTTTGTTTTCATTTAAATGGGATTGGTTATAAATGGTAATGGTCACAGTCAACCTCTTTTCAAGGAAAAAAAAGGGGGGAATAGGATATGGAGATGAATACTTTGCATTGGTATGGATTTTCATTTATTGATACAACTTTAAGGTCAATTTTGTTATATGTATATTTTTCCTCTTGTTTAGGTATTGTGTTTATACAGATCTTTTAAAATGTAATGCATAATTAAATACAGATTATATAGTCAACTATAATAGTCAAAAATTATAATTAGGTTAGTTAGGTTTTCTAGATATACAGAGATGTATTTGAGATGGATAGATATTCTTCAAACCGTTCAAAGACCTACAGAATATATAGCATTTAAATGGCTTAGGGTTTTTCTTGCCAGTGAGACACAACTGCTCCTGGCACACCAATTACATCAGAAAGGAGGATAGGCATCGAAGATAGGCATCGAAGAAACTCAATATGGAGTTTGCCTTCAACATGGCAAGATTAGCCATTTGGGCAAGAAACTGCTCTTGCCTGGACTGTTCGTTGCTGTATAAACTGGACATGCAGGACCCACAAGAAAGTGACTGCTGAACTTACAAAACAAGATGAACAGTCCTGAAGGTTCCTGCTTATACACTGGCCTATGGGCTGAAGATGGATGCCCCAACATTACAGAGGAACTTTGGATAACTGTCCAGGTAGCGAGATGCCTCTGTCAATTCTAGAGTTTATATATTATCCTCCTGTGGTCTTTGATAGAGTTGAAGACAGATAGTTATGGTTATAGTTTTCTTTAGTTATTATAAAAGATAAGTTACCCTTCTTTTTATTTAGACAGAAAAGAGGAGATGATGGGGGAAGTGCTTCTGTGTATGTGTTTGTCCTATTGGATGATAAATAAAGTACTGTTTGGCCAATGAGGCAGCAAGTTAGGTGGGACTAGGAGTCAAGGAGGATTCTGGGAAATGTAGTAGAGATCCAGGCAGGAAGTGACATAGCAGGCAGACTATATATAAGCAAGGACAAGAAGGAAGTCATTCTCTCTCTTCCTCCTGGTCTCTGCTCTGGAGTTGCCATGTGATCTGCCAGCAAGAGAGGCACAAGTGGAAGGCATCCTCGATAAGATAAGTCTTATAAAATATATAGATTTATGATAATTAAGACTGAGCTAGCAGATGAGAAATCCTAGTTATTGTCCAAGCAGCATCTTTACTTAATATAAGTCTCTGTATGTTACTTGGGACCATAACATGGCAGCAGGGCTTGGGCGGCTTGGCGGCTAGGCTTTCTTTTAAACTTTTTTTGTTTTGTTTTGTTTTTTTTGAGACAGGGTCTCTCTATAGCTTTGGCACCTATCCTGGCACTCACTCTGGAGACCAGGCTGGCCTCGAACTCACAGAGATCCACCTGCCTCTGCCTCCCCAGTGCTGGGATTAAAGGAGTGCGCCACCAATGCCCAGCTTCTTTTAAACTTTTTAATATGTGTGTGTGCACACAGTGTGCAAGTGTGTGTTTGTGTGTGTGTGTGTGTGTTGTGTGTGTGTAGAGGCCACTTTACTTAGTGAGGTAGAGTGTCTCACTGAACCCAGAGCTCATGGATTGGGCTAGTCTAGCTAGTCAGCTTGCCCAGGGACCCCAACTCTGCACCTCTGGAGTGCTGGTATTTCAGGCAGGCTACCATACACACCTAGATTTTTATGTGAGCTCTTTATTTTACATTTATTATTTTCATAAAGGTTTATTAGTTTTTACTTTATGTGTATAAATGTTTGCCTGGTTATAGGCATGTGTACTATATGCATGCCTGGTGCCTGTGGAGGCCAGAAGAGCATCAGAAATCTTAGACAATTATAAGCTGTCATGTGGGTGCTGGGTACCAAACCTAGGTCCTCTGCAAGAACAACTAGTGTTCTTAACCACAGAGCCATCTCTTAACTCCTACAATTATTGTCTCCCCCCTCTTGAACAATGATAAGCAAAACCTTTGTGGATTTTCTTTCTAAAGATTTACATTTGTTTTTCCGTGCATATGTGTATTTCTGCCATGTGTGTGCAGTGCCTGCAGATTGCCAGAAGAGGAAGGCATTGGCTCCCCTGAAGCTGGAGTTACAGGCAATTTTAAGCTGTAAGACATAGGTGCTGTGGACCATGAGCTGTAAGGCATGGGTGCTGTGAGCCAAGCCCCCTCCCACACTACAATTATTTGACAAAATATTTTAATTAAAAATAGTTTCAAAGTTTTGAATATCAAGCACAGAGCTTCATGCCTGCAAGGCAAGTACTCTAGCATCGAGCCGAATCTCCCACGCCCTTTACAATTTTTGAGAAGGATATGCTTGGGATCCCTAGAAGCTGGAAGGAACCTCAGTCTCTGGTTCCACTTGGCAATGACAGAGTTGCCAAAGGAGAAACAAACCATCGAGCCAGAAAATTCTACAGATGGGTATTACACTCAGGGGTAGGATGTTGCCTGACACCATGAATCCCTGGGTCTGACTCCCAGAGCCACATAAACGGAGCATGGTGGCACATGCCTCCCACAGCAGCTTTTGGCAGGTAGAAGCAGGAGGATTGGACATTCATTGCCACCTAATGAGTTTGAGGCCTGAGAAAATAAATCTACAGAGAATGAGAACTTGTTTATGCTTTGAGGAGGAAACCAAGCTTTGGAAGTTTTAGGAATATCGTCAGTCAAGATGTTTCAGCAGATGGCACTGGGGAACACCCTGGCACTAAGCCTGTGAGACTGCCCTGAAAGGGAGGGTGTGAGAGTCTGCACTCAGAGCTTCCCCTCAGAGTGTCTTCCCCTCCCAGGTCATGAGGTCAGGCCTGGCAGCATTTAATGAATCTCTGCCATGAGTGGCATCTGGATAGCTCATGGGAAGTAGGCACCACCACCCAGCCCTTGCTGGAATTGGAGTAAGGTGGAGCAGCTGACCACCTGTGAGAATTCCTGCTGGAGGAGGTTAGCTGGGGCACAGTCTGTTAGCAGAGACAGCATAGGAAGCCTTGGATCTCTGCTTCTATGAATCTTATTTTTAAGTGACAATATATATATATATATATGTATATACTCAGAAATAAATTCTTCAATACTATATGTTTATATTTGCATAAGATGTTAAATAGGGCCCAGTGGAGTTTTGGGGGAGGGGTAAAAGTGCTTCTTACCCTGCAGTGCTTCTTACCCTGAGTTTGATCCCTGTATCTCACAGTGGAAGAAGAGAATGTAGTCCTGAAACTTGTCCTCTGACCTCCACGTGCGTGACTATGGCCTGTGCATCACATCAAACACACAACAACAATAATGAAGTTCTAAAATGTTTAAAAGAGATTTGGGGGGAAGAGAGAACTTTCCACATACAATTGGAAAGCAGAATCCTGGAGCAGTCAGATCATGAGTGAGGTGAGTCCCAGAAACAATCTTAGCGGCTCCCTTCTTTGGCTAGCACCCCCCCCCCCATCACAGGCAGCTGGCTGTATTTACAGAGGAACAGTCTAAGGAACCCCCAATAGTCTATTGGCTGCCTTTTACTGAGTACCTGACCAAACCATGTACAACTCACTTCTCTATAGGAAACAGGCCCTAGTGTCACAAATCCCACTTGAAAATGACTCTCTGAGGCTGACTTGGGGGTCTCTTGCTTGTTGGTCATTTCCTGCCATCCCAGCCAGCCAGCTCTATTTGCTGCAAATTGGTGATGAGGCAAGGTGGCTGGGAGGCGCACCTCCCCGAGGGAGTTGTGTTGTTTTTATAACCGGTGCCAGGTCTGAGTGCAGGGTGAGTAAGCGCCTCTTCCTCCTTTGCTCCGGCTGGTCTTCCACACCAAGTCTGCCTCTTGCACTGTTCCAGACATGGTGGGGAGGAAGGGCTGCCTGGCTCTCGTGCTTCCTAGATTTGGGACCCCAAACTCAAGAAGGCAACAGAAGTTGTAAGTAAGGGCTTTGTGGGCTGTTTCCTGTTTAGTCAGTGAGGGCTCCAGGGGAAAGGGCCAACATTCACTCCCTTGCTTCCTCTGTGGCTCAAATGGAAAGTGCTGGGTTGGCACACAGTATAAAACTGAGTGTACGTACCTTCTAGTCACCTTTGGGCTAATGTGAGATGGGTGTGATGGTCTTTTCTCTAAAGGAATGTTATTTCTGGAAGTTTCTAATTTTAAAGAAACAATGCATGCTTGTTCATTCTCTTGTTTGAAAATCACCAATAATAGATTCTGACTATTTGCTTTAGGAATTGGTGTCACTGTTTCCCATTGTGCTTATGTCAATCATGTTTGCTTTGGGTTTTAGCCACTCTCTTGTGTTATGCTGCTGATGTCTTTATCAGTTGACCAATAAAGGGGACTTTTCTAGAGAGAGTCCCACAGTTCTACAGTTCATGCTCGAGGAATTTGTCTTACAATACTCTGATGGATGAAAGTAATTCTCTGGCTCTTTGGTGTGTGTGTGTGTGTGTGTGTTCGGTGTGGTTTTTCTCGTAGCTATAATATGTGGTTGTAATCTGAAAAGGTTCTATTTCTTGTTTTGTAGTAGAATTCTTTTCAAACTTATAGTTTAGCTGAAACAGCTCAGAGAGACGCTTCCAAAGGGCTTCTGCCGGTGACTCCTACTTACCTGCTGCCTGTGTCTGACTGGCCACCAGCTACAACTAGAGCTACTATTAGTACCAGCTCTATTCAAAATAGAATCTATGTTTGAGGAACCTAGTCATGCTCATTATTCAGACCTCTAGAAGCAATGTGCCAAAACCACAGAGGCAGAAAAGCCAGAAACTGTGAGGTTGGTGGACGGACCAAAAAATAAATAAATAAAAATTTCTCCTTATAGTATTGCATTACTCTTGGGTGCGTCATGCTCTCTAGCGGTGAGCTCACCAGCCCTTGCTCCATGTCTGAGCCAGTTGGCACCATTGCAATTCTATAGATAGAGAATGGGTGACGCAGCTGGCCATCAAAGCTGCCCCAAAGCCAGTGATAGGCTGGAAATGGAACTAATGCTCCGGACTGTTGGCCAGCCTATGTCTGCCTGAGAAAATGCAGCAGAGAAGGGGCAAGCCAGAGGTCAACTCACAACTGCCCAATGTTGCTCCAATTACCATTCAGAGGCCTGGAGAAATTTTTAAAAAGTGGGTTAAACCAGAGGGCTCCATGCGTATGTGGATGGGCGATAAGGAAAAAGGAAAAGGAATTTGGGAGTCCACATCCAGCAGTGGAAGAGTATGTTGGAATATTCTTATTGAGGCCATAATGCTTCCTTCAGCTATGACATATAGTGTGTTAGATAATACAGAGTCTCCTCCATAGAAGAAGATTGTCGATGAAAGCTAAAACATGAATTTAACTCACTGATGAGGTAAATACTTATTGACTACTTCCATGAAGTAGGTCCTGTGACATTCATCTTTGGATTCTCATTGGGTGTTACATGGTAGATGGGCAGAATGGCTGGTCTTATGTTCCAATGAGTGCTCATTGTCCATGAGATTTTATCTTCAAGATGCTCTTCCTGCTCTTCCTCCCTTGGGGCAGCCTGTATAACCCAGCAAACACCTCTCTTGCTCCTCCCCAGGACCACCCACTCACAGGAAGGAGAATCTCCTTAATGATGGCAAGTGAGCACAGATGGGCCTGTGTGCACTTTTACCCAGATTGAATCAGAGAAAATCTGTCAGGAAGAAGGCACACCCTTGCCAACTCATGGGAGAGGCATTTGCATGTCACAGGCTTTAACCAAGCAGGCCAACGACAGGTGTATAATTTCTGGGCCAGGCAGTCAGAACAGATCTGCCTCCACTCACTCCGTTGCTTTAGCACCTTCCATCCCTTGTCTCTCAGGCTTGCCTCCTAAGACCCCAGCTTCATCTCAGGAAGCAAGCAGCTGGAATCTAGGAAGGGCACGCCAGACACCACTATTTATTGAATGCTCTCAATGCATTGGCCTCCAACCAAATGCAGAATTAGATTACTGTACCTGACCAGTTGGTTCACATTTTAAACAAATAGGCAGATAGAGGTGAGTTAGGTAGAAGGGAAGGTGGAAATATACTCCAGGGAGAGGCCAGTGCCGGGGAAGGAAAACCGGTCAGAGCTGGTCATTTTGAGAGCCTAAGTAGGACAGGATCTTAACGTCTTTCAGATCCAGTTCTGTGTTTTTGATCAGCTAGAAGAAGGGCTAATCTGCCCGGAAGAGGAAAGATGAGTCCAGCCCTGCGTGCTTTCAATGCTGGTCTGTCTCTTTGTCATTGTTTCCATCTCTGGGCCACCAGGTGCTTTGTGCACCTCTAAAAGAGTACAACTCCTGCTGTGGCCTGGCAATTATTCTTACTCTCCCTCATTTACTGTGCTCTTTTTCTTACTTTTTATCTTTGAGACAAAGTCTTGCTATGAAGCCCTGACTGGCCTAGAACTTGCCATGTAGACCAGGCTGGCCTTAAACACTCAGGGATCCTCCTGCCTCTGCCTCTTATCTGCTGAGGTTGGGCATGGCCCACCACACTTGGCTTACTTGCTGCCATAATTTTTCCTTTTCTTCGTGGTGCTAGGGATCAAACCCAGGGCCTTAATTTGATAAACAAGAACTGTCCCTCTGAACTATGTCCCCATCCTATTCCTGTCATTATTAATACTAGTACTGGGGATCAAACCCAGGACTTCACATGTGCTAGGTGGGCACTCTACCCCTGAGCTTCATCCTCAGGTTGAGTTTTGCCTTTTAATTTAATTCTGAATTTCCAAAGCCTTACCAATGAATGCTTGTGGAATTTAATTTATGTATGTATGTGTGTGTCTGTATGTACGTGTGTATGTGTATATATGAATACATGTATATATGAATGTATGTTTGTATGTATGTATGTTTGTATGTATATGTGTATATATGTAAGCCCACAGCACAAGGATGATGGTTGTGACTGAGTGTCAAATGAGAACCAGAGCTAAGATATGAGATGCTTTAGGAAATCAAAGTAGATCTGAGTGGTCAGACAGCCTTCCTGAACACAGTATTCTGAGAGGATGGGATTTAAGAGTGGACTAGCTAGTTGTTGAAGACAGCACCTCAGAGGTGGGATTGCTCCTGTGGAGCTTGGAGGACAGGGGGCAGAGCCTGTGGCCAGCGCAGATTCCATGTTTGAAATACTCATTGTGTGTGGGAAAATGTGGCCAGCATGAGAATAGACAAAGATGCTTGGGATGTAGACTTTTGGCAGAAGGAAACCATTGAAGCTGTTTCAATCAAGCCGTAAAGAGATAAAAGGAAAGTTCAAAAGAAGTGAGCCCAACGGTGCCAAGCAAGATGGGTTGGAGCATGCTGTGCCAGAGGCCAGCAGCCTGGAAGGAATGTACAGCAACATTCTGTACACCATGTGGTGGAATTCCAGACTAAATGAGAGATTCTGGGAGGCTGGGGAGATTGTGATAGAGGCATCATTTGTGTCTAGAATTTTCTCTCCCAGTGAGAAGTAAAATAACTATAGCTAAGCATTTACTCCGGGATTATTATATGGCAGCCACTGTCCTAAGCATTTCACATACAGCATCTCGAGTCATCTTCATGACTTTGAAGTTCTCCCATTACTTCCATTTGACAGATAAATCAACTGAGGCACAGAGAGATTTAGTAAATTGCCCTAGATCAGACAGTCCCTAAGATGTAGAGTTGAGTTTAAACAGGATGTAAGGCTGTGCAGGTCCAAGTCTTAACCACAAATACTCACTTGAACAGGTTTGTGGGAAGATTTACGATATGATGAAAGCAATTCTAAACTCGATGCATGTTATCACCACTTAGGAAGGAGATCAGAGGGGCATTTCCATACCAGCCTACCTGTCATTGTTATTAATTACCTACTCCAGCTAAGGAGATCAGCATCCTCTGGAGTTTAAAATCTAATAGGGTGATATGTTTTTGCCTCTGCCTGTATGTGTGGGGGGGTTGAGGGTGTGGTCTCTCTCTCTCTCTCTCTCTCTCTCTCTCTCTCTCTCTCTCTCTCTCTGTGTGTGTGTGTGTGTGTGTGTGTGTGTGTGTGTGTGTGTGTGTGTGCGCGCGCGCGTGCATGTGGACAGATGCCCACATTAGGTGAATTCCTCAATCTCTCTGAGATTGTTCACTGATCCTGCAGCTCACTGATTCAGTTAGGCTGGTGGATGTCCAGCAAGCCCTAGGGATTCTCTTCTCTCTGCCTCCCCAGAACTGAGGTTATCAGGTGTGTGCCAATGCAGTCAGTTTTTTACATGGGCACCCGGGATCCGAACTCAGGTCTTCAAATGGGTATAACAAGCACTTTGCCAGCCGAGCCATTTCCCCAGCTCATTTGTCTTTTAAACATTGATTTAAGAAAAAAAAAAGAAGAGTAATATTCAGCATGAAATTCAGATTTTACAGACATAATGGATGTATAGAGTTGGTGTTCCATGTGACCTCCATGGCCCCCAAATCATCATCTATTTAGAGGTAGAAATTTTCAGCCCCCCC
This sequence comes from Cricetulus griseus, assembly GCF_003668045.3. NCBI lineage: Eukaryota > Metazoa > Chordata > Mammalia > Rodentia > Cricetidae > Cricetulus > Cricetulus griseus. The sequence goes on from NW_023276807.1 coordinate 157,605,788, forward strand.
TTTTTTGGTAGAGCCTGGTGTATTCTCAGCACTGTGTTATAGTAACCCCCTCCCTAAGGATGATCCCACTATGCTGTAGCACAGGCTTTGGTTGGACTGATTAGACTACCTTCTGCGCTGCTATGCACACCTTTCTCTTGTTTTATTTCCTTTAGAACCGCAGAGGATGTATGATGCCTTTGACAGGTACCCAGTTCCTTACCAATCAGCAGAGTGGTAGATCCAATGTGACCCAGACTTTTACCTTGAAGCTGCTCTTGTTTCCTTTTGTGCCTTAGATTGGACTCAAGGGGAGACCTGCTTCAGAGGGACCGGGTTTTTGGTTTCTGTCTAAATAATAGAAACTAGTGTTTGTCTAGTACTTACTTTAAGCCATCAAGTATCCCTAGCCCCATCTTACAGATGGCAAAACTGAGGCCTGGAGAAGCTAATAACCCATTTGCTTGGGGAGGTAGAACTAGTGAGTAGAAAGGCTCAACTTGAACTGGCTTCACTGACTCTAAAGAGCCTGCACATTTAGTAGAACATTGTTTCTTTATTGCTTATACAAGTCTCTTCCTGAAACTGATTAAAATGCAGTGGTTTCCATAGCAACGTGTAGAGGTCAATCGTAGAGTAAAAGTCAATAAAATGCTATTGACAAATACTAGCAGCTGAAGTGTGTGTGTGTGTGTGTGTGTGTGTGTGTGTGTGTGTGTGTGTGTGTGTTGTCTGAAGTAGCCCCACCCTTGCTACTTTGGCTTTCTGTAGCCCTCATCTAATGTCACAAGTCACAAGCCTAGAGTTTGATCCATTGCCCATCAGCATCCCAGAGGACCCATCCGTGAACCTCAGTTACCATCAATCAGTTGCTTCTCAGAGGCCCTGAATGATGGTTCCCAGAGGGACCCTGGTCCCTGTGCTGTTTGCATTCTAACTGGATAACATGATGGCCACAGAAAGGTGGAGTCGATCTGCATCCAGCAAAACCCACACAGAAATCTCCAAAGAGCCTACTGAAATAGCCAAGCCTTGGCAGAGGCAGCCATAAGGGAGCTTTAGTTTTTTGTTTTGTTTTTTGTCTAAGTGAGCTATAATGGCTAAGGACACAGCTTCATTTAAGCAATATATGTTGTCCTGTCCTTATCTGTGTGCTAGAAGAGACTGAACAAAGGCATGCAAACCCCCACTGCTTGGTTTCTAATACCATGAAGGTTTGCATTATTTCATTATACCAAATTCTGTTGCATCAAATTATTCTTCCTGAAATATGAAACACATTTTTTTTTTGTTGTTGTTCTCACCACTTCTGATACCAAATGTGGATCACTTCCATACCAAGAAATCCCTCTGTTCATGGCTCAGAGGTTTAGAACACTGACTGCTCTTCCAGAGGACCTGAGTTCAATTCCAGTCCCAGCTCACAACCATCTGTAATGAGTTCTGGTGCCCTTTTCTAAGCACCACCTGGGCATCCTTCAGTTCAACTCAATCCTGTCACCGTTTACCCAGGGTTAACAACAGATCCCCAGCTTAAGAGCTCCTTCTCTGTTACGGTTGGATATGGTGTATCCCTTATGTGGGATGGGATGTGGTAGCAATGGGACCTTTGATGGGTGGACCTTATGGGAATTGGAGAGGGCATTAGCCATGTGCCCTTGAAGACAATTTAGTTTTCTTGGTACCCTGTGGAGGTGAGTCGTTATAGACTTGAAAGACTGTCCCCTCTCCACATTTTATGGCTTCTTCTATTTCCTTGTAATCTCTTCCCCTTGTTCCCACCATGAGGCCATCATCCAAGCATATTAGGCCACCTGATCTTATACAGTTCAGCTTCTCAAACGACGAACCAAATACATCTCTTTAAAATGTATGCATCAGTGGTCCTGGAGAGATGGACGTGAAGCAAAGAACACTTGCTGTCCTTCCAAGCAACCTGGGTTTGATTCCCCATCACTCCTACACACCCCTGAGTCCTGAGCTGTTAAGGACCACCATCCTGCTCACATATAAACTAGAGTCCCCACTGCTCTCCCTGATGACAGTCCAGGTTGCCCACATTGCTCACAGACTGTGGCATCAAACTCAGGAACAGACAAGGACAGGCACTTCCCTTGCTCTGCCTACTGTCCTGCTATCAAGTGTGCTAACCGGGTTTCAGTCAGTTCTTCAAAAGGAAAACCAAGAGATTTTTCTGAAAGTTTGTTTTGAAAAACAGTCTTTTTTTTTTTTTTTTACCCCTGCCAGCTACAAAGTAGGGAGAAGAGAACTGACCATAGATTTTTCATTTGTCATATTGTGGTCCCCAACACACTTTTTGGTGATTGCTTTTATCTATTCATCTCATCTGTAATGGAGAAATTGTATATAAAAAATTACTGCTTAAGTTTTCCTAAGTACTGAGTTAAGACACTGACTGATGTGACAAATGCCAGGGCTTCTTAAAAGAAAGATATGGAACACTGTGGCATGTCCTTTACATGGGTAGCTCTTTGAAGTGGTTGGAGTTGTATTTCTGTGAATTTTTTGCCTCTTGCTTTGAAAGGGCCCAGTCCTTCTCCTTTACCACAGGACATGCCAGCCACTCCAGACCCGCACTAGCTTTGTAACTCCAGAAGTGCAAATGAACTGATGGAGTGGGGATTACCTCAGCCGCTTTCTTCAGCTAGAACAGTGGCCTTGTGTGTACGATAGATTTGATTATGCCCTTCACAGCAATTTCTCTGGAGAGGGCAGCATATGTCAGGGGGCGTGTATAAAGACAAGGAGAATACCTTGACACACTTGTATCTTTTTTATTTCTTAAAGGTGAGATCTCATGTGGTCCAGGTTGGTTTCAAACTTGCTATGTAGCCAAGGATGACCTTGAATTTCTAACCCTCCTGCTTCCAGCTCCCACATGCCCCACCATACCCATTTTTATAACTTTATGTAGTTCTATGAATTGAACCCCCAGCCTTGTGCATTCAAGGCAAACATTCTACTAATGGAATTACATCTCCAGCCCCAACCCCCAACTTGCATCATTTTCTGAAAAGCATGTATGTGATGAGGGAATCTGTATAGGAGAACATTACAGAAAATTATTACCTGTAAGGAAACCACTGTTAACCAATAGTGTTGGCCGGGGTGTCACATGCCTTTAATCCCAGCACTCGGGAGGCAGAGGCTGTCAGATCTTTGTGAGTTCGAGGCCAGCCTGGTCTCCAGAGCCACTGCCAGGATAGGCTCCAAAGCTACACAGAGAAACTCTGTCTCGAAAAACAAACAAACAAACAAACAAAAAACCCACAGTGTCTGTTAGTCATTCACTGAATCTAAATTTAAAAGAAAAGGACAAAATCTTAAAGGCAAGTGAATTTGAAATAAAGGCTAACTAATTATACAAGGGAATGTGTTGCATGAGAGTGGGTATATGTAATTATACAGTAATTATGCTGGAAAAATAATCACATGCCATCAGCTACTTAAATATTTCACTGGGGAAAATGAATCTATCCTGAGCTGCCACCCCTTCTGATCTCCAAGACCCATGCTGACTTTGTAAAATGTGACATGATTTCTTCTTAGAAGTGATGACCTTTTCTTGGCCAATTAAAAGACACTGCTTTGAGGGATTGGAACCCGTGCCCAGGGGGATAAAAGGAAATTGAAACTTCTCTTAGACTGAGCTAATGATGCCAGGAGCAGTTGAGATTTAAAAAAAAAAAAAGAACAAAGTCAGTTTTAAAAAGATTTCCCCAATCAAAGAGCTGCTCTCTCTCACTCTCTCTCAAACACCAGGGGAAAGCAGAGCCATTTCCAACAGGAGCATTCATTTATCTGGCTCTCTCCCTGTCACTCTTTCCTTCCCTTCCACCCTCCTTCTCTCTCTCTCTCTCTCTCTCTCTCTCTCTCTCTCTCTCTCTCTGTGTGTGTGTGTGTGTGTGTGGTCACTGTGACTATAATTACTGCCTTGGCAAGCTGTACACTCTTTAGTGTTCTTGTTACAGCCATTTGTCTGAGGTCTGCTTGGGCACAGACCTCAGTCTGGAGACTATAGATCCTGTAGGACTCTCTTCCTAGCTTGCAGATTCTCACTATGTATTCACGTGGCCTTCCCTAGATAGAAGAAGCATTGGAGGAGTTGTGGGGCTTAGCTCTGAGGTTTATGTCATTCATTCATTCATTCATTCATTCATTCATTCATGCATGCATGCATGCATGCATTCTTTTGTTGCTGGAGATCCTAGCCAGTGCTTTCATGTCTGCTGGGCAAGTAATCTCCTAGTGAGCTACAGCCTCAGTCCAAGTGTGTTTTCTTACAAGTGCACTAATCATTCTGATTGGGGCCCCATCTTCGTGATCTCATATAACTTTCTTCTGTATGTGTACACACATACATACACAGGTGTAGATGCATGCAGAGGCCAGAGGGCAACCTCAGGGGTCATCCCTCAGGTGCCATTCACATTTTTTTTTCTTTTTGAGTCGGTCTCCCACTTGTCTGGAACTTGACAAGTAGGTTAGGCTGCTGGGCCGCTGAGTCCCCAAAATTTGTCTGTGCTTCCCCATCATTGAGTTTATAAATGCTCTCAATCACCATGTTTTCCCCCCTTTTTGTTTTACATGGGTTCTGAGGATCAAATTCGGATCTTTGTGTGTTAAAGTTATCTTCCTAGCTTGGTTCCTTCCCTTGGTTAACTATTAGAGCCTCTTTTCTCCAAATATAGATGCAGTGGGAGTTAGGGGTATACACATTTAGTTAATAAGACCATCCCACAATAGAGCAGTCAGTCTAGAACTCCTGGACTTGCCAGAGGGATGTGTTTCCTGTACACTTGCATGACAACAGAAATGCCTTGAGTAGGCAGCTGGCAAGTAGCCAAGGCTAGTGCTGTGTTTTCTGCTTATCTGTAAATTCATTAGTTGTCCAAGCCAGAGCATCACAGCATAGCTTCTTCACTACAGATTTGCTGGAACTCCCTCAGGGTCAGGTTAATGGGGACCAAGAGGAATTCTCCACCATTAGCCACAGCTTCAGAGCACTCGATGTCCACCTAGCAAATCAGGCACTGGCAAAAGGAATTGACACATCCGACTCTACTGTCTCCTAACTTCCGCCTGGTTGTGGTGGCAGCATCTGTCTTGGTCATTCGTATTTGTACCAGGACTCTGAGCTACCAGACAGGACTCAGCATGCCACATGCCAGCTTGGGAATCCTAGGATGAGATGACTATTCTAGGATGAAAAGGTGCACAGCCACTGTGTGCCTGTGTATGTTAAGCAAAGACAAATTCCTCCCATGCTGCCATTTGGTTTGAACACTTCAATAGTTTGAGCTAGGTTAACAGACACCGGGCTTCTCAGACAAGAAAGATGACTCTGTGAGAAGCTAGAGATGGTTGGGTGGATAAGAAGGCAATCGGGGAAAGGCTAAAGATAACCAGCAGACACTGATCATAAATCTGCCACAAGGTTCAGGCAGGGGGTCACGAAGATGGATTAGAGGCAGGGGTCACTGTGGTGGCTTTAGAACTTAGGTCCTCATTCTGACACCTCTGATCATCCTCCTTCACCATTATGCTTTATTTTATTTTTTGGCCCCAAATATTGAGAGGTTGAATATGCACAGTTGAAAACAGTAGCTGACTGCTGTAGCACGTGTGACCGGTGACATAGTATTGTGGCTGTGAGGTCCTTGAGAAGTAGGTCAGCATCCTTTGCCACAGGCTCTGCTTACCTGTATTGTGTCACATGGCCAGTACAATTTGCCCAGCAGCTTGCCAGTTTTAATTTTTGTGGTCTCCTATGGTCCCAGGAGGTGAGGCCTTCCTGGAGAGAGGTATCAGGTTGTGAGTTTATGCAGGATATGAAACACATTTGAATTTTTCTTTGCATATTTTACATATCCAACTGTATCAACTGAAAAGCTAACTTCTTGACCCACATGGTCCAGGTGTTCTGAAGGGTTGTACTGGGAAGCAAACATGAAGCAAAATATTGGGGGATGAGGGATGTAAATATCAATAACACACACACACACACACACACACACACACACACACACACACACACACACGAAAGAGGGGTAGAAGGAGGTTAGAAGACAGGGTCATGCACCACACTCTACTAATTCTGAATAGAACTTTTCTTTTTTTTTTAAGTGTTACTTATAACCCCTCCCCTCCTTGGGTCTGATGCTGGGAAAAGAGCTAATACTATGCAGAGTAGTTCAACAAACTTAAAAACATTACCATACTATCTGGCTTCTCTTTACTCTGGCTGTCATTTCTACTGCTATGCCACTGAGCTGCTGGGCTTAGGAACCCTATATTGTGGATTTTCCATCTGCCAGACTCTACTCTAGAACTGAATTTTAGTGGGTTGTTGAGACAGGGTCTCACTATGTAGCCCTGGCTGTCCTGAAGTTCAGTATATATACCACTATGGCCTTGAACTTACAGAGATCCATCTGCCTCTGCCTCCTGAGTGCTAGGATTAAGGGCGTGGGACACCACACTGGGCTAGAACTGATATTTTCAGTGTGGGCATCATTAACATCTTAGGCTGGGTAGGTCTTTGTTGTGTGGGAACAAGGTCTGCCCCAGGTATTACAGGTTACTTAGGAGTGTCTCTAATTTCTATCCAATAGATGCCACTCCAACTGTGACAAGCCAAGTGTTTCCAGATGTGTGCAGAACACCACATAGAATCAAAATTGCCCCTGGCTGCAAACCACTATTAGAGACACATGAATATTGGTGATGGGACATCATATGTGAAAAAATCATGGGCCAGAGAATCCTATTGATTTCATTCCTGTTTTTGTTTATTGAGCCTTTGTTATGTGCCATGAATTGTGCTGGCAGATGGGGATTTAAGGGTGAATAAATCATTGTTTTTACTGAAAGACAAGAGTCATAAGTCAGCAAATTATCAACCAGTGAGGTTAATGAAAAGAAACAGTCCCCTGCAGAGGGACTGGGGATATGTGTTTTTCATGGTCAAGGGCAGGGAGTTGCTTGGAAGCAGCTGCTAGGGACATGAAAGGTTTCCTGGACTTGCTGAGCTTGCAGTGAATCTGAAAAGATAAAACGTGGGTGGAGGCTAGAACACTGGTGATTCCGAGGGAGTGTGGAAGCATAAGATAGAAACAAAGGGACTGGAGAGATGGCTCAGAGGTTAAGAGCACCCACTGCTCTTCCAGAGGTCCTGAGTTCAATTCCCAGCAACCACATGGTGGCTCACAATCATCCGTTATGAGATCTGGTACTTCTGGTGTGCAGATATGCATGGAAGCAGAATGTTGTATACATAATAAATAAATAAAATCTTTTTTAAAAAGATACAAACGAAATTAAGAAGCCTGGAGTGTATTAAGAGCTGTGTAGGGGCAGTCAGGAGAGGGGGCAGTTGACTTTGTGTGTCACTCTGTACTTAATTCCAGACCAGCTGTTCTTAACCTTTCTTATCCTGTGACCCTTTAATACAGTTCCTCATGTTGTGGTGACACCCAACCATAACATTGTTTTCGTTGCTACTTCATGACTGTAATTTTGCTACCATTATGAATCTTACCATTATGAATCTTTTTTTTTTTTTTTTTTTTTTTTGGTTTTTTGAGACAAAGCTCTGTGTAGCTTTGGAGCCTATCCTGGCAGTGGCTCTGGAGACCAGGCTGTCCTTGAACTCACAGAGATCTGCCTGCCTCTGCCTCCTGAGTGCTGGGATTAAAGGCGAGCACCACCAACGCCCGGCTACCATTATGAATCTTAATGTAAATGTTTTTGGAGGCACGGGGTCGAAATCCACAGGTTGAGAACCACTGTTCTAGACAGTGAGAGACCACAGGAGGGGCTCAGGTGAGAGTGTGCATATTTTTATTAAAACCAACTGCTTGAATGAGTACACAGAGAATGAGTGTAAGGGACACAAGGGCCGAAATAGGGATACCATCTAAGAGGCCAAGGGTTAATGAGGACTTGAAGTAGAGTGATGGAAGAGAGTCAAGAAATATTTTATAGAGTAAAAGGAAAGCGTGACACTGTGGCTATAGGAGATGAGAAGGAGCAAAGGTTAAAGGTGAGTGCCTCTCTAGTTGGCATCAGGTGCCACTGTCATTGTCTTGCCTGTGGGAAATGCCCAGTGCGTTTAGCCATTGTTGATGGTAGCACATCAACTTATCACCACTTTACAAATGAGAAAATCAAGGCTCTGGCTAGAAAGATGGCTCAGGGGTTAAGAGCACTGGCTGCTGCTCTTCCAGAGTTTCTGAGTTCAATTCCCAGCAACCACATGGTGGCTCACAACCATCTGTAATGGGATCTGATGTCCTCTTCTGGCCTGCAGGCTTACATGCAGACAGAGTACTCAGACCAAAAAAGAAAAGAAAAAAATGAATAAAATGGAGCTCAGAGGAGAAAGGTAGCTAGCACACATTGCCACAGCAGTGGCAGCTTTCTCTGATCACCTGACTTCCAGGTCCTGGTAGGTGCTTTGACTGAGTATGGTGGGTGCTGGTAGAAAGATGAGTCCATTCAGAAGGAAAAGTAGCCATGGATATGGTTGGCTGTTATGCTCGTCAGGTACCCAGTCATTACAGAAAGGAGAGACACGATTTTAATGAAAATGATGCCAATGTATTTACATATCTTTTTTCCTGTGTTCTATATCAGAGAGAGCAAATAGCTTGCCAAGCATTATATGCAAATATCACCCATGTGAGCTGTAGCTCCAGCTTCTTCTCAGGTTCTGTAGGAACAAGTGAAGGCTTGAGGCCCCTTTGTGCATTGTTCTGCTTCTATATTTAAATGTTCTCCTGGTCTCTTTAGACGCAGAGCCTGGGGCAGAGTTGTAATAAACACTTGCCAAATGATTCAGCAGTTTATGTAAGATTTTAGCCTCAACATTAAATCTTTGGCCAACAAGCTAACTTGTAGTTCTATTGTCCAAAGATATTAATAGAACTAGAACCAGGAATGACCAATAGGAAGGAAAAAGGGTAGAAAGTACTGGGTGGAAGGTAGAAACACGTGAGTGTGGTTAAGATAAACACAGATCCCTCTGAGACTTCCCTCTAAGGTTGTTCATTTAACCTTACCTTCTCCAAATCTCGACTTCAAAGCTCCTAGAATAATCAGGATATCACAATGCAGGATTTACTTATATATTTAGAAAGTATTCCAAAAGACCAGTTAAGCCTGTCTGACAGTGGCAGTGACAGGGCTCTTGTTGGAAAACTGAAGAATGATTATAGCCTGTGACCCGGGACAACTAAAGAATTGTCAGGGAATGTCGCTGGTGTTTATGACTGAGACCCACCTTCCTTCTCACTGGGCCTGGATGGAAGATTTAGAGCGCTCCAACTCCCAGCAGCTGCTTACATGTTAGCTGTGCATTCGAGGCTCTGACTCAGAAGCGAACACACAGGCTCAGCCGTGTACTCTCAGCTCACACAGACCACACTGCTGAATTGCTTGTCATCCGGATGGGACTTAATCTGGACTCAAGATTCCCGGAAGAGTGAATGCACCAGAAAGCTTGTAGGCAGTCCACTCATCTCCCGTCCCTGCTGCTCTGCTTGGGTTCTGGCTGCAGGGAAGTTGCGAGAGTACTTCTGATATATCTATGATACCAGAGTCCTCTCACCATCCCCAAGGCAGGGCTTGCTACTGATGTCTTCCTTAGTAACTACGACTGGGCAATAGCTTGGCTTTAATCATATTGAGCATACTCAGTTTAGTTTTTAAAAACCTGATTATTCCTTTTAAAATGTATCTTATCTAAACTTAACTCTAGGTAACCAGAATATTTTTCACTCGTGCCTGGATACTAGATATCTCTCCAGGTTAAACTGATATTCCCCTCTGTTTCTGTTTGGGTAACTTCCCCTCAGCCCTCTCCAGTTAGTTGCATGGTGCCTCCTAAATCCATCTCAGTCTGTTGAAACATGACTGTCTGTGGAAAATCTTACAGCGTCTTTGGGAGCAGAAAGGACCTGTGTTCACTGTAGTGTGTCCAGGGAGGGACACTAGTAGGCTGTCAAAGAATGCTAGGACTATTTGGAGGACATCTTCATCATAGGGGTGTGTCTACGGCTAGAGTCCTTTAAATGCTTCTGATCTAGACTCAGGGACCAAGCCTTAACAAACCACCAGATGGGACTTGACACTATTCATTATCACCACTGTGTAATGGAAAAGACACTTTTTCTTGCTGGGCCTCAGTGTCCCTATATCTTAGTTTGCTTCCTATTGCTACGATAAAGACAATGACCAAAATAAACTTGGGGAAGAAAGGGTTTATTTGGCTCACACTTCTCAGTCACAGTCCATCATGGAGGAAACTCAGGGCAGGAATCTGGTGGTGGGAATTGAAGCGGATGCCGTAGGGGAACACTATCTACTGGCTTGTTCTCCTTAGCTGGCTCAGGGGTAGCACTGCCAACACTGGGCTGGGCCCTCACACATCAATCATTAATCAAGAAAATGCACCATAGACTTGCCCACAGGCCAATCTGATTAAGGCGTTTTCTCAGTTGAGGTTCCTCTTCCCTGATGATCCAAGCTTGTGCCAAGTTGACAGGAAAACCAGCATACTTCATATGAAAAGGAAGAAAGGACATAACAGCTTTTTACTCAAGAGTTTTGAGAAGTCTCAGGGTTCCTGGCATGTGATAGATAGAAGTTTGCTCTCTCTCTCTCTCTCTCTCTCTCTCTCTCTCTCTCTCTCTCTCTCTCAGGATTTCACCGTGTAACTCAGACTGTCCTGGAAATCAATACATAGGTCAGGCTGGCCTCCAACTCTCAGAAGCCCACCTGCCTCTCTGTCTTCTGGGTGCTGAGATTAAAGACACACACCATCACACTCAGCAAGAAGTATGCATTTATGTAGTGCTATTGAAGAGAGAGCTCAGTCTCGATACCAGCATAAACATACATACATACATACAAACTTCACAAAATAATCTTGGGCATTGTCTGTGAGGCAAAATCATGCTGTGTGGAAGAATCAATATTTAAAGTCAGAGAACCTGGTTTGATTTTCTTTGTGATTTTCTCCTGATGAGTGGCATTCATGCTTACGTATTCATTGTGCTCATAGCCATTTGCTTTCACTTGTCCTGAATAAGCATCTCAGTTACTGCCTCCTTTTCCATCACTTGCTTTTGGTTGAGAGCCCGTACTGCTGTCTTAAAGTCACAAGGATTGAGTGTGTAGCTAATCAAGGTCCCCTTGGAGTTCAGGTTCTGTTTCAGTGGTGCAACAGTGACATCCATTGGCCTGTTTACTAATTGGAGAAGAAAGCTGTTTGACTGTTGGGCTTCTGGATACAGAAATATGAGGAGCACTTGGGAGCCCCAGGGGCAACAGGGGATTTAAGGCCGTCAAGCTGGTGGCCAGCACAGCCTCTGGTCCCCTGCAGCCTGGGCTGGTTTCAGGACCCTTTCCCAATGATGTGGTATCAGGACAAGTGCCACCTGTCTTCTCTCTGGTCCTGTGGGAGTTTTCCCTTTCTGTGAACTTTAACACTTCACTGGGTTGCAGGCAGCCAGTTTGGGTTCCACATACTGAACACACCAGCAAGGGTAATTCCCTTTACTTCTGGATCTTTCCACAGTGATAAAGTTGATGCCAACACTTGCTTTTATGGCTACCAATGGCTTTTCCATACAACTTACAATAAATCCCCACAATCCTGTAAACATTGTTGTGGGAGTTTAGCATCCATCAAACTAAGGACGGGAAGTGGACTGTCAAATGACAGAGCTCAGTAACTTACATTCACTGCCCCAGAAGGAAGGAACCCAGTCATCACAGACACTTGGGCAACAGAGGTTCCCTGAGGAGAAGACGGAATGATGAGATCAAACGAAGAAGACTTACTGGGTGGAAATGAGCCAGCAGTGAGCAAGTGCTCTCAGGTAGATGGTAAGGTGTAGTAGTACTGGTTTTCATCTCCATGGAGACCAGAACAGAAAAGACCAAGACTAAAATTGTTTATTTTTACCTACTAAGCATTGGGTTACTCAAGAAAGCAAGGAAAGATGCTGAAGTGATGGCTCATAAGTTAGTGCATTCAGAGGTCTCAAGTTCAGTTCCTAGCCAGGAGGCTCACAACTGTGCCAATAACGCTAGTTTCGGGGAGTCAATACCCTCTGGTCTCCACAGACACCCAGACACACATGGCAAACACTGGGGCACACACACACACACATACACACACACACACACACACACACACACACACACACACACACACACACACACACAGAGAGAGAGAGAGAGATAGAGAGAGAGAGAGAGAGAGACTTTTAAAACAATTTTAAGATGAAAGATTAACAACAAACAAGACAAAGTGTGTCCTGAAGACCTCTGGTCCAGTGAGTTCTAGAGAGCTAAGCAGTAACTTCTAACAATGTGTTGTTACAAGTGTTAGTCCTTCATGGATGTGCAGAACACCCTTTCTGTTCCACCTCTGTGGGGGTGGGGTGGGGCAGGGAGAAACCAAGTGAGGAGTCTCAGTCCAACTCAAAGGCAAATTATCAAACATCTCTCAATTTCAAAACCAGGCATGTGGTAATACTGACGCATCAGACACATCACATTTACACATGGAAACAAGACCCAGGGACTCAATTTCACATTGTGTCATTTCATAATAAATCTTTTTTTTTTTTTTGGAAAGGATTAGAGAATTTGTAACAGCTAATAATTTGTAACTATTGGTGATACATGAAGCCAGACCCGCCACTGACTCACTTAATAAAACTTTTTTGGATGATCCTTTGGATTAAACAACAACAAAAAGTGACTCATCTGAGGAGAGATCTCATTCATATTCCCTTCCTCCTAGGCTGCCACCTAATAGGGGAATTTCCCCAGCGAGCTGTCTTATTCAATTGTCTCTTTTTCCTTGTCGATACCCATGGCCCATCCTGCAACCCACCTCCTTTCCCTGGTGACTTCATCCTCATGAGAACTCACTGGAAAGGGTCCCATGCACCACTCCTGGTGAGTATGGAGCTTCTGAGGACAGTGTCTAAAAGTTTGCCCAAGACACCTGGCTAAGTATCAGGGCCAGGAATTCTTTCCTTCCTGCCATGCAGCTACTTGGGCTTCTGTAGGGAAACTGGAGTGCACAATTTAAAACCTCACTTGTCTTAGTGGTGGTTGTTTTGGTTTAGAAACTGCTGGGTTAGATAAATAAGAGTTTAACCTGAGGTTCTTGTCTGTGTTTAAGATCCCTACATAAACACCTGAGTGGAAACCAGATAAACCCTGGGAAGCTGTTGTGGGCTTTGGGAAGCCTCTTACAAAGTGAGAAAAGATAAGTTCAGGGCTAGCCAGAAAGTAGATGTTTTTGCATGTGAGAGGCTAGAATATATAGTGTTGAATTCCTTTTCCAACTTACTTAGAACTAGTTCTATTGACAGGTAATTTACAATCTGAAATGTTTGTACCTTCGTCCTTACAAATGAATATCTATCTACCCATCTGTGTAGTCTGATCACTGACAAGATGTAGACCATGTTCATCTCCCCAGATGGACGCCTAAGGTGTCCACGGTCCTCATTCATTTCACCCTAGAAATACTTTTACCTAGTCTAGAAGAGCAGCCTCTTCTTCTTTCTCCTCTTCTCAAATGCTGGGAGTCTTGGTATGTGCCACCATGTGTGGTCTATGAGGTTCTTGGGATTGAACCAGTCTTGGTGGATGTAGGTAAGCACTCTAGCATCCCAGCCACGCCCTCAGTCTCTCTGAACTTCGTTAAATGAAATAGCACTCTCCTGTCTTGTGTGTTTTCCACTCACCCTTCATTATTTCTGAACTTCAATCATGTGTTTGTTCATAGTTCATTGTTGTTCATTCTCCTATTGATGAACATGAGACCCGTGGCCAGTTTGGGGCAATTATGAATATTAGTGAACAAATCTTTTATAGATACATGTTTTCATTTCTCTTAAGTAAATACCTGCAAATGAAATGGGGAACCATGGGGCAGATATAGGTTTGACTATAAGAAACTTCAATTCCATCTTCTGAAGTGCTCAGATCACTTTATAAACTAGTTTCTGTTTTCCCACAATCTTTTCAACTATTGGCAGTTGTATTCCTTTTCTGTTACTGTAAAGAATTCTACCACAGACAGGGTGTCTGAAAGCAGCAGACATGTGCAAGCAAGCTAACACTTCTAGGCTAGAAATCACTGTGATTCAGTTACGGCTCTGGCTCTCAAAAAGCTGAAATCAAAGTGTACATTGAGCTGGTTCCTACCTGGAGAATCTAAAGTAGAATCTACTTCCAAACCTATTCAAGTTGTTGGTTGAGTTCCACTTTTACAGTTGTTGGGGAAAGTCTCCATCTTTTTACTGGCTGTTATCAAGGCTAACTCTGCTCCCAGAGTCAGCCTGCACTGCCCCCGAGCCTGTAAGATACACCCTGACCCTCCCTGCTTAGAATACTGACTTCTGCAGCCAGCTGGAAAATGAAAGATTTGCTTTTCAAATGGTATGCCTAGTTAGGCCAGACCCGCCTAGACAATCTTTACATCTACTTGTCGTTAGTGTTTATTTACTCATTTGGTGGGGATGAGGACACAGCATACACTCTCTGGAATCTTCTTTTTTGTTGAGAGAGGGTTTCTCTCATTTCCACCACTGTGCTATGTCCTCCAAGCTCAGGGGCCTAGGTTGCTTCTGGACAAGTTCTACTCAATTCCCCAACAACCCTCCCCTCATTCCTGCACCCTGCATCTTGCCACAAACACTCTTCCACTGAGTTCTACCCTCAGTCTGTAATTCCCCATCCTGGCAGTACCTAAATTGGTGTTGTGTTGGACAAGTATGGGCCAGGAATCTTGGCGCCATCTTTAGAATTTGGCACAACAGCATATATGTGCACTTTAACACCAACACCGCCTGCTGCTAACAGTTGCTCTTAAAGCTTAGGAATTCTGTCCAGATTGACTGTCTCTTATCTAAAGTGCTTGGGACCTGTCATGGTTTCATATTTTGGAACATTTGGATTTACATAGCAGATACCTTGAGGACCCAATAAATAATTCATTTATATTTCATATATACCTGTCATGAGACTGGGTATGCAATTTTCTACTTGTGTCATAGGACTTGTGTCATGTTGGTGGTCAGAACGTTTTGAATTTTGAAGCATTTCAGATTTTAAGAATTTTGGAGTAAGGATTTTCAACCTGAATATCTTCCTTCCCTAAGAACCATAAATATCTTGGTTTCAAGAATTATTTCTTACCATTTTTTTTGTTTGTTTCTTGCCTTTAATAATTCCTCATTTAAAGTTCACTAGTGTTGGAGATGGAGAGACGGCTCAGGGTTCAGCACTTTGGTTGCTCTTCCAGAGGACCTGGGTTTGGTTCCCAGCACCCATATGGCAGCTCACAAACATGTGTAACTTCAGTTCCAGGGGATCCTATGCCCTCTTCTGGCCTCTGTGGGTGCACAGGCCTGTGCATGTGGTGCATGTGGTGCATGTGGTGCATGTGCGTGCGCGCGAGCGCGCGCACACACACACACACACACACACACACACACACACACACACATTTTTTAAAGTTCATTAGTGTAATGGTCTTTTCCAACACAAGTTAATGATGATTAGAAAATGTTTAAGTGATTTGACCTAAATGACTTATGTTATTTTCTTGTATGTCTTTTTTTTTTTTTTTTTTTTTTCTTTCTTTTGGTTTTTCGAGACAGGGTTTCTCTGTGTAGCTTTGGAGCCTGTCCTGGCACTTGCTCTGGAGACCAGGCTGGCCTCGAACTCACAGAGATCTGCCTGCCTCTGCCTCCCAAGTGCTGGGATTAAAGGCATGTGTCACCAATGCCCTTCTTGTATGTCTTATAACTGGTTACAATTTTTTTTTTTTTTTGAGGCAGGTCTTAGGGGTCTTGCTTTGTAACCCTGGCTCTCCTGGAACTCACTGTGTAAATCAGGCCTGCTTTGAACTGCATGGGTTCTCCTGTCTCTGCCTCTTGGGTTCTGGGATTACAGGTGTGAGCCATCACATCTGGCTCTGGAAGCTGGTACTTCAACTTGGTAACCAGGATAAGAGAATTTAAAGTTGAAAAGTTCTCAGGTCGATCAAGTGAGAGTCAGAGGAGTTAGTGCTGAAAACCATGTTTCTAGATTCCTGGCTAGAATGTCATCTGCTGTCTTCAGAGGCCCTTTATTGTAAGGCATCTGCCCCTGATCCTTTGCTGACCTCTAGTTGTTGACTTAAGTCAATCTTTAAGTCTCTGGCAATCTAGGAGATACTGACAATCACACATAGATTATAGTATCTTCCCGAGTTACAAAGAAAAAAATGTTCAACTGGCTCAATGTATTCTAGCAAAGTTTATCTTTATCAGCTTAAAATGAACCGGGGCGGGAGGAGGCACTGGGGTGTGACAGGCCCCTGCTCAGTTGATAAAATCTTGGGAGTGAGTGTCCATTCTGTGTGTGACTTGTGTAGGATCGAGGGGCTCTGCACCTTTGTGACAGTCTTTGTAAGCCTTAATTTTCACAATAAATCCCAGAGGAGTAGGCTGTGAAGTCACAGAACCTGATGAGCCTTGACTAGTGTGCAGGCTCTCAGTGGTAGGTCTACGCCAGGCACTGTTTGGCCCAGACAGCAGTTTGGGTTTTATTGAGTTTTGTCCATCTCCTTTCCTGGTGTTGTCTCCTTCCCTCCCCTCTTATCTCCTCACTTCCTCTTTTATTTATTTATTTATTTATTTATTTATTTATTTATTTATTTAATTTTTTCTTTTTGAGCCGGTCTCACTATGTAACACCAGTTGGACTACAACTTACTAAGCAGACCAGGCTGGCCTAGAACTCATAGAGATCCACCTGTCTCTGTGCCACTAAATCTGGCCTCCTCCTTCTCCTCTACCTCCTCCTCCTTCTCCTCCTCCTCCTCCTCCTCCTCTTCTTCTTCCTTTTTTTTTTTTTAAAATTGGGACGTTTTATTGGGGGAAGGAAGGGAGAGAGAGACAGAGACAGAGATAGAGACAGAGACCTGTCTGCCTCTTCAGAGGACAGTGGAAAGAGCCCTCCTGTTCTTAAAGCCATCCTTCAGGTCATGAGTTACTTCTTTTTTGTGTGTTGGGTGGGGAGGGGCAGGGTGTTCAGCTCAGGCTGCCTTTGAGCTGGCGAGCCTCCTGCCTCCCATTATAAAAGCACTCAGGAGGCAGAGGCAGGTGGGTCTCTGTGAGCTTGAGGCCAGACAGGACTACGGGTGTGTATGCCACCATGCCTGCTTACATCATTGTTTTTAGTGGAATTATTTTCAAACCATGTTTTTTGTTGTTGTTGTTGTTTGTTTTAATGTGTATAAATGTTTCCCCTGCCTGTGTGTCTGTGTACCAGGTGCCTAAGAGGCCAGAGAGGACATTGGCTCCTTAGGAACTGGAGTCACAGATAGTTGTGAGCCACTGTGTGGGTGCTGGGAATCAAACCTGGGTCCTCTGCAAGAGCAGCCAGTGATCTGAACCACTAAGCCATCTCTCCCTTCCCAGCTGAATTAATTTTTAATATTTAATACTGAGAGGATAGAAAGTGAGAAAAGGAGGTCTTAAGGGAGAACTGGAGAGGGATAAAAAGAGGGTGACAGAATACATGTGACATGAGAGCCGAGGGGGGCTCCCTGGAGAATGAAGAGGGCCAGCAGGAGAAGGCAGGAGGATGACGGATAGGACCGGCGGAGTGGGGGTGGGGGTGTCAAGAAAAACAAAGTATATATGGACTTGCTATAATAAGACCCATTACTTTGTATGTCAGTTTTACAAAGAATAAAAAACCAATAGCACTGAGAAATAATAAAAAAATTTAACACTTGAATATGGAAGTATTAAAAACAAACAAACAAACAAAAAGCTGTCAATTGTAAACCATAAACCACCCTTTATAAAAGCACTCAGGAGGCAGAGGCAGGTGCTCTGTGAGCTCTGTGAGCTCAAGGCCAGCTTGGTCTACAGAGTGAGTTCCAAGACAGGCTCCATAGCTATACAGAGAAACCCTGTCTCAAAAAACCAAAACTGAGGGGAAAAAAAGACCTTACTGGCTGGGGAAATGGCTCAGCAGTTAAGAATGCTTGCTGTGCAAGAAGGAAGACCAGAGTTCAAATCCTGAGAACCCACTTAGAAAGCTGGGCATAGATAGCCATTTGCATGCTCATAACCCCAGCACTGGGGGGGGGGGGGAGGGTAAATGGAACAGAAACAGGAAGATCATAGGGGCTCAGTGCCTGCCAGCCTATCTCCAGTTCAGTGGCAGGCCTTGCCTCAAAAGAATAAGGTGGACATTGCTCCTCATACAACACACACACACACACTTTTCAGTTGTGGTAAACAAACAAGCACACTCATTTATATACTCACATGAATCTTACTGTAAATATGGCAGTTTGTAAAAAAGGTTATAAAAAAAAAAATAAATGAAGCCCAGTATACACCTTCACTCCCAGCACTAGGGAGGCAGAGGCAAGAGGATCTCTGTGAGTTCAAGGCCAGCCTGGTCTACATAGCGAGCTCCAGGGTAGTCAGGACTATGTAGAGACCCTGTCTCAAAACAACCACACAAAAAGAAAACACATTTAAAATGTACACTATGCTTATAAATATGCAAAGTTATAAAAAAGAGAAAATAAAAAGTGAAGCAGATGTGTTATAGAGAAGAGATTGTGGGAGACTTTACAGTTCATTTTGTTCCTTGTTGACATGTTTCCTACACTAAAATCAAACCCCCCCAAATGAAGACATTCCAGTGATCCATCACCCCCTGGTGTGTTTCTGCCCCAAAGCTCCTACTCCTCTGTAGTCTACCTCCTGTGCTGATTTGAGACACCTTGTCCAAATAGTTTCTTATCTGGCCTATGTACCCGAGCATGCTTGGCTCCCATTTCCTGGCAGCTGTAGATAGCAGGCCAGGTTTACACAGTGGGTGAGCTGCATGGGATTCTTGTAGTTATCAGCATTCCTATAACTTCAGAGAATACCCTTTTTCTCATGGACTAGCTTATTCAAAAATGTATGATTTAAAAGCATATTCTTATTATTGTGTATCTTTCTGAAATAGGTGAGTGTGTGCATGCTGGGGGGTCAGAGGACAAATTTTTCTTTTTCTTTCTTCCTTTTTCTTTCTTTTTTTTTTCTTTTTGGTTTTTCAAGACAGGGTTTCTCTGTGTAGCCTTAGCTGTCCTGGAACTGGCTCTGTAGAAACAGACTGGCCTCGAACTCACAGAGATCTGACTGTCTCTGTCTTCCTAGTGTAGGAATTAAAGGTGCCTGGCCCAGCTCAGAGGATAGCTTTTGGGAGTCATTTTGTCCTTCCTCATGCGTTCTGTGGATCCAACACAGACTGCTTGGTAAACACTTTGGACTACTGAGCCATCTTGCTGCCTCAGAAAGTAAAGAAAACATTTTGTATTTTTAAAGTCAGATTACTTGGAAGAGGCAGTTTGCCAGACAATGTGAGCCACACATTGTCAGAACCTTTGTATCATTTCTGTGAGGTTGTTTCTGATTGGTGACTCTTCTTCAGTTTATGTAGCCAGAATATATAGTTGACTGACAGTTGTGACTCCCAATCAAATAATCTTATTTTTATTTTAACACTCGTTATTGATCACATTTTTGTGTGTATGGGTGTTTTGCCTGCATATATGTAAGTGACCACATGCCAGGTGTCTACAATGGCCAAAAGTGGACATTGGATCTCCTGGAACTGGAGTTATGAGTGGTTGTGAGAAGTGGGTGCTGAGAAGCAAACCCAGGTCCTCTGTAAGAGCAGCCAGTGTTCATAGCCTTCCAGCCACCACTCCAGCCCCCAGTCTGTTTCTTTTGCCTCCCTGTAAGGATCCTAACAAAACTTTCAAGGGTAACAATGTCTGTGCTATTATTAAATGATTAATGACAATGGTGATGCCTAGAATCCATTCTCAGGAATTATTGTTCAGTTGATTTGGAGTCATTGCTGAGATTCTGTGATCTTTGCTTTTGTTTGTTTAATTGTAGTTAAAAGAAACACATGAATAAATACACATAACATTAGTTACTGACCCAGCCAATTTTAACTGGACAGTTCAGTACTGTCAAGTATTTTTGACCATTTACCTAGTATGTGCAAGGCCCTGGGTTTCATCTCCACACTGTCAAAACTAAGTCTATTCATAGTGTTTTGCATTAGGAATGGATCTCCAGTGTCTTACCTTGCAAGACTGAAACTTCATGCGAACTAAAAACCAACTCTAGCTCTATACATGCAATAGTCTTCCCACTTCCCCTGTCCCAGGACTCCCAACTAAGTCTTGTTTTAAAGGCTATTTTAAATGAGCCCAAACTGAAAACCATTGACCAGTATCCCCACCCTAAACAAATTCTAGGCTTTTCTAGTTGTTGTTTGGTTACTATAGTTGCCAATGCCATTCAAAATTAGGCAGGATAAATTTATTGCCCACATAATAACACAGGACTGGACTGCATGTGTTCTTGAGCAATAACAGTCTTCTGCCACGGGCCTCAAATGGAGGAATCATTTCAACTTGGCAGCAATCCTACCTGAGAGGCGCTTATTCATGCCACACTCAGCCAATGTGACCAGACGGGCATCCAGGCAAGTTCGGTTCAATTTCCTATCTCCCTACTTTTGATAGCTTATGTTTAATTTCTTGACCCACCTTCCATACCAGTTACAGGTGTGGCATCTGGGCAGGTGTACCAGGAAGCTGTGGCATTCCTGGAGCACCCTGGACCTAGGTATGGTCTTGTCAGGAGAACCAGCCACTTGGAGGAGAGAAGGTGCTGGAAGGCCCAACTGTACATTGCTATCCCAGGTGTGGTGACCCTTGCCTGTGTGTCCTGTAGACTTCTTGCTTTGTGTTCCATCTACAACAGTTCAACTGTGTTTACTAGTGTTTATGGCTATTGAAGCTTGCCGAGTTTATTATCTTAATTCCTCCCATGTGTTATCAGTTTTCCTGAGTCTGATAGAATAGCTACATTGCCCTGTTCTGGTGTTTTCCCAAAAATTGTCTGTTTTGTCCATGTGTAAAAAAGAGCAGTTTTTTTTTTGTTTTTGTTTTTGTCCCCCCCCCCCCAGACAGGGTTTCTCTGTGGCTTTGGAGGCTGTCCTGGAACTAGCTCTTGTAGACCAGGCTGGTCTTGAACTCACAGAGATCCACCTGCTCTACCTCCTAAGTGCTGGGACTAAAGGCATGCACCACCACTGCCTGGCTTTTGTTTTGTTTTTTTGAGATGCTTGGGCCTTGCTTATATCCTTCCTTTATAACACAAAATTCAAAACTTTTCCATGTTCCTTGCTGGGATAGTCTTTCTCTTTGCCATCAGGTGTGACAGCCTGACTCCATGTCATCCCTTCGATCTCTGATAAGTGCTGTCCCGAAATCCTGCACTATCAGCGCTGACCTGCCTGACCCTGCATATTACAGAAAACTTAAAGTGCACTGTGAAGTTCCAGTTAGACATTTTTATCACAGAACCAAACAGAGCCGGGTCAGAGCGTGACCCCATGGATTATGGGGAAAGAAGAGAAATGTTGGGCTGAAGCAGTCAATGATTTAAAGGGACATGTTCAAAGACCTCCAAAAAAAAAATGTGCCGTGTTCTTTATTGTCTGTGTAGCATTCAGAAATTCAGTGACACCTAGTGTTTCTTCAAGTTAGAGAAGGTTCTGGGCTCACACAGTGTAGCTGAAGATTTATGTGATTGTGTATTATAAAGATGGTTTGTGTATTTCAGCTTGCCTGAGTTAAAGATCTGCCCTCTCCTCATTTTATAGTTTTTATTGGCATAGTGATGGATTTCATAAAGTACTTTGGCTTTATTTACCTCATTAATTCTTTACTTTTACTGTGTGTGTGTGTGTGTGTGTGTGTGTGTGTGTGTGTGTGTCTGCATTCGTGTGCACGCATTGCACATGCATACAACAACAGAGTACATGTGGAGGCTGGAACACAGTCATGTGAACTCCAGGTATTGAACTCAGGTTGTCAGCAAACACCATGACTAAAGGGGACGATAAGGTTTATTTTATCTTTTAACTCCCAGGTCACAGTCCTGAGGGAAGTGAACGGGGCAGGAACTAAAGCGGAGTCTATGGGGGGAATCCTGCTTATTAGCTTGCTCCTCATAGCTTGCTCATGGTTCACTCTGCTGCTTTCTTATACACTCTGCCCAGGGATGGGAGAGCCCAGGGATGGGAGCGGATGGGCCCTCTCATATCAACTGTTAATCAAGAAAATGCCCTACAGGTTTGCCTACAGGCCCATCTGTTAGAGACATCTTCTTAGCTGAAGTCCCCTCTTCCCAGATCAACCTAGTTTGTGTCAAGTTGACAAAAACAAAAACAAAACAAAAAACTAACTAGCACAGCTATCCTGACAGACCCTCATCAATTTATGATGTACAGTGGCCTATTAGTGTGAATGAGCCTTGAGGGTGTTACTGTAAATGAAACACTCCAATCTTACCAAAACAGATACTGTTTGATCCCATTTGTACATATACTCAAAGAAGTCAGGGCCAGCCAAGTAGAATAGTAGTTGGTGAGGGCGGGACATGGAAGGATTTAAGGACTGCTTAATGGGCAAGAGAGTTGCAAGATAAAAAGAATTGTGTGGCAGAATGTTGGCCAAGGGACAGCCCTTTGAATGCACTTCCTGCCCCTGAACTGTTATTAAGGTACACTTTGTTATTTATACCCACCACAATTTATGAAAAGGAAGAGCTGTGTACATGGCAGATGTTATAATTGCCAGGTAAACCAAAATGATCATTTAATAGGAAGTTATATGAATTTCTTCTGTAGTCAGATTCACAGAGAATCATAGTGCCACACAGCGTTGCTATGACTATGTCCAAGAAGGGGATCATAACGTAGAACTGACTGCTCAAACTGACGGCACAGGTTTGTCAGGTATTGTGAGGACGCTAACAGAAGGCTCCAAGACCACGCTGGCACCACTGGCTGTGCCCACCCAGGTGTCACAAGTGACTGTGTCACACTGATGTCATTTTCCCCATCACAGCTCTTCCTCTGTTGCACCTAGCTCCATAAATTTGGCATCCTGTTTCTTAAGCTAAAAATCTGGGCCTCCTCCTTGACCCTTTCTTCTGTTCTCAGTCAAATTTAACAGACTCTCTCTGCCTGACCACTTACAGACAAGCACATAAATGTAAAAGGCCACATTACTCACAACAGACAAAAGATGGGGACAACCAAGCCGTATTACATCAGTTGGTAAATATATGAAACCAATGTTGTACATCAATACAATGGGACACTATTCAACAATAAAAAGGAACAGGCTATTGATGATTGCTTTACAACATGGATGAGTCTCAAAGACATACTTAGTGAAAGGCAGCCACTTGAAAGTCTATTTTGTGTGGTTTTGTTTCTTTGAAAGACCTAGAAAAGACAAATCTGTGGAGTTGAAGAGAGGTTTTGTCGATAACTTGGGGCTGAAGGTGGAAGCAAGAATGGGGATGAGAAATTTCAGGGTGATGAAATTATCCTAACATTGGAATATGGTGATGGCTGCAAAATGCTATTAATTTATGGGGAAATTTGATTCATGTACTTTTAAGAAGATCATGTTATCTAGAAAAGGTTTTTGATACTTCATATTGAATCATACAGACGTCTAAGGACAGATGCACCAAGGGATATGGCTGTTTAAATGGCTAAGGCAGACTGGCAGGCCCTGTCCTTTGCACCTCTCCTCTTTTTCACCCCTTCTGTAGCAGTCCTTTAACCCTGGCCTCAGCTGAGCTCAGCCATTCAACTGTTCGTTTTTGCTCAGCAAATATTCAAGAGGTACCTGTGTGCTAGGTATGAGTACTAGAAGCCTAGCCCCAAGTTAAGTGTGAAAACCAGACACAAACAACAAAAGTGGACACCAGGTGACAGATCACTGGCCTAGTGGAGTTTACATTCCAAGCACAAGGCCACCATCACCTCCAGGCTGTACTCTGTGTCCCAACCGCCTTCTGACCCCTGGCCTTGCTCATCTCCATCAGTGGCCTCTATAAAGTAATCCTGTCCCTCTGCTTAAAGACTTCTAATGGCTTCCAGCTGCCTTCAGGATAGACTTCTCACTCCATAGTAGGACCTGGGAGGACTCCTTGCTCAGGGCCTGCCAGGCCTTTGTGCCACCAGCTCTGTCACATCCTCCTTCATCTGTGGTGTCTTCCCTTCTCTGGACCACCTACCTGTCTTCTCTCAATCTCCCACAGAGTCTGTAATTTCACTATAAAAGGGTGTCATTCATTCACTCCAGGTTTCTGGGAATCAATCATTCAGTCCAGGCCTCTGGGTGTCATTCATTCAGTCCAGGTGAGGAGGCCTTCTTCCAGTCTGCTGGCCAAGATTCCATCGCAGAGCACCCTGACAGAGTAGTCAATGAAACATGCCCGGAAGATAAATTTATATACATAAAGACATAGCCAGAGCCAGGGCAAGTGTGGTGGCCCATGCCTTTGGTCCCTTGCACTTGGGAAGAGGCAGAGGCAGAGGCAGGTGGATCTCTGAGTTTGAAGCCAGCCTGCTCTACAGAGAGAGAGTTCTAGTACAGCCAGGGCTACACAGTGCAACCTTGTCTTGAAAAACCAAAAATTTTAGCACTTGGGAGTCGGCAGCAGGAAAATTGTGTGTTTGAGGCTAGCCTGGGTTATATAGACTCTGACTCAACATCAAAACAAAGGAGAAGGAAGGACAGAAAAATGGGAAGGATGGAGGGCGGGGTCTATTGTAATATACTTTAGAAAGAGGAAAAAAAGAAAAAACACCAAAAAAATTTATCTTTAGTATGGAAGCCTCCACAGCTGTATTTTTTAAGATTTACTTTGATTTTTTTCTATTTTTTAAAATGTATTTTGTGTGTCCAGGTGTATGCCATGTGGGTACAGGTGCCCCTGGAGGCCAGAAGAAGGCATCAGATCTCTCTGGAGCTGGAGTTACAAGTTTATAAGTTGCCCAACCTGGGTACTGGGCCCTCTGAAGTAGCAAGCACTCTTAACCACTGAGCCATCTCTCTAGCCCCCAACTGTATGTTTTTAAAGTTCTAAGTTCCTTTCACTCTGTACCATTCTATTACCCCAAGCTGGGTGACAGACATTTTAACTCCACGACTGATTTGGGTAAGGACAAAGAACACAAGTCACACGCACGTTTCATGGGTAGCACATGGGCACTTGCGCCCCCTCCTGTAAAAAAGTTGCTTTGGTTTCACTTTCCTTAATTTTTAAAATTTATTTACATGTGTAAGTAATTGCCTGCATGTATGTCTGTGCACTGCAGAAATGTGTGGCATATGTGGAGGCCAAAAGAGCTGTTGGAACTGGAGTGCGGATGGTTGTGAGCTGCCAAGTAGGTGCTGGGAACTGAATCCAGCTCTTCCTCGGGGAAGAGCAGCCAGTGCTCTTAACTGCTGAGCCACCTCTCCAGTCCTTGGTTTCATTATTCTTCATAAGGGAGTAAGTTTCAGTGTGTGGAGAAGAATATCCTTGGCATGAAGTGGAGCTTGTCACATACCTCATGAACATTGCCTTCATCTTAGAATTCACAGAGCTAAAGGAAGCATTAGTTAGAACGTTTGCTGCCTGTCCCTTCAGCCATCTCCAAAAGAAAAATAACTCCAAATTGGGCCAGACTGAAAAACAAATCCTTCCCAGCATTACAGTAGACTATAGAAACTGCTCAGCTCCCCACTATACTGGCATGGGGTGGGATGGGTGCAGAGAGAAGGCTTAGGGAGCAGGGAGTTGGAGTCCTTCCTCCACTCTTGCTCATTGGAATGACTATGCTCCCTGGGTCACTGAGAGACTTTTAAGTTGGAATCACATAGCAGGAACTTAATATAGACTAGTATCTCAGTTTTCAGAAACTTCCTCCATTCTGCACGAGTAACGTTAAAAATTCCTTATTGGCCAGGGGTTGAGTGACAAGGTTCCCAAGAAGACGGTTGTCAGCTCTCCCTTCTGTTTCTGTAAACTCATGTCTTTCTGTGTTTCCCTGCTTTGTCTACATATAAAGAAGACTATTTTAATGTAACCACTATGCTCCAGGCTAGAAGGCTGGAAGTTGGATGGGAGTGTGGTCGGTTTATAGCCCAGTAGCAGGATATCATGAAGGAACTGGGCTATTTCCTTTTTCCTTATTTCTTGTTCTTTCTTTTTAAGATGAAAATAGTTTTTAATTGTGGTGAAGCATATAGAATACATGTGTAAAACAGATCAAGATTTTCTATTCACTGTGTAACTCCAGTTGCCTGATTTATTGTCATTGTAAAATTAGTTTAAAAGATGGACTTTTAAAATCTGTATAATGTCCTCAACTTTTTATGTGTTAGGAAGTAAAGGTTTTTAAGTGTGTGTGTGTGTGTGTGTGTGTGTGTGTGTGTGTGTGGAGGGGTGAGTGTGTGGAGGGGTGAGTGTGTATGTGTGTGAGGGGTAGAGGGGTAGATGGGTGAGTGTGTGTGTGTGTATGAAGAGATACCTATTTCCAGTAACACTGATTACTTACTATATTTCTCTAGGTTATTGTTTTGTTTCATTGTTTGCCTACCACATATTTTTTAGATATTGAGGGAGGCAGAAATCCAGCAGCCTCTTGGTCTCTCTTTAACACAGCACTATATGGAAGTGTCTGCTAACTGTGAAGAAGAAGAACCTCCCTACTTAGCTAGAGTGCCTATGAGGATTCTGGAACACATTTCCTTCTCTCCCCACCCCCACCCTACTCCAGCCCTCCCAGCCCTCTGCTCTCCGAAACTGTTACACACCGGTCTCCAGGCTATGGCTCATACCAGCAGCTGCCAGGGGCCCCACTTGGGTTGGCTCCAGTTTCCTGAAGTCTGGCAGTCAGTTAATAAGGAAACCAAGGCTGTAAATCACTGGCTCAGACAGTTCCTTCTGGGAAGCTTCAAGGCCTGTCATGGTTTTTCATTCCTACACATGGGAAAGAGACCAGTGCTCCCTCAGACACAAACGTGACTATGGACCAAAGCAGAGTCTTCAGACACAAGTATGACTATACACCAGAGATAAACATGGTGGGTGTGGATAGGGGCGGGAGGGATGAACAAAGCGAGCTAAGCAAAGACTGAGACATGCCCTATTTAGAAAGAGTGGGAATCTTACGCTAGATTAAACAAAAAAAAGTTCATAATCTGGCAATTGTTGTATGGATAGGAGAATTCTCAGCTGACAATTAGTGAAACAGGATTTTCACCTTAAACAGATTTTAAAGCATTATTTGCCTGGTGAAGTTGGAAGTTTTAAATCTCCAACAGAACATTTGCCGGGGTTCCATTCTAGATAAGTAAGCACACTCGATCCCTTCCTTGAAGGGGCTCACTGTGACGGTGTCAAGGCCATGGGGACATACTGCAGTAGAGCGGGCAGACAGGGACAGACAGACTGAGGAACAAAGTGACATGATCCTGAGGCTCTTTAGTGTCAAGAAGGGATTAGGGCCGACAATGGCTCATCAGGCAAAGGCATTGATGACCTGAGTTAAATCTCCAGGACCCACGCGGTGGAAAGAGAACCAAGTCCCTCACATTTCCTCTGACCTCCACATACATGCTGCGGCAGACATGTGTGGCCCCATCCCCCAAGAAATGTTGAAAAAGAAGGGGTTGGACAGCAAAGGTAAAGAACATTCAGAGACCCTGCTCAAAATCCAAGTCGTTCTCAGTAACCTGAACAGTGAGTAGTAGCACCTTTGAGACAGAGTTCTGCAGTTCATCTGATTAGGAATTCAGGATGGCCATATAACTTAGTTCACGACTCAAAAAAAAAAAAAAAAATGGCTAGAGCAGGTGAGGAGAAATCTCGAAAGAATGAGGGGGGACAAAGAGGGCAACCTGTGCTTGCAAAAGCGAGGCAACGGGGCTTTGTTTGGTGATGTGGGAAACTTTTTTTCTAAAGACAGACCTCAGACTGGCTTCTAACAAGAAGTTGTATGTTCTGTTTCGTTTGTTTTGCAGTGCTGGGAACGAAACCCAAGGCCTAGGCTTGCTGCTAATTGTTCTCTTATTGAGCTGTCCTCCTTGCATGGGCTGTGGGAACCTTAATTCAACTCTACCTACATGTGCTGTATACCATGGGGCATCAGGGATGGATGGGGTGGATTCCCTGTTTTCAGAACACTGTGTGTGTGTGTGTGTGTGTGTGTGTGTGTGTGTGTGTGTGTGTGTGGGTGTGTGTGTGTAGCATTTTATGAGTATGGGTATTTTGTCAGTGTTGAGTTCTCTGGAACCGTAGTTACAGACGGTTGTCACCATCATGTGGGTGCCTGACACTGGGTCCTCTGCAAGAGCAACACGAATTCTTAATGGCTGAGCCATTGCCAAACCCCAAGAGACTTTTGTGTGAATTGTATCAGTATGCTTATCGGTGCCTTTCTGAATATTCCAAGGTTTTTTTTTTCAGTAAGAACCAGAGAAGTGCCTCTGAGAAAGGAACACACGCAGAACCTAGGAAATCGGCTAGTATTTTCATAGTGGAGACTGGGGTAGGGAAACACAAGTCAGGCAGGTAATCTAGAAACCAGGGAATGCTGGCAAATTGTAACCATCTGTGTCATTAAAGGTCCCTTGAAAGCTGTCCCCTGTAGCTGCACTAATGTAGATGGAATCAGGCAAAGTGCCCTGCACTTGGGAGGAGGCATTGCTGTTTAAGAGGAATAGATTATGGGTTCTACTCATCTCCCGTTAGATTTGTAAGTAAAATGGTTTATATATAGTTTTCTTTTGATGTTCTTGTTAGCTGTGGTCTTTGCCTACAGAGAAAAAAGGATGTGTCCACCTGACTCCTCCCTCTAAGAGATGGACACACTTTGTCCACTCATTGAAATGATTTCACTTACAACATCTCTTGAGTTTTTTTGGTTACCCAGGCTGGTGTGGGAAAAGCCTGGATTTGGAACTAGCATTCCTGTTCTCCCCTCTTCACTGATGGACTTCCAAGTTACTTTTGTTAGACCCCCGGAAAACTCAGGTATCTGGGGTCCCAGGCCACGACCTCGGTCACCCCAATCACCAGGCAGATTCGAGAGCTTGCTGCAAACTGCATGAGAATTTAACGAGCTAACCCCATGTTAGCTCAGGTCTTTCACCCACCCACCATGGTGGATGGCTAGCAAAGACAGCTCAAACCGCTGCATACAAATCTTTATAGGGTAGTGTAAGGGGAGTGTCTAGGGGTATGCACAGGCTCAGGATTGGTGTGCCTCCAGGCTTGGAGGGCTTGCCCTGTGTTGATTGGCCAACTGGTTGTTATGGCCCATAGGCCCTCCCAGGGTGGTTGCTATTCTCTGTGAGTCATTGCTGTGCGCTTGTCCGTAAAGTACACTCAGGGTCGTAAAGCATAGCACCACCAGCTAACTTCTGATTGGTTCCTTGTCACGAGGCAGGCATCTGACTTTCTAGTGTCTAGAACAAGGTCAGACAAGCACGTGTTTGGCCGTTATGGCTGCCGAAAGGGGAGCTGGTCCCTTCACTTTAAGCTGG
This sequence comes from Cricetulus griseus, assembly GCF_003668045.3. Taxonomy (NCBI): domain Eukaryota; kingdom Metazoa; phylum Chordata; class Mammalia; order Rodentia; family Cricetidae; genus Cricetulus; species Cricetulus griseus. The sequence continues at coordinate 157,635,306 of NW_023276807.1, forward strand.
CCTTTGTTTTCTTCTGTAAAATGGGACTGGTGGTTGCTACCTTTAGGTATTATTGTACAGACTGGACGTCAAGTATACAGAGCTTGGGCTTTGTATATGTGAACACAGTCAGTCACCTTTCTGAGCATGTCTGTCTGTTGTTGTCCTGATTTCTCCCATGAGGCAATGGCAATCAAGAGCCAGTTAGATCTGCTTGAGCATCTGTGACCTTTTTGACTCCAGCCAACATAAGCACCCTTTGGATGCCTCCCAAATGTGCTGGCTACAAGAACTTAAAAAAAAAAAAATTCTCTACCACTTTATCTTCTGGTTCCTGGGCAAGAGCGCTAAGGTATGCGGAATAACACTGACATCCGGCTTGGAAGTGGAACAGTTTCCTGGACACCTACAAGGAGAAAGTTGAGCCTAAGAACAAATAAGCTGGGAAGTAGAGAAAGACTGTGGCCAGAATCTGCATATGAAAGTATAGAGTAAGCTGTGATATGAAACAGATGAAAGGGATCCTGGGAGATGACTCCAGGAAGAGTCACTGCCAGGGCCAGCTAGAATCCCTTTTAGAGGCTCATTGCCTGCAGGTGTTGGAAGAATAGGGGCAGTGCTTTGGCTCCTTAAAGAAACCGGGACTGCCCCAAGGGTGCCGCATCCAGTTCTTCTGTTTTGTGTTTGAAAGGCAAAGTAGCTAACCCTTTAAGACCAGCAAGGATGGCAGCTTGCTGGTGGAAAGTTTTTATTTTCAAGCATAAATATTAGAGTTTACAAATGAAGTAGGTGGTAAAAACCTGATTTCACCCCTTTCGAATCAGGGATGCAGTCCATTCCACACCTCAGCTGCGATCAGTCATCACAGTCACTTTCCTCTCTAAAGTCCAAATTTGCTTTACCCCAGAAACTTTTCTTTTTAATAAAAATCTCTCTCTTGAAGTTATTTTTTCCTCACTGTGGAGGTATCCTTAAAGCACTGATCTTGAATGGCAACAATGCTGGTGGCCTTTACGTTTAAAGTGTGTCTGCATCCAAGACTTCATACATGGGAGTAAGAAAGGAAGTATAATGGGGTATATGTCTTGATGCTAAGAAAAGTAACAACAGGTCTTTTGTGAAAAGCCCAGGGTCCTGACAGGATGGAAGGATATGAAAGGCCAAATCTCTGACCACACTTCTTTTAACACGTAGCTGGTTTGCTGTTGTTATTTTGTGTAGTTCTGAAGTAATTGTTGGTGCCTTCGATGAGTCAGGGAAACAGTGAGTCACAGGTCTGCAGGCAGTGGGGAAACATGATACTTTTAGTCATTAGGACAGATATCTATAGGTCATTTTGTTATTTATCATGCCAGCTTGCCAAAGAATCACCTGCCTCCACTTTCTCCTTATATATCAAATGAGATTAGATTCAGACACCCCAGCCTGGCTTCACAACTTGTACCTACTGCCTCGGAGGCAAGCTGGTGATTTCCAATCCAGGGCACCTCCTGGCCCAGGCTTCTGTCTGTCATTCAGCTTATCTCTTGTACTGTCTTCCCACCTAGTGATCAGGCAGGTGCTCACACAGGGACACAGAACAGTAGGTCTTCAAATTAGCCAACTGGAATCGGGCCCATGGTGTTGCAACAGTACCCATCACATACACTGTTTCTCATCATTCCACAGATGACAAAGGACAACAGCAACTTACATAGTATCTCATTATCAGATTAGGTGTTAATTATGAGACATCTAGAGCTGAGCATGTCTAAGAGAAGATGTGTGGAGGTTATATGCAAAGATCATGCATTTTACACATGGGCTTGAATAGCCACAGTTTCAGACTGGCAGAGGGGTGGGAGCAGGAGAAACCTGTCCTCAGATATACCAAATGACAACCATGCCTGTTAAAAAAATGGGTGGAAAACCAATGACAGTTGTCACGGTTATTTTACCTATAAATCAGCATGTTGCCCTTCCTCCCCAAACCTATCCGGATCTTTATTTATGTCCTAAGAAGCCTGAATATTTTTCTGGGGAAAAAAATCAGAGAGTCTCAGTGGTTAAGGGCACTGGCTGCTCTTCCAGAGGATCCAGGTTCAAGTCCCAGCACCCACATGGCAACTCACACCCATCTGTAACTCTGGTTCCAGGGCTTCTGACACCCTCACGAAGACATACATGCAGGCACTACACCAATGAACATAAAAATAAGTTATGTATTTTTTAAAAATAGAAAATTTACAGTCCACACAAAAAAACATATCCCCCAAAAGACTTCAGTCTTCAAGTCTTCTAGGCATCAACAGTTAAAAATCTTCACTGGCAGGGGCAGCTGGGGTTTTGAACACTGTCTGGCTTGATCCTGTCCAGCCCTACACACTCCGCCTCCTGCTCCCCTGTGCTCACTCTCCCTACAAGGATGTAGCAGGATCTGAATGCACTTCGGTTGAACCCATGCTGTTAAGGACCTGTCACTGGTGTAGTCTTACTTTGCAAGGTCTTGGGCCAGCTGCACTGTCACCTAGGTCATATGCCTTTTCAGAGTCAGGGCCCTTCACATACCAAGAGCACTTCACCTTCCTCCAAGGGCTGCTGACTCTCATGGGAGGTGGCAGCTGGGAGGTGTTCTCATCAACACTGCTAAGAGCTTCAAGGTTGAAAAGGAAAAACACTTTCTCCAGCACAAACCAGCAGAATCAGTACCAGCTGGTGAGAGTTAGTTGTCTGAACTGCAGCTAGACTTCTACCTCTGGCTAATGACATCACACAGTGGGTTTTCATTCTTGAGATTTTACAGGGGGAAGAACGTTTACGTGGATACCATGAGTTGGATATAATAATTCCTCAACACAATCATCATTCTCTCCCCATAAAAATGCAATGATTTTAAGGCTAAAAGGAGCTAAGAGTAAACTATGCATTTGCTTTATACCAAGAACTGTTCTAAGTGTGCTAAGTGTGTGTGCACACTCCCCCCCCCCCGTGAAGTATCAGATTTAAGACACCAACAGCTGTGTGGGTCAGATCAATGCTAAGCTCCTGCCTCACAGTTGAGGCAAGCTACTTCCTCACTTCACTTGAGGGAAGTGACAAGTCTAAGATCACCTAGTAAAGGACTGCAGCCAGGGCTCCAATTGTCTGTGCTGTTTCTGGAGTCTACACTCTGAGCTGGCTCTGCTGGAATGTGATTCTACCTTAGTGGCAAAGGCCTAGGGCCAAGGTTAATGAACCCATCATTTCCTATTGGGCCTGTTCCCCGTATGCAGCAATAGGACTTCTACCACAGCCAGCCATGACACTGGGACAAAGGTTTCAGTGATCTGAATCCCGCTGATGGCATGAAGGCCATCACTGTCCACCAACTGTCTCTCTGAGTCTGTTGATCACATACCCTTTTCCTAGTTACTTACACTACCCCGTTGACCCATGATGCTGTTTGATGCTCTGGCCTCCAGACTTTCAGGACATCTCTTAACAGCCCTGGGAATATTTCCCGGACACAAACATTCTCTCCAACTTACTACATACAGACACAGAACTGTAAGGCAAGATAACCATAGCTATGTTTTTGAACTTGCAGATACCAGATACACTGGGGAAGCCCTTTGATTGTTTGCTGGGTACAAATCATGAGCCACTGGCATATCAGAATAGAAAGTTTCTTTTCTAAAACCTGAGCAGTTTGCTTTGGGAGATCTCATTTAGATAAGAGACAGACACTCATTAGCAGCTAACTCAGGGGCTGGTCTAGCCTCTAGCAACTCTGTTCAAAGGAGCCTGGACAAAGTTTAGATGTCTTTGTCTCCCTCTCACCCACTACCGTGTGTGTGTGTGTGTGTGTGTGTGTGTGTGTGTGTGTGTGTGTGTGTGTGTGTGTGTGTGTGTTGCAGAGGGAGTGAGAGGATATACCTCTGGTCTCTGGGCTGCTGTCTCCCCATGCGCATGCTCCCAGCTGGGACAGTGGTGTCTCCTACCTCCTCATACTGACCAGACCTCTGACCAGGCTGTGCCTGTTCTAAATCACTAGGTAGTAGGATGGTGGGAAGGGTGAGCTCTCCCCAGCCCAGGTACCCCAGGCACACATTTTGCTGGCTTCCACTCAATGTTCAACAGAGCCTCCAGCCAGGACTCCCTCTGTTCCCTGAGGCTCTCCTTGCCCTTCTGTGTTAGTTCTAAAAAGTTATGTCTGTTGTGGAAGAAAAAACATGCCTCTGACCACAGAAGTGGTCCTCAACCTTCCCAATGCTGTGGCCCTTTGGGTTCCTCATGTTTTGGTGACCCCAACCATAAAATTATTTTTGTTGCTACTTCATAACTGTAATTTTGCTACTATTGTGAATTGTAATGTAAATATCTGATATGTGACCCCTGTGAAAGGGTCATTCGACCCCCAAAGGGGTCACGACCCACAGGTTGAGAGCTCCTGAACTAGAGGATTCTTCTACAGCTTCTATGGGTTGTGATGATTCATCCTTGCTTTGCCAGAGAATGGCACCAGATGGGAGGAAGGTGGGGCTACCAGGAATCCAATAGAGGGAATCAGAACAACCTAGCTCTCTTCCTCTAAAAACACACACTCAATGATTACCCAATATAATCGTCGTCATAAGCCAGGGGAGGTATAACTTATTCCTATTTTTCAGGGAAAAGCTGAGCTTTGGTGAGATATGGTTACCTTGCCCTCAGCTGACATGTACTACATGCTCCAACCGCTCCGTCTGCTTTATCTCTGGATATCTCTTTATCTCTTTATCCTCCCTCCCTTCCTTCCACATGATCAGCTGTGGAGGCCAGCCTGGCTTCACTTTGAAAGCCTTGGCCTCCTGAGTGCTGGGATCATGGACCTGTACCACTACCCACAGCTTAGAAGAACTTTCTTTAGAGGCCGGAGTTTGCCACAGAGCAGGGAGCTTCCTGAAGTAACAGCTGGCCCTTCAGCTACCTGATATATCCCAAGCAGGGACTTTGCAGATGATTAGTGAATTGAAGTAGCCAAGGATAAGAATGAGGATGAATGTGACAATTCCTCATCTTAAGCTACTCTGAAACTTCCTAAATTATATTCTGCCAACTGAAATATAAGTAGAAAGGAAATTCGAGTATTTAACTCATGTCTAGAACTTGACTCTGTCCTTATCTTGTCAGATTATTTTAGGCACTGAAGTTAGTTTCTTTCTTTTTTTTAAATTTATTTTTATTTTATGTGTATTGGTGTTTTGCCATGGATGTCGGGTCCCCTATAACTTGAATTACATACAGTTGTGAGCTGCCATGTGGGTGCTGGTAATTGAACTTGGGTCCTCTGGAAGAACAGTCAGTGCTCTTAACCACTGAGCCACCTCTCCAGCTCATGAAGTTAGTTTCTTGTGTCTAGAAGTGTGCAATGTGGTTGGCAACAAGGAAATGATAAGGCAGCACGAGTGTCATTCTATGAGGATTTTATTTTCTAGACACTGTCATCCAAAATAATGGTGGAATGGACATAAAACCCAAACTGCTGGACAGTGGTGACACTCACCTTTAATCCCAGCACTCCAGAGGCAGAGGCAGGCAGATCTCTGAGAATGAGGCCAGCCTGGTGGTCCACAGAGTGAGTTCTAGGACAGATAGAGCTGCAAAGAGAAACCCTGTTTTAAAAAAAAAACAAAAAATTAAAAATAAACCACCAAATTCTCAGAATTCCACAAACACCCCAGATAACAAATATATTCATAGGCTATGCATGTCAATGAAGTTTAGAGGTCGTAAGCTGTGATCTGTCTGTCTGTATGCATGTATGTCTGTTTCTCTGTGTGCATATCTATACCACTTTTTAAATTTTAGAAATAGGATTTCATGTATCCTAGGCTGAAGTTGTAATACAGCTGAAGATGACCTTCCTCTACTTCCTCAACCTCCTGAGTTTGGGATGATAGACACATTTGAACTACATCACCAGCCCTCAACCTCTTTGTTTTTCAGTGTTATATTTCTTAATTTATATTTTTAAACGACTGTTTAGGTTGCTTTTACTTTCTAAGATAAAGTTCAAACCTTTCAATCAAGACATCCTAGAAAGAATGCTGTCAATTCTTGTCTCCTTAGTAACTTTGGATGCTGACCTGGGTGACAGTAACTTATTAACTGCCTTCATAATGTTGACAATGACCTGTCTCTTCTGACAAGAACCATCCTTGCCTGAAACTGTCCCTTGCAGTTTACACTATCCCTTCCTCTGGTGTCATTGTGAGTTTTGTTTCCTTTGCTTCTGTTTAAAGCAGTGGGTTTTTACACAGGGTCCCAAGCTGCTCCAGCTAACCATGATTGCTGCAGCAGGGGACCATTGCGGTAACCGTGTCTGTTGCTGCCCCAGTGATGAATGAACCTTGCCTACCTAGTCCTAGCCCCCTCTTTTCTTAGGGTTCTGACCTCTACAAGAGCCTACTTAGCTCTCTGGGTTACAGCCAGGTTGCATAAAGGCCTTTATGTAGGCCCTTGTTCCTGGGGCTCCAAAGAACAGAACACCTGGAGGTGCCTTTGTAAATAGGATTTAGCCAGCTGGAGTTGAAGATGCTTTAAATAAGAGGAGAGAATTAAGGAAGGAGTGGGCTCAGAGGATTTGGTTTGAGCATTATTTAAGGGAAAGGGCAGTGCTAGAGGGACCAGGAGGAGGGGGAAAGGACAAAGAGACTCTTGCAAGTTGTAAGTATGATTGGGAGTTTCCCCCTTTATATCCACTACCTATAAAATAAGTCATTTCTTAGATTTGGAGTGGCCTTAGATGAATTTCCTCACTTTAAGCTTCCATTTCAACACCCCCCAGCCCTGCCCCCAGCTGGACTAGTGGTTTAGTTTTCACATTTTGCTGTCTCTCAAAAAATTTAAAAAAAGTTTATTGGAGTGACCATTGTACCAAAAGTTGCAGTACACTCCCATGAAACCCAAACGTCATTTCAGAAAGCAGCATATCTTTCATCTTCCTAAAACTCCCTTTATGAAGCAGCAAATTTGTATTTTGAATCTTTTTTCTTGGTTTTATGCTGTTGATACTAACTCTTACATAGTCCCTAGAATACTCAAGAGATATGGATATTGCTTTCCTGAAGTGTCAGTATTCAAAAGAGCTTGCAAATGAACGGAATTTATTGTACATCTGTGGCAAGAGAAGTGTTTTATTTTATGCTTATGCAAAAGCATGCTTAAATGTATTTCTCATATAATAACTCTTATTTGAAAAAATGGGGGGACTACATTACATTTCTAAGAATTAATGACAGCCTACTTGTCAGTAAAAATTATTTTAATATTTTTAAGGCACAACATATATTGGGGCTGGTGGGATGGGGAGTTAGCCCAGCTTCTCTGGTCATTTTTGTAAGGATTCAGTCATTATGCTGACCTTGCCCCTGTCTCCTAGCAGAATGCACTCAGGCAGTACTCTGGTCAGCCCAGGGTTCCATGACTACTAGTCTGGACCCCTTTAACGGAAAGGCCCCACCTACTTATCCCCCCCCCCACGCTGTTCTCCTGGGGCAGACAGGACTTTTCCTGTCTCCCTCTTCTCTTCTGTCCTCTCTGTTTCTTTACAGTTTTTTTTTTTTTTCTCTTTCCTTTTCCCATTTCCTTTTCTAATAAAACTTCTCACTTAAGCTCTGTCTGCCTGGCATCTTGTCGCTCCGCCTCGGTCACCCTCGACTGCCATGGAATCCACCAAGGTTCCCCACACGCTTTAACATAACAATTTTGATCTACACAGATTGCTTTCCTCCTATCTCTAAAAATACTCCACGGCTCTAAATTCAGACACAAGATAAAGTATTGTTGAAGGACCCATGGTCTGATAGAAGTCCAGGGACCACTGGTCATAGAGATGAAGTACATGGTACTGTACAGGCTGTATGGAAAGTAAGATTTGGATCCAATGTGTGTTTTGAACGGTGGGTTTAAAGTGGTGTTTCACAGAAGCATAGGGATCTGTTCCACCCTCAGCAAAGTTCCCCTGAGCCGAGCATGGTGACACAGGTCTTTAATTTCAGCACTGGGGAGGCAGAGACAGGTGATCTTCGAGTTCAAGGTCAGACGGGTCTACAGAGTGAGTTCCAGGACAGATAGGGAAACCCTGTCTCAAAAAAAACCTAAATCAAACAAACGAGAAACACCAAGAACAACACAAAAGGAGAGTTCCCCTGATCCCGAGGGCTTAGCAGAGTTGATGAGGTAAAGTCAAGAAAGGACTGTAAATGCCTGGCCTAGTTCTCTACCTAGCAATTTCTCCAACTCTATAAACTGCAAGGAGTACCTTTTCTTCAATTTTAAATTCCCTTTTAATAAATGATTTAACTTTATTTTATGTGCATTGGTCTGAAGGTGTCTGACTGCCTAAAAGAGTTGTGTGCTGCCATGTGGGTTCTGGGAATTGAACCTGGGACCTTTGGAAGAGTAGCCAGTACTCTTAACCACTGAGCCATGTCTCCAGCCCTAGAGGCCTCTTTCTAACACTGGATTCCCATAAGTCATTAGAACATGAAATAGTAACATGAGCTGTCTGCCCCTGATGCCTAGCATCAGTGTGGACAACCTGTGACCATGTGGTAATGACTACTTGTGATAGATACCACATGTAAAGGAAAAGACTTTTTTATTTTATTTTATTTTATTTATTTATTTTATTTTTTATCATTTTTATTTGAATTAGAAACAAGATTGTTTTACATGACAATCCCAGTTCCCTTCTCCTTCCCATCCTCCCCTAACACCCCCCCCCCAACTAAAACCCTACCTATCACATACCCTTTCTTCTATTCTTCACCTGACTCAACGGAAAAGACTGTTTTAGAAGAGATAATACCTTTGGAGTTGGGGGCAGGCTGTCCATGGCTTCAAAAGAGGTCTAGCTGCTAAGGCTCCTGCAGCCCATAAGGATACAACAAACAGTTAAGACAAGCATAGGCAAATGGTACCAGCTGGCCAGTAAGCACAGCTCCCAGCTGCCTCCTACCTGGTTAGCTATCTATCTTTTTTCTGTGTCTGTATGCATAGGTACTGCTATATATGTGGAACCTGGTAATTTAACAACAGTGACTCTGCTTGAGTGAGAATAGAGCCAATTGAAAGCTGTACTGTTCTGATACTCTCTGGAGGAGACATGTGAAAGCAATTAAAAGTACTCTCTGAGGGGGTAAAAACTTAGCTTCCATTGAAAGAGGCTGGGCGAGCCTTTGAAGAAAGATGAAACTGAAAATAACAGTAAGGCTTTTCTTACTGTTAACGGAGCAACCATGCCATAGGTACAGAACCAATGCAAGCGTACATAATGTTTAAAAGCGTCTAAAACATACGTATACAATGTTTAAGACGTATATAATGTTAAAGATGTGAAAAGCTGAACATAACTCTCTTTATTTAACATATGGCTGAAATAACCTTCCCGTGGTCTGGGACTATGCTCAAGGAAACTAAAAGGGGCTTGGGCGGGGGTGGGGCAGCAGCTGGACCCCATCACGGACAACCCGAATCTGTCTGGTTGACCCGCTGAAAAGAGGACCCACGGGGGGGGGGTATGTTATTTTCCTTGTAATGTGAGCTTTTTAAAAAGCTGTGAACTTTTTACCTTACTTCATCATGCTTCATTTGGTCAATTACTAACTGGATGGCGGGGCGCGGGCTCCTAGACGTTGCTACTAGTTTGCGGAGTGTGCAAAGACGACACAGCGGGGTGCGCACTGACAAGGAGAGAGGGTGGCGCGTGGGTCCCCTCACTTTTAACACCACGAGGACGGCGGGGAGCGCGACTGTGCGCTCCGGGTCTTCCAGCCTCCGGACATCTTCGGTGCCATTGACATGCAAATCCATCGCTGAGCGCGGGCCAATCGCGGGCGCTTCCTAGGGGATTACCTGGTGGCGGCGCGCCGGGAGCGCGGTCCCGTGCGCGCCCCGGGCGGGAGGCGTGGCGGTGCAGCACCCGCTGGGACGGACGGGCCCGCGCGCCGGGGACCAGCGGTGGCCGCCGCAGCCACTGCCGCCTCCGGAGCGGGAGCCGCAGCCCGAACCGCGCGCCCAAGCGCAGGGCGCGGCTGCTGCCGGTTGATGAGCGCGCGCAGCCGCCGGCGATGCTCCGTGCGCGGTGGCCGCGAGGTTTGAACTTGGCGGCGGCTGGGAGCCGCGCGGGGCCGGGAGACGATGGTGAGTGCCGGGCTCGGGGGCTCAGGCAGGGGCGGGCGGGAGACTTCCAGAAGCCCGAGCTGGAGACGGTCTCCCGGGGGAGCCCGCCAGCCAGCAGCGTGCAGGTGGCGCGCTCCGAGAGGCTGGTGACACTCTAGGCCTGGTCTTTCTCACCCGGGCCGGGGACCGGTGGGGGGTGCCGGGGGTGGGGTGGGGGTCACAGGGCTGCCACTTCAACAGGATTGCTGGTGACTGACAGCGTGAAAACGCTTCAGAAGAAATGATCTGTGAAATATTTTAATTTTGATAAATTACTTCCCACCGGGTCTCCTGCGGAGTTTAGACCGCCTGGCCTTTCTTAATGTGACTGGATTGGTCCCTAGCGGAGAGGCCCCAAAGTACTTTGAGGGGCGCGCTTGCCCTTCCCCCACCGGCTCCGGCGCCAAGGCAATGATTTCCAGGGAGTGTGTTCAGCTGTCAGGTAGCATGGAAATGAAATTGCACCTGACATTTGCTTTACTCGGTGTTGCCAGAGAGCTAAAACTTCCTCGCAGTGGGGGTGGGGTGTATTCCTCTCTTTCTCTAAAGCCTTTGGCATTAATCTCCCAGCCCCCACCCACCCAATTCTAGTGTTCCCCGGGAGCAGTTAGTTGTGTGCAGAGACTGTTGACATTTTGCTTTCGGCTGGGCACCACATACATGTAATTCCCATGGAGAGATTGTTGTGAGCTATCTAGATGCTTGGGCTTCCAAAGATCCGTGCCTTTCCTATTTCTTACTAATTTTTAAAGGCTAGTAGGATTACATTCCCAATGAAAACACCTTCTCTTCAAGTAATCTCACTAGAAGCTGGCCTAGATTTCAATTAATTTCTGTGAGTCCTTTTAAAAACTATTTTTCCCCCTATGCTTGGTTTCTCTCTGGTCATGTAAGTCTTTTAAAATTCCTTTTTCCTGATTTTAAAAGTGTTATATGGTTGTTGTGGGAAAGGATATATAAAAGAGAGAAAGAAATGTAATAATGTGAATTTGTTTCCTAAGAGCTGGTTTTTCATAGCTTCCTAGTCAGTTGAGAACTTCAGCTGTAGAATTTTCCTCCTGTAACTAATCTGTTTAGAAGCAAAAAGTAGGATTGACAAGGAAATAAATTTACTTAAAATGCTATAACCAACAATAACTCATTCACATAGTTCCCAGATTGGAATGGCGTTTATTGTGGCAATTTCTCTTGAATTGATTTTCCACATCTGCCCCTGGCAAATGGCTTCTGTTTGTACAGCCTGTTTTGTAAATACATCCCTTCACCGTTCCGGCAAAATGCCAAACACACAGCTCTTTCCAGGGCTTGTAGCTAGGCTCATAAAGTTAATATTTTTATTGGTTTCTACATCAGAACTTCCTTACCAACCCCTTGATAAAACCCTGGAGAAGGTAACTAAGGGTTGCTGTAGAGAATTTACTTCCCAGGAGACTGTAAGAATAGGATAAACATCCATCTGCCAAGGATGGCTTCAGTGTAGTACTGCCTACATAAGACAGGTCACTCACCTCTGCCAACCTTGGAGTTGAAGAATTTTAAGCAAATTTCCATTTGCAGTGACCTGGGAACAAAGGACACCAAGATTACCAAAAAAATACCTGAGCCTACCTGAGGTGATGCCTTCTTGTGAAACAAAGGTGTTTTGCTGAGAATGATTTTAGACCATGCTGTGACTTCTCAAGTCTTTTCTGTGGCTTATAGAAAATCCACCAATGGTTTAATTCTGGTCTAAGGAGTTGTAGGTCGACTACAGAGGCAATTCTGGGATTTGAAGTGAAGGGGTTGATTTATGGGAAAGAGAGGTTTTCCCTTAAATGCAGGAAGGGTGTGTCATCTTCTGTAGTGAACTTCTTAGTTATTCTTGATGAGTTACATCTGGCTGTGGTTTGTTTAAGTTACCAGTTTTTGACAGATGTGTGAAAGTCGTACATACATATGGGATGTCATGTGATATTTTGATACCTGTAAATACTGTATAATGCTCAGATCTATTCAGAAAGTTGTCATTTCATTGTAATTAAAAATTTAAGCTGGTGGTTGTAGTGCACACTTTAATATCAGCACTTGGAAGGCAGAGGCAGTCAGATCTAAAACCTAGTCTAGAGAGTGAGTTCCAGGACAGCCAGGGATATACTCAGAGAACCCCCCCCCCCAAAAAAAAAATAATAAAACACCACTATTTCCTTCTCAAAACTTATTCCCGCTTTGAATATTCTCTTGGAGCTCATGGTACATTAACCAAAACCAAGTGGGCCTGTAATGAGTGTTGGAGGACCCCAGCGGTGTTTTGGCTTTGTTTGGTTCCTTCCAGAAGGTAGAATTTCATGGCTTGCTGCTCCCCCTGCCTGCCTGTTTGACAGAAGTGTGTAATTCTAACCACTGTGTGACCTCAGCTGCGATGACACCTTCCTCCCTTTCCTGAGTATCACTTGACCAGGAGCTGCCGCTTTTCTTCCTGGAAGGTCACAGAGGGGCTCACGGTCTAGGAGGGGTCATAGCAAAAAGAAGCAGAGCTAAGTCTCTGGCCAGACAGTGTTTCACCTCTTCTGAATGAGCAGTTCCCTGGCACCTCCTACCCTGGACACTCCACCTACCCCCTCCACCCCAGACACTCCACCTAGCCCACCCCCACACTCCACAGCCTTCTGTTTGTTGTCATTTTTTTTTCTTGCATGCCTCAAACTAGCATTCTTAAGATATCATAACACCAAATAAGAAAAAAACCACAATGGCCATTTATTTATTTAGCAAACATTTACCATGTGGGAGGCATCCTAGAAACTAGGGATGGGTTCCCTACCTTCGGGGAACTCATCATATATGAAAAATAAAACATGTTAATAAGTTACTGCTATTCTATGGGAGTAGAGTTCAGGGGTTAAGAACATAAGTTTGTTGTAAAGTTAAATATATACCAACCTGTGACTCAACATATTCATGCCCAGGTATTTTTCCAAGATAGGTGAAAACCAATGTCTATTTAAAAAAAAAAAAAAAAAAGACTTGTTTTGAGTATCCATAGCAACTTTACTCATGATTGTCTACAACCGGAAATAATCATCTATCTACAAACAAGAAAGCGGATAAACTGTGTCACACCCATATAGTGGAATACTATTCAGCAAGCAACAAAAATGAGCTTCAGATACTTAGCCCTTGATGGATCTCAGAAGTTTTGTGCTAACTAAAAAGTCAGATAAAAAAGAGTACACAAGCTATTTACTTACTGTACTGTGCATTAAAACCCGGGCCTTTCACGTCCCGGACAAGCACTCTACCCCTCATCGATGTTGCTAGTTCTAACCATTGAACTAATCAATGCCAGTAGAAGTCAGTGGTTGCCCAGGAAAAGGGCTGGGCTGGAAAGAAATTAGAACTTTCCGTGGTGATGAAAAGGTTTGTGTTCTGTTCTCAGAGTCACAGAGATGTTAGTGGTCACTGAACTCTGTTGAATTGGACACAGCATTATCGAAACTAGGAGAAGGACACTCTCCCTCCACCCCTGCCTTCAGGGGTGTGAAATGCAACCTTGGACAAGAGATGCCTGGGGACATTGAACAGTACCTGCACATCTCCTTAGGCTGTGGGAGGTCAGAGCCAGATAATGATTAAAAGTATTTAGCTTGGTCTGAACTCAATGACTTGTTCATATTTCTGTGGGCTTAAAGTATGAGTGACTTACACCTTTTGTTAAAGCCACTTCATTTTCTTAAGGTTTGTAGAAGGTTTTGTAGCAACATAATGACTTACCCCCCACCCCCAGCATTACATGACTTTCATTTTAGTGAAGATCTCTTTTTGTGTCTGTTTCACTGTAAAGTTCTTGCTGGCTTGATCAGAAGATCAGAGGGGTCCACCCCCTAACCAAGATGCTATTTGCAATTGATATCCCGTGGCAAAGAGAAAAATAGTTTTGAAGTGTAATTGGTATATCAACCACACACCAGGTGGCCCCCATGCCCAGGAATTGTTGGCCAAACCAGAAGAAACACCATGCTTTTTTTCTTTTTTTCAAGTTTTGGGGGTTTTTTTTGTTTATTTTTGGTGGGTCTTTTATTTTGTGTGGAATTTTTATTTCATTTTCTATTTTTTTTTTTTTTTTTTTTTTTCTTTTTGACTTTCTGGGTTTTGGTTTTGGTTTAGTTTGTTTTTTGAGAGAGACAGAACATGAAGTAGGGTGGGTTGGGAGCTGGGAGAGGGAAAAAACAAAACAAAACAAAAATACATTTATGAATTTTTTTTACATTATATGATTTTTTTTTTTTCTTCCGAGACAGTCTAGTTTTTCATGTATTGTGTTTTGTTTCCAAAACCTCCATCTGAAACTGAAGATTTCAGGTCCCGGTTGTGTTATTTCTTCAAACATTGGATCTTACTCTGGTATCCTTTAATTATTCCTCACTAAAAATAGCAACAAAGGAGTCTTGCATAAAGGCAACTGAGTGTAGTGGAAAGGATCCCAGACTGTGCAAACGAATGGTCTGGGTTTGAATCTGAGCAGGAATGCCTCCTGGTGGCTTGGGGAATCCTTTTCCTCCTCCATCTCTGCAGGTGTGAGTCTCTTCATGTGTGAAGCAGAGATAATCATACAGAGAAGCTGTGATAAGGATTAACTGGCAACAACACACATGTCAAAAATCACCAGACAGCCACCTGGCGCACATTAATTGCTAGCCTTTACTTCCTAATGCTCACTGGCAGTAGGCTCAGTCCTACTTGGAACTGCCATTCTCTTGACCAATTTGGTCTTCCTCTCATCCTTTAAAAGTGAGGAAACCCAAGGCACAGATGAGATCAGATGGCTTGTAGAGTGCATGGAGGAACTCCGAATAAGTTCCAGTAGGTCCACCAATTTATGAACCAAAATTATAGGGATTTTGGCCTAAACTTTGTGACAGCTGTGGAGGGACTGACACCCTGCAGAAGAATGGGAAGGTAAGATGTGTCCCTCAGCGTTGTCATGGTAAGAGGAACAGCCATCTATCGACACAGAATATTCTTTCTTCCATTGGCATTTCCTCAGCTTCCAGATGGTAAAGAACCTTGACCTAAAACATCAAATAAAAATAAATCATAGTAGTAGGTTGAAAACCTTATTAATGAAGACTAAGGGGGAAGATGTCAATAAATACCATTTAGACATATCCTAGTTACTTTCTGTTGTCATAAAACACTGACCAAAACCAACTTGGGAAGGGAAGGGTTTATTTGACTTAGAGGTGCTGATCACAGTCCATATCGAAGGACGTCAGGGCAGGAACCATGGAGGAAGGCTGCCTACTGGCTTGATCTCAATGGCTTGCTCAGCTTGCTTTCTATACACATCCCAGGATCACCTGCCTATGGGTGGAACTTCCCACAGTAAGCTAGACCCGCCCACATCTATCATTAATTATGGATATGTCCCACAGACATGGCCACAGGCCAGTCTGATGAAATCTGACAGAGGCAATTCCTCAGTTGAGGTTCCCTCTTCCCCAGTGATGCTACTTTGTGTTAAATTGACAAAAAACTAACCAGCACAAAACTCTTATTATCTACCCCTACACACACACACACACACACACACACACACCTGGTTGTTGAGCTAGATACACAGAATTACTGTTTCTCCTTTATAAGGTAGAGTTCCTTGGACATCTGGTATCTCAGGGCCCACTTCCTCAACCACCTAAGAGGTCTCCACAGAAGCCACCAGAATGCAGAGTGGGTAGCTCTGATGACAGGCACACTGGGCAGAAGCTAGGTGGCCAAGGGAGGGGCCCTGTGCAAAGTGTAGTCTGTGGCTCCCTATTGGCAGGAATGTCACTGTGTGTCATCTCTGGCCACTCAAATGAGCTGTGTTATCTCAGTGCAGGTGAGTTCAATCACCTGGTTAAGTGCAGTTGAGGACACCACACTCTGAAAGGAAAAAAAAGAAATGCTGAAGAAGACCCTACAGGATTAGCAGCTGTCTGGCTGCCCTGACACCCTTGAGGCCTTGTGCCAGGCAGCTTAACTGTGGGCAGACCCTGATTCAGCCTCAGCCTCACTACAGTAGGCATGACTGCAGTTAAGAGAATGCAAGACACTTCACCATCTCCTCTAGTCTTTTCCTCTAACATTCAGCCCTTTGTGTTGGTTCCCATGGTTACCTCCTCACCACTGCCAGCAGCTGAAATGTGTGGTGTGAGGAGGCTGTCTCCCCTATGGAGCCAGGTCTGGCCGAGGCCAGTGATCCACAGCTGGATTCATGACGTGGGGTCACAGTCCATTACCTTCCCCCCCACACACACACACTTTGTCCTGGACTCTGTACTTTCCCAGCCCTGACATGTCAGGGTTGCCATAGGAGGAGACCTGTGGGCTGACGGACAGCTCCCAGGGTATGTCTTGCCCTAGCCCCTCCTGGCTCAACTGTCACTGACCTGTCTGACTTTAGTCTATGGTGATTCCTGTGTGTTAGTGCCCAGAAGGCACTGTTCTGCCCAGTCAGTCGTTTCCCTGCCTGCTTTCCTGTGGACTTTTGCCCCCAAACTGTTAGTTGACATTAATGAGACCAGGAACTGGTATCAAAGGCAGGTTTTGCTTCCAGCCTAGAAGACTGAGCAGGGCCTGGAAACCCACGAGAGAGTGGCAGCTGACAGTCACAAAGGGGAACAAAACCAGCCTAGAGTGTGTCCCTGAGCTCTCTCGGAATAGTTTGGAAGCTGTTTCAGTTGCATGTCTTGGAGCTCAGTGGTGTCTGTGGGTGGAGGTTAAACCGCCTGATAGTGAAGGGACGAAAGTGGTCAGCAAGAGCCACTATGTCCACTCACTACGTCCACTCTGCTGTGGAGGGCACTGCTGGAGGAATCCTCAGGCTCACCTAGAATGAGACACACTTTTTCTGGAGAACTTTCCACCCTATAGATGCCTAAAGAAGCCCTTGGGTCGTGGCCTGGTGGGAGAAAGTGGTTAAGGAATCCTTGGAAGCTTGTTGTAGCTTAGGCTTTCTGTTTTATCATTTCTTTGTGATCCTAAATATGTTAAATATCCCTCATTTCAGAAATACTCCCTAGATTGTTGCAAAGATTAAATTTGGTGGGCAAAAATATTGTGTAAAGCACATGGTACCAATTGTATTATTTTCAAATGACATTTGAGAATGCCATGCCAAACTGGGGCCACAGATTCATCTGTCCTGCTGTGTGTTATTTGCACCAAATGCCCCTTTGTGAAATAACTGGGTGCACACAGCTTTAATCCCAGCACACAAGAGGCAGAAGCGGGTGGCTCTCTGTGAGTTTGAAACCAGCCTGGTCTACACAGCAAGTTCTGAGCCAGCAAAGGCTTAATAATGAAATTCTATCTCAAACAAAACAAAACAAAAAAGCTTTGTGGGGGTAGAATAGGGGAACTAAATGATTGGGACCAGAGAGATCTCAGATCTTAGAGTTTGGAGGATTCTTGAATATTCAAATTGTTGAGCATATTTAACCCTAAACTCTGAAATAATAATAATAATAATAACAAGCAGAATGAATCTTGGAAACAGATGCACTTGCTGCCGCCAATGGCTTAAAAGCCATGCATGTGAGCTCCTTCCTAAAACACAGTAATCCTCTGGGGCAAAGTGAGGATTAGGCTCCACTGCAGACAAGGTGGTGAGTTCATTTTTGCTAAGATTCCTCGGCTGATGCTGAATTTCACAAGGGGTCTATTTCCTCTCAATGAATGACAACCTCCATTAACATGTAAAACATTTTGTTATTGTGTGTGTGTGTGTGTGTACATGTGCACCTGAGTGTAAGTATGTACACCATGTGTGCAGGAGACCTCTGAAATCAGAGAGGCCATTGGATCCCATGGAACTGGAGCTACTGACATATATGAGCCGCCATGTAGGTGCTGGGTATCAAACCCAGGTCCTCTGTAAGAGCATCAGCTCTCTTAACCTCTGAGCCATCTTTCCTCCAGCACACACACACACACACACACACACACACACACACACACACACACACACACACACCCCATTTACATTTTTAATGTCCACCTCACACCTTTAGGCAAGTCTAGGGTTGGGACAGCTTCTTTGCTTGTAGATGGGACAAAGAAGGATTGGCTCCTGTAAACTGTACTGGGTCCCCAGTTTCCTTCCAGAGCCCAGATCCCTCCATCTTGCTCTCCTACAGGAGAATAGGGATCTCACCCAGAGTTTGAGGTGGGAGGGACTTGACAGAAAACCTGGACCTCAACTCCTGATGTCTCTTAAGTGGTCAGGAAGTTGTATCCACTGGTTCATCCTTCCTAACTAAGGCCTGGGGCTGGAGCAGCAGCCTTAACTCCTCCAAGCTCTATCTGTATCCTTGACCTTGTCCGTTTCTTTCACGCCTCCATATATAGCATAGTATATTACCAGCTCTTTGCTGCAAAACACCCCCTTATCGCTTTGGGATTATTTATATCTCTCTCCAAATGCCATTAGGCATTCATAGTCTCTCTCCCTCTCTCCCTCTCTTCCTCTCTCCCTCTCTCCCTCTCCCCCTGCCCCTCTCCACCTTCCCTTTCTCCCTCCCGCCTTCATCCATTGTGACACCACTGTCTTAACTCCACATAGCAAGTGTCCACATCCAGCTGTCACATGTAGACCATGCTGACTGACTGCAGTTAGGACCAGGTAGATTTATCCCCCAAAAGATACATTGTTTTTCCCTTTTTTGAAAACAAAGTTGTGAGGCCCACAGAACAATGGACAGGAACTAGCAGGGCCCAAATCAGAGCATAGGTCTTTGGCTCCAAGGTCTGTGTATCTTTTCCCAGAGAGCCGGGGTCAGAAACTGGAAATTCTAGCTTAGAAGGTGCTCAGCACGAGTTGATGTCATGCATCAGATGTTGTTTTATCAGGGTTTGTCACGTATGCCCCTTTCCCAGTTTTCATTCATAGACTACTGAGAGGGAGCCTTGGACTCATCCATGACAATCTCATGCATGTGGCAAAGCAGCCCAGAACACCTAACTGACCTGGTCGATTCTGGTGGTGCAATGAGCTCCAGGTGTCTACCTGTCTCCACAGCCCCATGCTGGGATTATAGATATGCAGTGCTGCACCTGGGTTTTTGCATGAGTGATGGGGATCTGAACTCAGGCCCTCATGCTTGCACTGCAGGCATTACCAACTGAGCCATCTTGCCAGCCCTGACAGCAAGCTATTAGATCAGTATTTACTGGGTGTTATTGCTAGAAAGAGAACCATAACTACACAAGGAGGAAAAGAACCCCAGGAAGGATTAAGGCTTTTACATGGTGGTTAAGAGCATAGACCTTGCCATTTGCTAGCCTCGAGCTCTAACATACGGAGTTAATAAAGACAGCTGTCTTGTCTTGAAGAATGGTTGTGAATACTCTAGGAAGATGAGTAACAATGCCTAGCTTGGCTCACAGCACTCCATAAAGTAACTAACTACAGCTTCTGTGACAGATGCTTTGCCACCTGCTCTCCGTATGACTAGTGGGTGCAATCATATACATACACCGTGCCCAACAGAGAGCAGAGGGCTTGATTTTAGTCTCCTATATTGTATTTCCACCCGTCGGGTTTCTAAGTATATAACTGAACAATTATTTGCATAGAGGGATCATATCTGCTTGCCTCCATTGCAAGTATAACATCTGATCAATATACATTCCATGTTTGGCCCTTAGTGACTATTGGCCCAATGGATGGTTGGACTGGGTATAGAAGCAGCCAGGCTCTTAGTCTCAGAATAAACCAGCTATCTTAATACGTGTTAGGTTGTTTTCATCTGTGTGCCTAGTAAGTATTCTGAGGGCAGGAACCCACAATCTGGGCATTGTGTGTAGAAAAGGGGGATGCTGGCCCTGTTTTTCCAGGTGTAGAACAATTGACCTTGGGAGAGAGGAGTACCATTTGAATCTCAGTAACATTCCCTTTTCTCCTCCCTGAGCTTTCCCTGCAGAGAAGCTTTGGGTAGTAAGTGCTTGCCACCCCTTTTCACAGAACTTTTAGGGATGTAGTGTTCAAAGGCAATCTAAGCTAAGAGATTCCAAGACTAACTGCATGAAAACGAGCTAAGGACACACACAGCTGTGCCAACTGCATAGCTTACGAGTTGTGATCTTGAGCAAGTATCTGCCCTTCTACAATGTTGTTAAGTGGGGATAAATACTTCCTGCTGTATGTGCCTTTTGGGATTTTGGAGGCTCAATAGAAGGAGGTTTGGGAAAGTGCTTCCTGAGCTATGTTGATATTTGTGTAAGATGTACAGCATTCGGCATAGACTTGAGTGTGTCACCAGTGATGGAAGAGAGTGAAGGTTGGAGGAGCACCTTCATTTTCTCAGGAGGCATTTACCTTTCCCCAGTGACATTAGTTTACCAGAAACCCTGCTTCATTTCCACGTATTTTCAGGGGTTATTGACGTCACTGTCCCCCTTGGGGTGCTATAGGAAGTTGGTGGGAGCCTGAAGAAGTGAGGGTCCAATAAGAGGTCAGCAGCCCTTTGGGGACATGCCTTTGAAGGCCATAGTGGGACCACAGTGCCTTCCTCTTTCTTTCCCTCTCCCTTGCTATCCTTGGGCTGAGGTGTTTTACAGTGACACATGTTCCTGCCATGGCATGCTGCAGTAGACCCAAGCAACAGAGCCAAACAACCATGGTCTAAAACAGCCAAAATAAAGTCCTTTAAAAGATAGCCATAGTGACAGAAGGATAACACACCATGTGCCTGATATATGTGAGTCTCAAGAAGTTAGTATTTGTTTGACAGGTATCATTCAAAGTGCTTTATACATGTCAAACTATGTATAACTATATTTCAGCTCAGAGGCTATTATCATTCCTATTTTGTAGGGGGGGGGGAATGAGACACAAAGCTAAGTGTCCTGTCCACAGGCAAAGACCTCCCAGGTTATAGAGCCAGGTTGAGGACTCAAGCAGCTGGCTCTGGAACCCCTATTGTCCATATACATTTGAGAATCTGACACATCTGATGGTTGTCCCAGGTCCTAGGCTCTGAGTATATGAAGCTAGGGGTTACAGACCCTACTAGAGGTCCCATCAGTTTAATTATAAACCCCTGAGTAGGGGCCATTGGTTGTCTTAAGCCTTTACTTAAGGTTTGGGGAGCCAGAGGGCTTGCTGAGTAGAAAGATTGAAGTCAAGGGCTTCAGAGATGGCTCAGCGGGTAAAGATGTCTGTTGCCAAGCTTGATGACCTGAGTTCAAATCCTGGACCCATATGGTAGAAGGAAATAATGGACTCCCACAAGTTGCCCTCTGATCTTAACACACATGCACCTACACCATGGCACACACTTGCACACACACACACTTACAGTAGAAATAAATAACTTTGGGGGGCTGGAATGGCTCAGCAGTTAAGAGAACTGACTGCTCTTCCAGAGGACTGGGTTCAATTCCCAGTGCCCACATGGTAGCTCACAACTGTCTGTAACTTCAATTCCAGGGGACCTGACACCCATGGCAAAACACCAACATATATAAAATAAATATAAAAAAGAATTAAAGATGGAAGTAGATTAATACTTTTAGGAGGTTAAAAGATTGGACTAGTCATTTCATTTTTTTCCCTGTTCATCCCTTTCCCATTTTTATACAAGGTTGACACCTAGAAATGGATACGCTTATAGATTAGAAAGAATCAGAAATATTAAATGCCAATGATATAGATTATAGGCATGGATCCATTTGAAAATGTTTTCAGGGCAGTAAGAGTAAACAGCTCAAGCAAGTGGACCCAGGCCTGAGATGTGCAGAGACCTTCAACCCAGGGCTGAGGATTATTTGTGGCCCTCCTGTCACTAACCAAGCCATGAGAGCAGGGTGGGTGAGCAGAAAGACAAGGCGTTTTTAAGAGCACATCAGCGCCCGCATACAGTCAGGGGATGCAGACTGAGCTGCCTAGGTCGTAAGGAATGATTAGAAAAGCAAAAGGGAGAGTAATGAAGGGACAGAGACCCAGAAGGTTAAGCCTCAAACAGATAAGTAGCCAAGGGTCTATACTGAGAGCAGGGGGCCTTTGAGAGTGTCTGGGCTTCTTTGACTCATGGTCAGTAGCCAGAAACTGAAGAGTAGCTATGTTTAAGAACAGAAGTCTGTAAAGACCAGAAGTTCTTATGTGTCCTTTAGGCACTGCAGAGTCTAGGCCTTGTCAGTCTCCCCATCCTCCTGCTGGAGACTCTGGGAGAGAGAAAGAAGGTGCTTCCCAGGGAACCCATTGCAATGACTTGAGAACATGCTAGCCCAAGACAAATGGTCAGAGAGACATGGAGCAGAAGGAGAAGGAAAAAGTGACTTGAAACACCAAGAATGTGGCTTTTAGGAAGGAAGGCAAGCTGTCACGAAACAAGTATGCATATACAACCAACATAAACCCAAAGGGAATTCCCTGGGCTCTGAGGACAGACATAGCCCTGTATAAACATACACTGCCCACTTAATTCCTAAAAGCTTTCTGGTTGCTTCCAAACGAAGACAACAAAATTGCACCAAGGCATGCCAGCCTTATGTCAAAAGTTTTGGTCGGTTTCTGGCAATGCCACTGCTCTCTCAAGAAAGTCTGCACTGAAAGTTAGAGCTCATGGCCTAAGTAGAAAGTGACCCCCCCCAAAAAAGGGGGAAACATGTTATGAACAGGCAATACCTTAAAGAGTTTAAGGCAAAGAGCTTCATCCGAGAAGTCAACGTGCACCCACAAAAGGCCTCCTACCAAGCCCATCTTGGGTGGTGCTGATTCAAAGGAACACAGTGAAGGCAAGACCAGAAGGGAACCCTGGTTTGTTGAGCATACTGCTTGCCAAGGCAGGCAGAATACATGCAGTCCCATGCAGTGATAAGCACAGTAAAGGAAATATTGGGTACCAGGAAGGAGACCGTTCACATCATCAGATAACCAGCCCGTGAAGGGGGATGCTTGAGCTGGAACCTGAAGGCTCAGGAGCAACCAGCAAGAAATGTTTCAAGTGGACAGAAAATGTGAAGTAGGGAGCTTGGTGGGCTTGAGGAAACTTGAGAGGATCTGGGTGAGATCGGGGCTTGATGAGGTTAGAAAGGTTGAAGGATGGCCAGGAGTCAACCTAGTTGGCTCCTTGAGTCTGGGTTAAGGAGCACTTCCTCAGTGTGAGACAGAAATCAGGAGGTGACCCTGTCCACTCAGTTTAAAGGTTGTGTTGGCTGCTGCGTAGACACTAGAGTAGAGGGAACAGCAGTGGGGGAGGGGGTAAGTGGCTGGTCACAGCAGGTAAATGGAGCCTGTCCTTGGGTTGTAACAGTCCATATCCAGGAGGCATGATTCTCCCATTTACCACTGTTCTTTGCATTTAAGGACAAAATAGAAAAACTAAACTCAATATAAGCCAGGAACCAAGCAGACCCGGAGAGGCCATTTTAATAGACTTGGGTTCCCTTGTCTTCTCCTTCAGCTTCCACCATCCTTCTGTAGTTTTTACAGTGTTCAAGCAGCCATGGGAACAGAATGATCCAGAACTTTATCTTCTGGTGTTGGCTGAAGCTCATTCCAGAAAGTGGTTAATGGACGCTATTAAAATACCACACAGTAAAGCAGTCGTTGTGTGTTCATGAGTTAGGGATATTAAGGGGCAGAATGTACCCGTCCCAGGAAGCAGAGAGAGATAGGTGGTTGACCCACATTTTTTGTTGCTTAAGTATGAGGAAGAAAGATGTTACAATGGCTCACTGTAGTTGATCACAATAATTTTTAGCCCGACTCGCCCTTCTCAGGTTAGCCTGAGTCCTAGTTTATCACCCATGGTTGTGATACTGTGGCACAGAGACCAGGGAATAGCAAGAGACAATATAAAACAGTCCCCAAAAGTATCTATCTCATTAGTGTTGCAACACACTAACTTATGTTTGGGTTACAGATTGTTGAACATTTATCAGTACTTCATCCACTCAGCAGATATCGGTTGGTCATACCAGGGTTCATAGTAGGGCTGCTTATCTTGGGTTAGTAGTAAAAGATGGGCCTACAAAAGCAGGCAGGTGGAAACCCTGTGGTCATCCCCGATGTGAGCATCCACAGCTAGTGTGCTGCTCTGTGTCCTGGGAGGCAGGAGGAGTGGACTCAACCTGCTTCACTCCTACTGTGTGGGGAAAGGGGTCCTGCAGGAAGTGATTATCCAAGCTGAAGCCTGAGGAGCCAATGGGGAACTGGCTTTCAGGGACATGGCCCGGAGAGGCGGGACAGCCACACCGTTTACTTCAGTATTTCACTTGAAGATGTTTTGCTGATTTCAGGAGCTTCTACAGTGTTTATATTAGGTAAAAATATTTCCATCTGATAACTTTACATTATGGACCTGTCGTCACCCGTCTCATTCATCTAGGTTAGAAATCCTAAGGCCTGAAAATCGAGGGCATAAACAAAAGTTTTTGAAACTGCTGAGTTGAAGGGAGGAAGAGTGAATAGTTGTCTGTGGTTTCAGTCCCCAGTGAGTATAATTCCGGGTGTGGTCTGAGCCAAGACACACAGCTTCTGTGCCTCTGTGTGTTCTGGAAAGTGGGTCTTAGAAGAAAAAAAATAACCTCACTTGTTGTCTCTTTCCTAAGGAGTTCTGATAACAACTCACAACATGTGGGAAAGCCTGCACATCCTTTTGCAGGAAAGACTTGGGTCAGTCTGCCTGAGGCATGTGATACCCCATCCGACTTGTGGATGAGATCAAAGTGCCTGCAGACTGTCAATTACTGCTGTGGGAGAAGTCAGCAGTGGGTGGGGAGACGGGCGGGCGTCCTGGAGGCAGCGTGAGTGAGTTAATGCCCAGACAGAGGCCCACTGGGCAGGTAAGTGGATCCGTGTATAGATAAGACAAGGAAAGACAGAAAGATAATTCCAGGGTGCTGAGTTGGTGGGCCTCCCCAAGTGCATTCTGGCACTGTCTTCCATCCAGAGCCACTGTCACATTCCTTTTCATCAGAACATATGAATTTAAAACTGTTTATTTGTTGTCCACATTATTCCAGAAGAGTTTAAGGCAGGAGTGTAGGTGCTGGCAAATGCTTCCTGGACATTCCAGGCTGATTTCTGATGGTTTCTGATGGTGTATCTTCCAGCTCACCCACTGTGGTTCTCAGACCTCACTGTCTAGTCCCCTGAACCAGCCTAGGGCAGAAGTGTGAGGGCAGAAGTAGCAGGCAGGCTGCTATGGCATTTAATGGATACAATACCTTCCAGTCCCCCAGAGAGGAGATGGGAAAGAGACTGGAAAACCACAAGTCTGTTTTCTTGGGGGCAATTTAAATACCCTGTGGGAGTGGTCGTCAGCATTTCTGGGGTAGGAGTCATCATTTGGCAGGCTTTCCGAGATGCAGCAGGGTTTAGAGAGAGATGCGGGGGAGGGGAGCTTGTGTAGAACTTCCACCAGAACATTCCAGACTCTTTAGGTATAGATGCGGGGGTGGGGTGGGGTGGGGTGAGGTGGAGCTTCCACCATAACAGTGGCATCATCTGGAATTGCAGTCGCACATTCAGATGGTTTCATTAGTCTTTCACCCAATTGCCCTGGTCCTCCGAGATGACAAGTGGCTAACTGCCTTGGCTCTAGAGGGCAGGGTCTCAGCCCATTAAAAATCCTTAAAAGATGAGGTGATCGCATGTGCCCCGCGCATTCGTCTTTGTCACATCTACTTCCTCTTCTTGCCCTGCCATTGCTTGTGACACCCACAACCTGTGGCTCTGTCTCTAGGTGTGTCCAGGATGGGGAATGGTAAAAAAAAAAAAAAAAAAAAAAAAAGACCAGAGCTTCAGAGGGCCAGCCACTGTACAGCAAGGATGGAGCCAACAACTGCGGTTTAAGTAGAAATGAGGAAGTTATTAAATGCCACAAAGATGTTCTGAAAGGCCTGCCTGTGGTTGTTTTTCTCCAATAGAGGACACTAAGGTCTAGGGGACACCTGGAAAGGACAAGTCTAGCCCTTTGTGGCAAAGTGGATGATGCCAGTGGGTGATTCGAAGGGTGCTTTGTTTTTTGAGATTACATTTCCTTGTGTGTGTATTGGGGGGGGGGCGGGCGCATGGACAGACACGGGACAGTTAGCAGGAGTTGAATCTCTCTACCTACCATCTGTGTCCTGCAAATGGAGCTCAGGTGTCAGTCCAGCAGCTCTCCTCCTTGCTGGCTCCCTGGCTGTCGGAGTGTGATTTATGCATTCATAAAATCTTTACATTGGGGTGTTGAATGGGGAGATTCCTTTAAGTCTACTTTGCACCTCAACTTAAACCAAATGTCTGTCTGTCTGGTGTTGCGAGGGTCCTGTGAGAATTTCTAAGTGAGGGTGGCTTGAATTTGGTAGGTTTTGGCCTGTTAATTCTCACCGGCCAAGGCCCTTATAAACTAGGCTTTTTTTTTTTTTTTTTTCTTTTGGGTTGTTGTTGTTGTTGTTGTAGCTTACTTTGTGTAACCTTTGAAAAAAGCTCTACAAAGTCAGAAATGAAAATAGGGTTATTAAGCACATGCCATGTGTGGGCAGTGTACTAGACAGTTAGTATACATCATGTAGAACTTCTGGAACGACTCCCCAAGACAGGGATAATAATAATAATGGCTAATTTGCTGAGTGCTTAGTATGCCCTGGGCTCCATTCTAAATATTTTACCTGTGTTATAAAAGTGTCTCAACAACCCTATGCAAAGAGTGGCGCTTTGCATCCATTTCATAGACGTAAGAGCAGAGGTGCAGAGAGGACAATGTTACCCAGCTGCTCAGGGCTCATTGCTCGTGCTCCAGAACTGTGTTTTTAGCCCTTGTGCACAGTTCCTTATTTTGTTTTCCCTACAGCTGAGGAGCCTGAGGCCCACTGTTTACTGGCCCAGTGCCATTAATGTCACAAGTGACATAACCTCAAGCAAACCTCAGACATTAAGTTTAGAGTTCTGTTGAGTACATAGACGGAGGTAGGGCTGCATAGACGTAAGCAACTGTAGAATCCAGTTTTGCGTTGCTATAATGGAATACCTAAGGTGGGCTAACTTGATAAAGAAAAGAGTTTTATTAATCTCCCAGTTCTGGAGGCTGCAAGCCCCAAGTGGGGCAAGCCTCTTGGCTTGGTCTCTGGCAAGAGCCCTCAAGGCTACACTGTATCCTGTTGGATTGCATCATGGCTGGGAGCACAGATCAAGAACAAAAGGCTACCATGCAAAACCGGAAGGTAGATGATGTTTCAAGGGCCAAGTTTATCTGTACAACAGCCCACTCTTCCAAGGGCAGGACTATTAATGCCCCCTCCTCCCCACTATGCGATACTACATCTTATACGTCCTACTGCCCTGCAGAGGCTGTAAGTCCCTGGGAGACACCTTCAAAATTGAGCTAGGCCACCACTAAGGTAAAGAGAAACACTGTGCCTTAAGAATGGAAAACCTCAGGCTGGAGAGATGGCTCAGTGGTTGAGAGCACTGGCTGCTTTTCCAAAGGATCCTGGTTCAAGTCCCAGCACCCACATGGCAGCTCACAGCTGTCGGTAACTCCAGTTCCTGGGGACCTAACACCCATGGCAAAAATACCAATGCACATAATATAAAAATAAATAAATTTAAAAAAGAATAGAGACCCCCCAGCTGAGCCCTGAGCCCCTCCCCAGTACCCTGGGATAAAAGTTCTTTTTATTTGTGTTAGGATTCGAGAAAGATCGTTCTTTGACTTCATTCTGTGTTCCAAAATAATAGGAGGCCAGATGGCCAGGCTTAATCTCGGCAGCTGCTTGGTAATCCTTCCCTTTTGGCCAAGGCATATGCAGAGGCGGAGCAGCCTTCCCCTGCCGCTCACTCAAGCAGGCCCAGTAGTTGGATCTCAGAGGCTTAGAAAAACCCTTGAAGACAAACTGCAAATACCACTTTGAGGCTGATCAAACCTACTTCTAGGGGGCTGATGAGATGGCTCAGTGGGCCAAAACACTTGCTGCCCAGAGTTGGGTCCCAAGAATCCATGTAAAAGACCAAATGTAGGGGGGCATATCTGTAATCCCATCCCTCCTCCTGCAGGGAGAGTCTCCTGGGCTAGGTAGCCCGGAACACACAGAACAGTAGAAAGGAGAGAATCAGGTAGAAGACGAGCGATTCACCAAAGCTGTTCCTCTGACCACGGGAGCCATGGCAGGCACACACCCACACTCATTTTTTAATATACCACACACAATAATAGCAATATTAAATAAAAAATTTAAACTAGTTCAAAGCTTGAAGCAGGGAGTGTGATAAAGAGGAGACATTGAGGGCGTCAGGAAATACGCTGTTCCCATGGCAGAAGGCACTGGCAATGTGGGGCTTCATATTTTCCTCTAACTCCCTGGGAGTATGGAGGATAGGAGTTACAGGGATGGTGTTCCCCGCCTGTGGGTGGGAGGCTGGATTGAAATGGATGCACAAAAGGCTTGCCTTCCAACATGGTAGAAACTAAACAGTCTGGAATAGTTGCAGCCCAAGAGCTGTCACATGTCCCTCCTGAGCTGCCACCCACCGAGCAGAGCATGGGCCGTTGCTTCACTTGGAGATTATGCCCCTCACACAGAAGCTGAGAAATGACTTGGTTTCAGGGAAATTGCGATGATGGTTCAGATCAGTGAGTTCAATTTTTCAATTGTCTGTCAACATCGGAGTCCTAACAGTTAATGTGGCTGAGATATGGCTCAGTGGTGGAGCATTGTTCAGCATGCACAGAGCCCTGGGTTACCTTGAGGACTGCAGCGCTGGGGCCTTGTGCACGCTGGGGGAGTGTTTTTATCTCTGAGTTACACCAAAGTCTCAGGACAGCAAAATGTAAAAACAATTACTGCATCTTTCAGCGAAACAGACAGGAAGGGTAGAAGGACCTCTGTGGATTTGCTGTCTTTAGGGTGGAGAGCTTGGGGTGCAGACTGTGGATCCTGTTTCAGTTCAACTGTTTTGTTCTGGCTCCGGTCCGTGTTCATGTATTTTCCGGCGAGATTCACTTAAGCTCCTCCCGGTGAAGCCCACCACACTCAGCTGTTTATTGTCTTGTTTTTAACAGAGATGTGTGTGCAGACCCGGGCCATGTAGATCCTGGTGCCTCTAACTCCCTCAGCTCAGAGCGACTTACCTGCGGTCCCCAGCACCGGAAAGCAACATGGTCAGGAGGGGTGAAACTTCGGCTAAAGCAGAGGTAAGAAACATGGAGGTCGATGCTGAACAGTGTGGAGGAAATGACTGGCCCACCCTCAGGGTCAAAGACACAGGCTGGTGGGAGAGGAAAGGGGTTGGACAAGGGGGTCATGTAGGTTAAAGTTCACAAGCATGATAATCTTATTTGTTTTAGGCCTGAACACTCAGTCCTGAAATGATAGCAAGTGCTCTACCACTGTGCTATTAGACATGTGAATTTTGTACTTGTATAGTGGCATATGCCTTTAATTCTAGTACTTGGGAGGCAGAAGCAGGTGAATCTATGAGTTGAGGGCCAGCCTGGTCTACATTACAAGTTCTAGGGCAGCCAGGGCTAGAGAGAGAGAGAGAGAAAAAGAGAGAGAGAGAGAAATTGGATCTGTGTCAACCTAGATTTACTTGTTTGGATTTTCCTGTTTAAGATATACAAATACACATTAATGTATCTGTTATGTTTTATGTAGTAAGACAACACTTGTATTTGATGTTTACCTTAAGAGTCTTTAATATAGTCCATTTTATGAAAGATACTCGAAAATAGTTTGAACATGCCAGAGGGCCAGCGAAGCCAGCTGCCTAGAGGGTGGGGGTAGGCCAGGCACAGGCTGAGCTTCTGGGAACTATCCGGCAGGCTTGCTCCCAGCAACAGGTGGAGGCAGAAGCTCTGAGGCTGTTGCCTCTCCCTTTGGTCACCTCGTGTCTTAACAGTGCAGAGAATCAATGTAATACGGGCTGTGTGAGTGAGTCCTGTGTCACTGGCAGAGCCTAGAGGCTAGGAAGTTGTCATTTGAGCACCTGCTGCTCTAACCTGGGAAGATCCTGACACTGAGACAATTAAGGACACAGAGTTAATAGCAGATGAGAGCAAGGGAAAGGAGGACAGTTGACTGCTGTTGGGCCCTTGGAGACACTGGTAGGACTCTTGGCCACCCTGGGAGAGCAGAAAGAGCAGAGACAACAGCAGAAAGAGACAGCCTGCTGGTTTAGAGTAGGAAATCAGGCTGGGTGTGACAGCACAGGCCTTTAATCCCAGTTGGGGGGGGGGGCAGAGACGGGTGGCTTATCCGTGAGTTTCATGTCTGTTGGGCTACATAGGAGACTGTCTCTACAAGAACGGGAGAATGACAGCCGATGTTCTCTGGCCTCCACATTCATGCATGAAGACACATATATGCACGGAAAATATTTTGTGAGCAATCCTTGAAAAGCTAAACAAACCAAATGAACTTAAATATATCTGTTTGGTAGCCTAGCCATAAGTAAACCATTTTTAAATCTGGCCAGAGATGCTGGGTGCTATATTTCTGTAACCCTTGCCTCCTTGGGGAGTCCAAAAATGCATAGCTGGCAACACAGCAAGCTCCTTTGTCAAGTCACACCAGCATAGTCAGCAGTGCTGTCTGATGGAGGGAGAATGGCAGGACCAGGTGGAGAGGTAGTTTTCTTCATAAAGTCCTGAGCTTAGGGTGGGTCGAGGGGGCAGAGGTCATGGGGGGGGGGGTGCTTGTCTAGCATGATGCAGCCTGGGTCTCATTCTGAGCACTTTATAGGTTGAGCATGTTAGCATCTTAAATCCCAGCACCGAGGAGGCGGAGGCAGGAGCATCAGAAGTTCAGAGGCATTCTTAGCCTCATAGAGAACTTGAGGTTGGCCTAGGATACATAGCACCTGTCTTAAACAAAAACCGTCTTGAATTTGATTGGGTGTTGCATATATCACCACTGTTCAACTGAGGGTTCACTCTGTGTGCCTGGTCTTGTATATATGGGTGCTTTGTCTCCATAACTATAGTTACAAGGCTGTGCTGTCATACTTCCTAATCCCGTGCTCCAAGGTCACCCAACTGTGCTGTGACAAAATGCCTGCCAAAGCAGCTTAGGGAAGAAAAGCTTGTTTTGGCTCACAGTTTGAGGATGCAGCCTGCTGTGGTGGGGGAGGCCGCAATGGGGGCAGCTGTAGCTGTGGCAGCAGGAGTGGAGGAAGCTGCTCACACTGCACTGGAAGCTGAGAGAAGCGAATGTCCCTGCACAGCTCTCCTTTTCCTTTTCCTTTTTTTTTTTTTTTCTTTTTTTCTTTCCATTTTTTTAAATCCCACCGGACTGACAGTTTGGTGTAGCCCTTATTCAGGGTAGGTCTTCCTTTCTTAGTTGAACTTCTCTGGAAACACCCTCGTAGGGGTGCTAGAGGTGTATCTCCTAGGTGACTGCAAGTCCAGCCAGATGGACAGTGAGGAAGACTGAACTTAAAAAATTGGAGCGACTCTCATCCATCCAGCTATATTCATTCAGATCCTAACTCCTAACTGCTTTAGCTTTTACTTATTCTGAAATCACTGTATACTCATAAAATAGTGCTAGTAATTTCCCAAACCAGCTACCCAGTATAAAGTATAAATATACTTTTCCCTAATGTCAGTATATTTATAAACACAGGTATCAAAGTAAACTGGGCACTAGTAATTGGTAATACTACAGACATTAAGACTTTAGAAACAGCCAGGTGTTGGTGTCACACGCCTTTAATCCCAGCACTCAGGAGGCAGAGACAGGCGGATCTGAGTTCAAGACCAGGCTGGTCTACAAGAGCTAGTTCCAGGACAGCCTCCAAAGCCACAGAGAAACCCTGTCTCGGAAAAAAACAAACAAACAAACAAACAACAACAACAACAAAAAGACTTTAGAAACAGCAGATTACCAAGATTAGCCATTTTCTACCCTGCTAGCCTTTTCTGCTTAAGAATGCTACTTTGTAGTTTTCACATTTCCTTGCTCGTCTCTTAATTTGTAACACTTTGTTAGTCTTTCCTTGACTTTTGTGACTCTCACATTTTTTAAGAACAACATTTGTTTTTGGAGAGAATGACATTGTCCCCTGTGCTTGCATAGAAGTCAGAGGACAACTTGTGTGAGTTGGTTCTCTCCTTTGACTATGAGGGTCCTGAGGATCACACTCGGGTTGATGGGCAAGCACCTTGACCCACTGTGTCATCATCCCAGGCCTGAAGCCTGTGCACCCCAGGTGATAGTTGCTAGATTGTTGTTTTATCTTCACTAAAGATTAAGCCTTGGTTATCATGCCTGCTTGTCAAATGCTTTCCCTGGAAGCCTCATCCTACAGCAATGACCTTGCTGTTTTTTAAGGGAAGGGGCCAGTTATTATATAGAATGCCTTCGATTTGGAGGTGTCTGGTGTTTTCTCATGGTGAAGTAGAGACTTAGGCATTTTGGGGAGAAATACCATTCAAATGATGTGTGTCTTTTCTAGTGCCTTGCATCAGGGTTCACGTGATGGTGATGTTTCGTTACTGCTGATGGCAACTTTGGCAATTTGGTCATGGTGAGGTCCCCATGTTTCTCCACTGTGAGGAGCACTGTTTGTCCCTTTGCAATTCGTGATTACGTTGGAGAGTAATGTTGAGGCTATATGTAATGCTGTTTTTTTTCAAACTTCCTTTTCACTAACTTTAAAATCTGTTGATATTATGTATGACAACAGGAATGTTCTAGAAGCTATTCTGTATTTTCTTCATTCCTTCTACGTTTATTCATCAGAATTCTTCTGCAAGGAACTACTTTTTCTCCCCCCACCCACCTATTTTTCCAGTAATTGATTTATTTCAGCAAGGAGTTCATATTTATTTTATCTTGTGGGTGATAACCCCTAGGCTTCTGTTATTTATGTTGTTGCTTCAGATTGTCTCAGTGCTGGCCGTTTGAAGTGATTTCAGGCTGGCTGTGCTCTAATCCCATTTCTGAAACATACAAAGGCTTGAAGTACCATTATTTTGATTGTACTGGTACATAAAGCAAAAAATGATGTGCTTATCTGTGGAGTCAAACAAGTATTGAGTCAGGAGGCTACTCGTGGAGGCCAGTACCATAACTTTGAAAATTGGAAACTTCTAGGGTCACCTCATGGACCAAATACTAGAGTTCAGAATTCTACCCAGCTCCTTCTTCATTTAGCAACCCAACTTTCCTTCCTCAGTGTGCATCAGAAATCCCATTCCCCATTGTGCAACAGCAATCCTATTCCCCAGTGTGCAACAGTGGTCCTAGCACTTTGGAGGCTGAGACTGGAGAATTTTGAGTTCACGGCCACCCGAAGCTACATCCTGAGACCCTGATGCAGGGAGAGACATAGAAGGAGAGTATTTTGCCTTTGTTTGTTTGAAGTTGGGTCTTAGTATGTATCCTAGGTCAGCCTAGAACTTTTGATCCCCTGGCCTTTGCTGTGATTTCAAGTATGAACCACCACACCCAGTGGGAAGAATGGAGACTCTTTAAGATCTGTTTCCCTAAAAATCTGGGTTAGGGTAGTTAGTAATGAGTCGGTAATGAAGACAAGTTATTCTAGCTTACAACCAAGGATTTTCCACTCCAGTGCCTCCCGGTTCCTTCACCAGTTGCCACCGCCATTAGAGTAACTATCCAGGATCAAACTATATACATTCTCATACATACATACTCATACGGACACACACACACATACACACACACACACACACACACACACACACACACACACACACACACACACACACGGTGAAAGAACAAACGGCACAGACTCGCCTCCAGTGCCAGTGCTTCTGCACTTCCTAGTTCTCTCAGTGGGGCATTTTGTCCCCAGCTGCCGTCTGCCTGCTCTCCAGATAATGTGTCTCAGAGAAACTCCAATGAGACCTACAAGAGCTGATGCTTCAAAAGCAGAAGCAGTGAACATCCCTGGTTCACAAGCGGTGCTCCGCATGGGGAGGAGGCTTCCTGGCTTTCGCCTTGGATGCATCCTCCCCTGACCACAGAGTCACAGTTTGGCATTTCAAAGCGGTGTGCTGCGCACCATGATCCTGGCTCTTCCCAGGAAAAGTACTAAGGGACAGACACCCTTCTCCCCTCCGGGGGCAGGTGTTGGATTTTGATTGATCCATTTATGCAGGTGACTGAGAGGTAGAGTCCCTGCTTGCTCTGAGCTCCAGAGGTTCCTGCCCTTTAACTGCCGGCTCACCTGCTTGGGACGTGAAAGCTGCGGAGCCCCACCCCTGTGGGCGGAGCATAGCCCAGGGGGTGACTTAGCTCTCTGCCCTGCTCCTGAATTGGTACCAGATTGGCCAGAGGTTGCTCTGTGCTGCTGTGTCTCTGTTTGCCACGAGGTAAGTATACACCGCACACCGTTGGGATGAGATTCTGGAGCTTTCATTGTAGGGTTCTAACTCAAGAGCCCTTTTCTGGTGTCTTTTTGATAGTGTGTTGTATCTGGGTCTTTGCTTTCTTTTCTTGCCTCTTTTTTTGGATGGGGTGGTGGTGGTGGCTGACTGTTTGGTATTTTGTTTGTTTTTTTCCTGAGACTCTATAACCCAGGTTGTCCTGGGACTCAACTCACTGTGTAGGCCCAGCTGGCCTGAGACTCAACCATAATCATCCTACTTTTAGCTTCTCAAGAGTATCTATTTTTAAGGAAAAATAAGCAGCTACCTGTTAAGTCCAGCCTACTTCTCATTCTTATCCAACATCCTACATGCTCCAGTGTTCTGTCAGGGCTTCTGTCTGGGAATGTCTACACATGGGGCTACCCAGTTTGTCATGGCTCATCTGCCTATACTGTGTTTTTATGTCATTCAGATCAGCAAGTCATCTGTTCCTCCTTCAGGTTCCCCTGAAGCTCCCAGTGGTCTTTCAGAACTGTGCTTCCAGGAGGAGGGACTGGGCCAGGGGACCAGTTGCCAAGTTCTCAATGCTCTGTTACCAGCCAGTGTATAAAGCAAAGGAAGTTTTTTGTTGTTGTTGTTTTGTTTTGGGGTTTTTGTTTTGTTTTGTTTTGTTTTTGTTTTTTTCGAGACAGGGTTTCTCTGTGGCTTTGGAGGCTGTTCTGGAACTAGCTCTTGTAGACCAGGCCTGTCTCTAACTCACAGAGATCTGCCTGCCTCTGCCTCCTGAGTGCTGGAACTAAAGGCATGTGCTGTCACCACCCGGCGTAAAGGAAGTTTTTAAGTTTCATTTTGTCCTGCTTACCTTAGCTGCTGCTGCTGCTGCTTCTTTTTGTAGATCAAGTTTCTGATCTACATAACTTTTGTCTTTTCCTATGACAATTTCTGTTTGTCTGAAAGTGACTACTTTTTACTTTGTTATAAGAGCCTTCTTACTGTGCTATGCAGGGACAAACCCTTACTGCGCAGTGCAGGATTCGTGTTTACCTGGTATCTGAGGGGATGTTGCATGTGATTCTTACCTTTGCTCTTCCGTGGGTGGGTTTTCTCCTTCAGGTGTCTCTCAGATGTGCTAATTCAAAAAATTACTCTTATAATTGCTTTTATCATTTATGTACATTTCCAAGTATATATAATGTACATATAAGTACATATAATGTACTTTGACCATATTATCCCCGTTATCCTCTCTCATTCCCTTAGAGCCCCTCCTACTTCCATGCCTTTCTCTTTTATATATTCGTGGACCACTGCATTTAATTGGGGTTACCTTCGTGAGTATGGATGCTGGCCTTGGTTGATATTTTTCTGTTTGATTTTCTGTCGTGCAAGTTTCTGCTTCTGTGAAGCCTTTTTGGGTCTGTCCCACTTGGGTCCACTGAGCCCTGACGTGTGTTTGGGGGGGATTTCTCCCAGTCATAGTTCCAAAGATTCCTAGAGTTCCCTTTTCTTTTTCTACTCTAAGCTCCCCATGATGTGGGTACCACATCTCTGTGACTCTCAAGCTCCTTGGATGCTCTGTTCTGCTCTTGGTTTTGTTGCCCCCCCCCCTTCAGGCTTTTTCTCCTTGCTCTTAAGCCTTAAGGGGTTCTATTAAGATGCTTATAGGTTTGAGGTTCTTTTTTCAACCAGGTCCAGCCTGTGTGGGAACTCTCTCTCTCTCTCTCTCTCTCTCTCTCTCTCTCTCTCTCTCTCTCAAACTCAACAAGGGCGAGGGAGGGAACCTCTGAGTATCATCTGTCTCAATTTTAAGGAAAAGATCCAGCCCTCTCATTAGTTTTGAAGTCGTCTTTGTCCATGAAAGGACATCTATACACCACTGCACTCTGTCACCATTGAGAGCTTGGCCACTTCCTTTTCTTTCCCTTTCCTCACAGCCTTTGGGATTCTGCTTTTACCCCGTGTGATTGTGATTTTAAAACTCTGTCAATCACACTTGATGCAGTGCCTGCCTCCACCAATGCTTTGGCTCACAGTGTGCTGTGGAAAAGAACAGGTGAACGGAACTGTCTGGGTAATGTCCTAGGGCCCTGGCTGACCTGAATATTGATTTTTATTGTGATTGCAATTCATTGCCATGCCACATAAATGGTAAGAGAAAAATCTGAAGTGCGCACATTCAGAAATGCCCTGGGTGCCAGAGACCACAGGGCTGGTTTTTCAGGTTTTAGCTGGCATTCTGTCCTCTGAAAGTAAATGAGAGATCACTCCTATTATCCTCCTGAGTGGCAGGTTCTGTGTTAGCCAGCTGTGACGGTAAAATGCCTTCCCGCTTTAACATTTATTATGGAAATATTGGTAGATAAAGAAGGAATGGGAGCTGGTGTTCCAGAAGTTTCCTACTTTTCAGCTCCTCTGCCCCCAAATCTAGACTTTTTTTTGGTAGGGGGGTGGTTCCAAAAAAACTTTATTTTGATAAACTTTTTTTTCCAGTATCATTTTTAAAGAATAGATTCCTTGTAACCATTTATTAAATTGGTATTTACCTTTTTTCTTATTTCCTTATTTTCTTATTTGTATTTTCTTAAATGGGGAGAGAGACAGTGAAATAGAGAAAAGAAAAACCCAGCACCATGCATCATATATCAGATTTACTCTGCAAAGGAACTCAGCTTCTTCAGTGTTAGGGGTTTCAGATACTGTTTTTATTTAATGTAGTAGTGTTTGTTCTCTCTCTCTCTCTCTCTCTCTCTCTCTCTCTCTCTCTCTCTCTCACACACACACACACACACAGGAGGCACACACACAGGCACACACACGGGCACACACACGGGCACACATGGGCGCACACACACACACGTGTGTGTTTGTGTGTACACGAGTGCGCAATTGGACATCTATAAAACATTAATTAGCTTGAGTTTTAAATATTTTGGTTGATATTTGGGCTCCCTCAAACTTCCGGACTGACAGTCTCTGGGTTTGTACTCAAGAGATTTTCAGCTGTGATGACAGAGGGGCTCCCTACCCAACCCTGCAGGTCCCTAGGTGTGTGGGAGGATGAACCCGGTCTTCCATTTGCCCCACCAAGCTGCCCCTGCTTTGGCTGCTGGTAGATGTCCTCTGGGAAGGACCCAGGAGAACCCAAAGGGGACACAAGGCATTCCCATTCTTTACCAATATCTCAGCCTCTCCAAATTGGGAAGAATTTGCTTGTGGTTTCTGTGTGTGTCTGCCTGACTGATGGCAATCCAGTGTGGAAGCTGATTCTTCCTGTCAAAGTTCTGGCCTAGTAGGGAAGAAAATTCCAAAGTCATTACCTCTGATGCCTGAAAACGTTGGTAAAAACCAGTCCCCTTTCCTTTCTCCACAGAGTAAACCATGCCTTAGTCCATGTTCAGAGTTGAGAGAGAGACAACTGGTTTATGTTGTTCTACTATCCTATCATAGCTGTATTTGAAAGACAATCAATGGAAAATGTGAACACTACTGCAGATTATGCATACTATAGAGTTTGTATCCATTTGTCATGACTTAGGTGTGAAACTTACACCTAGGAAGATCAGTTGCTCTAATTTCTCTCTCTCTTATTCTCTCTCTCTCTCTCTCTCTCTCTCTCTCTCTCTCTCTCTCTGTGTGTGTGTGTGTGTGTGTGTGTGTGTGTCTATGTATGTCTGAGTTATGGGTAGGGAGCAGGATTTAAATATTGAGAAATAGAACATTTTGGCATCACTTACTGTTGACTTACTAAGGAAAAAAAAAAAACACAACCCATTGCTAATCCCTCTCTCTTATTGCATTATTTTGTGTTAGTCCATAAACACATTTCAGGATGGAGGGTGAGGAGGAATAAACTACATAGCAGGGAAAGAAATATGGAGATAAAGTGGGTTAGTGTGGTAAACACAGCACAAGGAAAGAGTATTACCTTTTCCGCTAATTTGTGGTGTCAGTCATTGTCTGGCTGCTAACAGACTTCACTCTTATGATTCAGTCCGAAAAGCCATGTCCCCAGGGTACATTGTGAGTGTGACTTTTAAAAAGAATGTCCCCTTTCAGAAAGGACTATATGCTACTCTGAGGTTGTATTACCTTAATAAATACCATTCTTCCCAGCAGTCCACCTCTTTGGTTGTTTTGGTCAAGTTTGAGGTGGAACCCTGGGCTTTGTGCATACTAGATTGGCTCTGTAACAGTGGCCACACACTCACACCTTTCACAGAATGGGATGCTGGGAAAGGATGCATAAGAAATTAACCATTGTGATCAGTACTGGGGGAGAGAAATGGAATCTGGAGGGCAAGGCTGCACACTGGTTTATTTTTTTCTTAATTATGTGATTTATTGTCTATTCAAAAGAATACTTAAAATGAATATGGGGAGATGCAAATTATTTGTTAAGTTTAGTTATAAATCCACATATAAGTAAGGTAGTCTTTGTATTAATGTGAATACATTTTTATATGTGTCCATTTTTAAAACAGATGAAGAAATAGCTGGCTACAGTGGCATACACCTTGGG
The DNA here is from genome assembly GCF_003668045.3 of Cricetulus griseus. Classification (NCBI taxonomy): domain Eukaryota; kingdom Metazoa; phylum Chordata; class Mammalia; order Rodentia; family Cricetidae; genus Cricetulus; species Cricetulus griseus. Next base: position 157,674,255 of record NW_023276807.1, read on the forward strand.
ACCGAGGCAGGGGAAATAATTTGAATCAGTGAGTTTGGAGTCCTCTAGGCAAGATAGTAGAATGCATCTGAAAACAACACAAAGTAGAAGAGGAAAATTATCAGCGTCACACAAGAAGAACCTTAGCTTATGGTGTTCAGCAGGGGTATCATGAAGACCTCAACCGAAGGCTGCACTGTTCTTTCTGACAGACAACCCAATACATCGTTGTCATGAATTACTTCCCTGTGGTCAGAATGTGGAGTGTTTTGGTGGACTTTGTCTTCTGTGAGTAGATGGGTCAGTCAAAGGGCTAAGACTATGGTCACGTTGATTCTGTGGTGCTAGCAGTCTGAGTCTGATTGTGCCTTGTACATGTGACTAGTGTCTGCTTGACAGCTGTACCTAGAAGGCCATGGCAGCCCAGTCGGCAGCTCATGGGGAGCCCAGCAACAGACACCCTCCAGTGCTCACTTTCTAAGCTACAGTTGTCACCTTCTCCATTTATCTAACATATAACAGTCCTCTGAGGTCATCTGGAGGCCACTCCACCTCTGAGTCTTGGCTCCAGACCCCATTCAAGTGAACTTGATGCTTGTGTTCAGATGTCTTCAGAATTTCACGTGATCTGAATCCACACCATTGGCTCTTCTGGCCCTGGCTGTGGCCATACTCTTGTTTTGAATGTTCCAAACTTATTCTTACCTCAAGGACTTGGCATCATTTGTTCTTTCTTTACTAAACATCACCCACAACATACACACACTCTTATCCTGGCTGGTAAAATTCATTCACTGTGCTATTGGCAGTATCTTCCTAAAACTTCAGATTTGAGCATGCCTTCACCCCGCCTAAGGTTCTTGATCCTTAACCATCTTTGGAGCTGAGTGGGTACAGCTCATTACAGTGAGGAAGGCATGGAAGGAAGACCAGCTCTTGTTCTTGGTCTGAGGACATGAGGAAGCTGCTTGTTACTTAGGTACCTGTCACGAGCAGAGATCTCAGGCCAGAAGTGAGGCTGGCTACAATTACCCCTCAAGGTCCATCCCATAGCAACCCACTTTCTCTGACTGTCTCTTGAAGGTCCCACAGCCTCTCAACAATACCATAAGCTGGGGCCGAGTGTTCAAACACGTGAGCTCAAGGAGGACATTGCACCCTCAAGCCATAACACTGGCCCACCAGTATGTCCTATTATAACCAGAAGGAAATTCAAGGTGAAAATTACTACTTACATGTACTTTAAAAAACCCAAAGCTCATAACCAGTGTTACCTGTTTCAGAAACCAGATTAGAACCCAATTTTCCTTTATTGGGCTAATGGGATGAAGGATAAAACAAGAGACCAAGAAAAGAGCAAGTATATCCGAGCTCGACCAGTACCTCTCTAGTTCCCATGAGGGTCTCTTGAGCCTTTAGGCTCCCCACTGCCCCAACACTGAGCAAGCTCTTTTAGAGGGGCAGTTGGAGAGCTGTAGGCTAGCACAGCATCTCAGCACTTGGCACTCTTGTTCCTAGTCTTCCTCGGACCTTGGACATCAAGTTCCCCAGAAAACAGGCTGCCGTTTCACCCCAGTTACTCAAGATGGCTTGGCTTTTGCAGCTTCATCTACAATTCCTAGATCATCACAAAGTTCCTTTAGCTTTTATATAAATTCCAGGCAGGCAGTTCTACTGTTTGGCCTCTGTTTACCCTTCTGGTTTCAGGCCATAGTCAGTGCCATAGCAACTCCCTGCCTCGCCACTGTGGCCACACTCTGCTTACTTTGACCACAGTCAAACTTTGAGACCAGTCTCTGTAATTACTTTTTAGATTTTTAAAAGATAGTTATTTGTGTGTACACCTGATAGAGGAGGCACATGGCTCAGTCGAAGGTCAGAGGACAACTTTGTGGAGTTGTTTCTCTTTTTCAACCTTCATGTGGGTTCCAGGGATCAAACTCAGATTGCCAGCCTTGCACAGAAGTGTTTGCCATCTGGCCGGCAAACTTTATACTTATTGACTCTTGATACTACATAAATGATCTTAGAGCTGGAAGGATGGTTGGGTCAATATTTCCTCCTACCCATTCCCATCTCTGCCATCGTCCACCCTCAACTTCTTTCTCCCTGTTTTTGCCCTTCCTTGTAGGTAGATCTGTCTGACAGGCTTGACTGTCTGACCTCTATTCTATCAATTCATTAACAGCAAATTAGTTATGTCATAATAACTGATATTAATATTTATTGACATGTGACTATGGATCAGCTCTATTATATAATTTTAGTCTCAAAAATCAGATTAAAATGACTTGAGCCTCTGACTAGTTTCTCCAGGTTTTAGGTGTGCAGAAGCTTATGGACAGGAAGTGACTTCCACAGTTGGTTAACAACAGAGTCTGGCTGGGAATAAAGTCTCCAGGCACCTGGTCTAGTAGTATTCTGGTATGCCTAACAAATGGAAGTTCACTGTTATCATTGGATTGGGTTTTCCTTTCCATTACAGACGCTAATTTATGCACATAGATGAGAAATGGTTAAGCTTTTAGGGCTCAAGTGCAAGTATGAAGGGTTGGGATAAGTTCCATCATTATTTTCATCTTATCAAGTTTCTATATCCTGAATTGTTTCTGAACTACAGAAATGTTCATTCCCCTGCGGTCTCATAGTTCAGAAGTTGTCAGCATGAGATGCCTGGAGGATCACTTCACTCTTTTGCCAAAAATATTGCACAGCAACTGTCCCATGACTGTCTTTTGTAGTCCCTGACTGCTCCCTGAACTCATTTTCAGTCTGAAGGACACCCACTTTTTCCCTTTGGCTCCATCAGATCTGTGTGTTTTAAGGGTGGATGCTTAAAAGTTGAAGTCACCGATGTAAAAATGAGAAAGTCTTTTGGAGAACATTTTGTTCTCGAGACCGTGGTGTAGAACATTCATTGTCAATGTAGGGCAGCCTCTGACTTTCATGCAGTTCTTACCCAGACAGTGCAACAGCAGCGCCGTCCACCCAGAGCACTTGAAAACCCCCAGGAAGCTTTTCAGGATGCTTCTACACAAAGTCCCTTGGGAAATAGGAAGGAATTTTGCTGTTCCTGTTTTTCTTTAAATCTGGAGGTCTGGAAAGAGCAAGGCAACTATGTTCTTACATTCAGAAGGCTTAAAAATGCCAACATGTAGGAAGCCTAAATAAAGTTATACTATGTGGTCTGAAGTGATGTGAGACTAAGATGTAAACTGGGGTGTCTGCTGAGCTGAGGGCACAGTGATCAGAGGAGAAGTAAGCAATGCTTGCATCTGTGATCCCTTGGGGCCCACGTCTCCGGGCCCCTTAGCCACTTTGCTCATGAGGGGACTCGGCTGAGATGCTGCTGATGCTGAAGGGTCCCCTCCTGTGTCTCCACAGATGCAGTGAACCTGCCGCTCGTCCTCACTCGTGGCACACAACCAAATGTGGAGAGAACCAGCCTGATGCCAGCATGATGCAGATATCTCAGGGCACGATGGGCCCTCCTTGGCACCAAAGCTACCATTCCAGGTGAGTAGCTACGGCTGGCTACAAGGCTTTCTCTCCTTCAAAGGTCATGTTCTCCCCCCAAATGTCTTTTTTCCTCATCCTCTTAAAATGTTAACCATGTGGGTGACTCATCCTTCATCACTTCCTGAGCTAGACTGTTGAGAGAAGGCTAGAAATAGTTTGATCATGGCTGGTCATTTGAGATATTTATGGAACGAACCATTCCCAGTCAGCTGTTTCCCATTATCTATTATAATCCCATATTTAAAAATTTGACAGATTTCTTTCCTGGGTGCTTCAATATCCTGTCTGCACAATTCAGCTGAATTGAAGATATTGCTTATATTTAAATGGTCTACTTAATTTTTCTCCTCTGTCAAAGCAATTTATCTTGCTTGGCCCTGCAGCAGAAACAACTGAGATGGAGAATTTCTCAGAGATAGGTGATTTCACGAAGTCCCTTCAGTTCCCTCTTCTGCATGCAGTACTATTTTAAAAAATATAGAAGTTGCCGGGCAGTGGTGACACACGTCTTTAATTCCCAGCATCCGGGAGGCAGATGCAGGCCAGTCTCTTGAGTTTGAGGCCAACCTTGTCTACAGAGCTACTTCCAGGACAGCCTGGTCAAGGCTGCACAAAGAAAGTCTGCCTTGAAACAAACCCTCCTCCCCTAAAAAAAAGAATACAGAAGTTTACCCTGTTTTGCAGAACAAGAGGCTGAAGTATGCATGAATTAGTCTGTGTATGTGGAGAAGACAGAGCTATATGCAGGTTCTGCATATAGCTGCTAGGTTACACTTGTGCTCTAGTGACTCTGCTGCTGTTCAGGTTGTTCAAGAATGAACAGAGCCGCCTGGCGGTGGTGACTCACACCTTTAGTTCCAGCACTCGGGAGGCAGAGGCAGGCAGATCTCTGTGAGTTCAAGACCAGCCTGGTCTACAAGAGCTAGTTTCAGGACAGCCTCCAGAGCCACAGAGAAACCCTGTCTCAAAAAACAGCAACAACAAAGATTGAACAGAACCTCCACGAGTGCCAAATCCGAAGGGGTTTATTCCAGAAATTGGGCCTTACACATCTGAGAAGAGCTGGGAAAAGGGGATCCAAACCCAGACCCTCAGGCATCCTGAAGAAAAGACTTAAGTCAGGATTACCCACCCCAACTGCATGCACAAGCTAGATCCTGAGGAGTCAGGCTCTACATAGTATTGTCATCACTTGAGTCGTGCAGAGATGGGGCATTTCAAACCTACATAAAAATGAGATGCAGGCAGTGTGTTAAGGAGAGCCACTAGGAGGCTTCTGGAAGGATTATTTAACAGATGGTGGCTGCACTTTGGGGGGAGGGTAGGACTCATTTAGAGCCCTTACAGATCCAGATTTGCTCAAAGGCAAATGGTAGAGTAAGCATCAGGCCACAGGAAGAAGTGATTCCTAGTTACTTCCTATAGGCCCTCCTTCCCCTTTTTGTAGGTTTCCCAGTCTCTCTCTCTTGTGGGGGGAACGGGGGTGGGGTTGTTCTGAGACAGGGTTTCTCTGTATAACAGTCCTAGCCTGGAACTCACAGAGATCCACCTGCTTCTGCCTGCCAAGTGCTAGAATTCAAGACATGCACCACCACACCTGATGTCCTTCTAGTCTCTTAAAGTTCATACCATCTGAGCTGTATGTTTCGGAGAGTGGGTTTCCTCACAACACACCCTCTCCACAAAGGACACTTGATTTACAGAACTGTCATGTGTCAGGGCTTTGTAGTGTGAGCACCTGATGGCTTGAGGTTTTGGGTGTGACCTTGGTGTCACTCTCACTCCTCACCTGCTCATGAGCAGGCACACACTTTGTTTCTGGCTTCCCTTTCTCTGACATGAAACTAATGACACCTATGTCACTGGGTCATTGTGAGCATTAACTAAAGGAATGCATGCAACTCCTAGTGCACAGGAAACATTCCATACGTGACGACTATAATAAGAGGCTGAAGACACAGTGGTCTGTGAGACCTGCTAAATTTAGCATAAAGCAGAACACATGAATGCCACTGAGTGGCAGAATCCTTTATAACCTCCCAGCACCCCACCTCCATCTTAGCTTTCTTAGGAAGCCCCAAATCTGAGGTCATACTGTGACCTAAGGAATATATTGACCCTATAGCAGAAATCAGACCCTTGTAGTCAGTGTGTGGGACACCCTGCTTACAGGGACTGTGGTGGGCTCCACAGGCCTCAGGAGTGGTGGCATCAAAATTCAGTAGTGTTCCGAAGGCCACACTGCCTCTCTCCCCTTGTCCTAGCTCCAGTAGGGGGTTAGAGAGGTTGAACTGTGCTTGTACTGTGTCTGCCTCCTGGTCCTTAGATGCTGACATAGCTATTGAGCCAAAAGCACTGTGGCAATAGGAGAAAAACAAGTACAGATTACCCGGAATGCTGCAAGTCCATGTGCCCTCTCCCACCTTGGTCCAGGCACACCTCTGCAACTCTGTCACAGGACATTCCCTCCCTCTCAGTCTACTCAGTCTCATAATGGCAGCTGCAGCTGAGAAAGAACTGCTGGTGGGTCCCTAGGTTCACAGTGGCATCTGATGATCTAGGGTGCCAGGTTGGTTGGCTGGCTTCCCTCTGATGGCTTGAATTTAGTTTTCCAATCCCAATTTTATGTCTGTGTTCAAGGATCTTTTTCTCTTGAAAGCAGGAGAGTGAGGAGAGGGGAGGAGCAGGAGGGACAGAGGCAGTGAGGGCAGTCAGTTTTAACTGTTTTGTGAGTACGGCTGGATTTGGAATTGCCCTGAAACTTGATGTTGGCTGCTTTCTGCCAGGCCCGTGCCACTTTCTCTCTGCTGTCTTATGAAAGTGCCACCGAGTGGTTCTAAAGTATTAGAAGAGACTGTGAGGACACGGGGTCTCTCTGAAAAGAGGCTGAAGGAGCACTATCAAAACACTAACATACAGGACTCACTGAGAGACCGGTTCACCTGGCAAATGCGAGCACCCCCATGCCTCAGGTGGTCTTAGTGCTGGGCATGCTTTCTGAGGAAGATAATGAAATGCTTCACCTTATAATACTGTTTTCCAAAGAGTCTTCCATGAAATGAAAGTTCCTTATGTATTCCTTGGCTGAAAGTTTCTGGAGTCAAATAGGTTTAGAAAACTTTGCTTCGTGTCTTTCCCCTTTGGAACAACAGATGAACAATAGTTTATGGAGGACTCAGAAGTCTAGCCGTAAACAAACTTGTTTAACTTTAGCCCAGTGTTTTACAAACAGATTTGATTGTTTTAGGAATTAAGGCTCTGTGATTACACATCAGGAAAATTTTCATGTACTTGTCTTGTGCTTTTCACAATGTATGTTTTGAGCATTTAAAAATTATTATTATTTTTTTGGCTGGGTGGTGGTGGCATAAGCCTTTAATCCCAGCACTTGGGAGGAAGGTAAATCAGTTCTTACTTAGGCATTTCATTTTTAGATGAGTAGAGACTGGAGCATTTATAATAGTGAATCACACTGTTTACCATAAGGAGATTGCTGATTGATTCTTGTTTATTTAATATGGCTTCTCCATAGGTATATAGTTTTCTTTTCTTTTCTTTTTGGTTCCTCACATATGCTAGGCAAGACTCTACCACCAATCTATACATCGTGTGTGTGTGTGTGTGTGTTTGGCTTTTTGAAACAGGGTTTCTCTGTGTGGCAGTCCTGGAACTTGATTTGTAGACCAAGCTGGCCTTGAACTCACAGAAATCTACCTGCCTTTGCCTCTCAAGTGCTGGGATTAAAGGCATGCTCCACCACCGCCCAGTTCCCCAAATATATTTCATAGCAAATTTTTATTTGATGTATGTAGGTATTTTGTCTGCATGTACATCTGTGTACCTCATACATGTATAATGTATGGCTGCCAAGGCTGCCATGGCCAAAAGACGGAATCAGATCTCTTGGGATTGGAGACCGTTGTGAGCTGTCATGTGTGTGCTAAGAATCAAACCCAGCTGGTGCTGTTAACTACTGAGCCATCTCTCCAGCTCTTTATAGTCAATTATTAGAACAGTTTTAAGACCATAGCAAAATTGAATGGAAACTATAACGATTTACTCCCTGGTCCCCACACGTGCATGTTAGACTCTCTGATTATCTAACAAAAACACTTTTTTTTTTTTTTTTGAGGCAGCTCTCTGGGGTACAAAGGGCCAATATTGAGACTCTTTCCTCCCCAACCCAGAGGAGCTTAGTAATACAAAGGTCTTGCTCTTCTGAATGCACACTGAGGATGGCTTTGGTGTTGGAATCCCAGCCTAAAGGACCTCCTGTGGCTAAGACTTCCTTCCCAGCTTCACTTTCTCTCCCTTTCCTTCTCTTCTCATTGGCCTTTTCTGGCTCTAATGTCTCCTCCTGTATTTCTCCTTTCAGCTTTGTGTTTAGCTTCTCCCCACAAACAAATTGTCCCTCCCAGTGTTGAGATTCAGGAAGGTTGCCAACGCCTAGCTTTTGACTCCTTAAAAAGGAAAGATATTAACTAAAATCATACGCATGTGTTCCCCAAGTCCCCCAGCCCTTCACATGCCTGTTTGCTTACTAAGCTTTTCTCGATCTCCTGCACAAGGATCTATAATAGACAGAAAATGTTCTCCTCTGCCATTCTTCCTTCTCTTCAGTTTTCCCCCACTCACCACCTTCATTTCTGGGCATGTGCAAAATGTCACTTACAATGCAGCAAGTCACTGCAGTGTGCTGCCTGTGCCTAAGGCCACCCCTTTCTTCTAGTAAGCCTGAGTGATTAATTAGAGGCTCATAAGGCTACATACAGCATTGGGCAGTTGATCCTAGTGACGACACAGGGATCACAACAAGCCCCAAATAAGGCCCTTTTGACCCACCCTTCCGAAAATGGAACATCTTGCATAAGAGCGAATTTATAAGCTGAGCCCTGTGTCTGTGAGCCCACTAACCTCCTCAGCCGACTGACTGCTCTGTCTCTTGTTCTCCCAGCTCTTCTACAAGTGACCTCTCCAACTATGACCATGCTTATCTGAGGCAGAGCCCTGACCAGTGCAGCTCCCAGGGGAGCATGGAAAGCCTGGAGCCTAGCGGTGGATACCCAGCCTGCCATCTCCTTTCTCCTGCTAAGTCCATGAGCAGCCTCGACCAGCTTGGCCACCTCCATAATAAAAGAGACTCAGCGTATAGCTCCTTCTCTACAAGCTCTAGCATTCTAGAGTACCCACCCCCTGGTGGCTCTGGCCAAGAACGTTCAGGTTCCACAGACATGATTTCTGCTCGAGGTGGCCTCCTAGAAGGGATGAGACAAGCAGACATTCGCTATGTCAAGACAGTCTATGATACCCGGAGGGGAGTATCGTCAGAGTATGAGGTGAACCCTTCAGCCTTGCTTCTTCAAGGTAGGGATGCCCACGTGTCAGCAGGTATTCAGGGCTGTGCTAAATGGCACAGCGTTCCTCGGGGCAAGGGAGCACCCTCCCCACCTTGGAGCCAGCAGTGCCCCAGCTCTTCAGATACTGCCACTGACAACCTGCCTCATAAAGTGGGTGCACCCATGCCCCCCACTCGGAGTGACAGTTATGCAGCCTTCCGGCATCGCGAGCGTCCCAGCTCCTGGTCCAGCCTTGATCAGAAGAGGTTCTGCCGACCTCCGACAAACTCCTCAGGCTCCTTGAAAACCCCGCTCATTGAGGAACAGCTGCATACAGTCCCAGAGAGGAGTCCAGAGAACAGCCCCCCAGTGAAACCTAAGCACAGTTATACCCAGAAGATGCAGCCTGGCCAACCCCTACTGCCCACTGGCATCTATCCGGTACCCTCTCCAGAGCCACACTTTGCCCAGGTGCCTCAGCCTTCTGTGAGTAGTAATGGTACAGTCTACCCTGCACTGGTCAAAGAGAGTGGATATGCAGCTGCTCAGGGAGCTTGTAACAAGATGGCTACCTTAGATGAGAATGGGAACCAAAACGAAGCTAACAGGCCTGGGTTTGCCATCTGTCAGCCCCAAGAGCATGAATTGGTGACCCCAGGGGAGAGAAATCCAGAACCCACCGCCAAATATGTCCCCTACAAAGTCCACTTTTCTTCAGTGCCTGAAGATGAAGATTCCTCCCTGAAGAGACACGTCACACCTCTCCAAGGCAACAGCCCATATCCCAGTGAGAGAAAGAACACCCATGGCAGCAGACCTTGCTCGAATCACCACAGCCTCTCATCTCCTCAGGCCCAGGTCTTGCACGCGGGAGATGACAGGAGGCCTTCCAGGCTCCTTCAGCCCTTTGACGTTCAGGAAGATCACAACGCCAACCCCAGGCAGAAACTGGAGAGGGAAGGTCTAGGCCAGAGCCAGTCAGGCAACTTTGGCAGGACCAAGTCGGCCTTCTCCTCTCTCCAGAACATTCCAGAGAGTCTAAGAAGACAAAGCAGCCTCGAGCTCGGAGGAGATGCCCAGGAGGGTTACCCAGGTGGCAGGCCCGCCTGTGCCCTCAACGCCAACGTGGAAGAGCCTGGCGGGAAAGCCGGGCCCGACCACAGGAGCTACCAGGACAGGCCCAGTTCCCATCCAAGGCCGGAGGGGAAAATGAATACAGTCGCAGACTCTTTGCAGGGGGCAGACTCAAGGTCTGAAGAGCCCCCGGGCCCACCACTCCTGCAGACATCGGGTCTGAACCAGAGGAGGCTCAGCTCCAGCAGCAGCACCTCTGCCCCACAGTACCGGAAGCCCCACTGCTCGGTGCTGGAGAAGGTCTCCAAGATCGAAGAGCGAGAGCAAGGGCGTCACAGGCTCCCGAGCGTGGGCAGCTGCTCCACGTACGGCCTCAACTATAGGCCCCACAGGACCGGCCCGACCTCCAGCCCTAACGGCGGCGGCGACTTTGAGGATCCAAAAGTCAGCACCCACGTCTCCTCCGAGTCCACGGAGCAGCTGCGCCCCGGGGAGCAGAACTTCAAAAACGGGGAGTCCAGGCTGGAAGAGACTTCCTGCTGGCAGCCGTGTGGCCAGCCGCTGAGGAAGGCTGGGGACGGCCGGGGACCTCCTGTCCCAGGAGGCGCTGAGCCCCCGAGGCCCGACGCCCGCCTGCTCCGCAGCCAGAGCACCTTTCAGCTCTTCAGCGAGGCGGAGAGAGAAGCCTCGTGGTCGTCGGAGGACAGGCCCAGCACCCCGGAGTCACCCCTGCTGGACGCGCCCTTCAGCCGAGCCTACAGGAACAGCATCAAGGATGCCCAGTCCCGCGTCCTGGGCGCCACCTCATTTCGTCGCCGAGACCTGGAGCCGGGCACCCCGGCGACCTCGAGGCCCTGGCGCCCCCGACCGGCCTCCGCGCACGTGGGGATGCGGAGCCCCGAGGCCGCGGCACCCTTGTCCTCGTCCTCCCCGCACACCCCACGGGAGCGGCACAGCGTGACCCCGGCCGCACCCCAGGCCGCCCCACGCCGAGGTGCCCGCCGGCGCCTCACGCCCGAGCAGAAGAAGCGCTCCTACTCGGAGCCCGAGAAGATGAACGAGGTGGGGGTGTCGGAGGAGGCCGAGCCCGCGGCCTGCGGCCCACAGAGGCCCGCTCCGCCGCGCTTCTCCGGGGAGAGCACCGTGGCCGACCGGCGCCGCCTCTTCGAGCGCGACGGCAAGGCCTGCTCCAGCCTCAGCCTGTCCGGGCCCGAGCTGAAGCAGTTTCAGCAGAGCGCCCTGGCCGACTACATCCAGCGGAAGACCGGCAAGCGGCCCGCCTCCGCCGCCTGCCCTCCAGAGCCCGGGCTGCGCGAGCGCGCCCAGAGCGTCTACCTCCAGCCGGGCCCTGCTGCGGCCCCCGACGGCCCCGGCCTGGCTTCGGCCTGCAGCCTGAGCTCGCTGCGGGAGCCCGACGCGCCCCGCAAGGAGCACCCCCACCCGTCTGCAGCAGCCACGGATGCCCCGCAGGTGCCCCGAGATCGCAGCAGCTCCTTCGCCAGCGGACGCCTCGTCGGGGACCGACGACGCTGGGACCCTCAGCCCCCCAGGCAGCTGCTCAGTGGAGCGAACTGTGGACTGAGGGCCACCCAGAGACCGGACAGGGCCCCTGGTAGCAGGCCGCCTTCCTGGAGCATGGTGGCCGCCAACGCTGGGAAGTCCAAGTCAGCCGAGGACCTGCTGGAGCGCTCTGACACCCTGGCCGTCCCTGTGCATGTGAGGTCCCGGTCGTCTCCCACTGCAGACAAGAAAGGCCAGGTAGGTGCATCCAAAGCCAGCTGGCCTGGGGCTGGCCCTCCGACTCTTAGCGTTAACAGGCACTCCTAGCATCTCTCCTTTGTTCAGTTTTTCCTTTTAAATGTAGGAAAATAATATGGCTGGTTTATTTTCCTGCAGTTTTCTCGAGCTATGGGTGTGTGTGTGTGTGTGTGTGTGTGTGTGTGTGTGTGTGTGTGTGTGTGTGTGTGTGTCTTTTTAGGGATGTAGTTGTTTTATGGTTGTTTGTGGTACTGACAGTTAAACATTGCATGCGGAGCAAGTACTGTAACCATGGAGCTATACCCACCCAGCCTCTTCTACTTTTTCTTTTGAGATAGGGTCTCACTAAGGTGTCTAGGCTGGCCTGAAACTTTTCAGCCCATCTCAGAATCCCAAGTAGTTGGAACCAATCTTTGCCACCAGGTCTGGCTTTTGATATTTTATGTAGCATTCTCTCTCTCTCTCTCTCTCTCTCTCTCTCTCTCTCTCTCTCTCTCTCTCTCTCTCTCTCTGTATGTGTGTGTGTGTGAGAGAGAGAGAGAGAGAGAGAGAGAGAGAGAGAGAGAGAGGAAATATCCTATCTCCCAGTGGATTGAAACACGTGTGCATACACAACACACACACACACACACACACACACACACACACACACACACACACACACACACCCTTGTGAGAGAAAATGCTGTATCCTCCCAGGTAGTTTCTGCTCAGAACTGTCTAGGAATACTCTCTCCTCAGTGTAACTCCCACTTAAAAAAAAGTTTATAGAGGCCATTCAAAGCCTTCAGTGTTTCTTCCCAACAGGTCATTAAAATCCATGGGTACAAGATTTTTTTCAGCTAATTTTACAGCAGTAGTTTACCCATGGCAGTCCAAACAGTTTGTTCTTCTCTTCTAATACTATAAAGATGATGTGATTATATATTAAGAAAAAAAAAAAGGCCAGGTGTAGTAGCACACACCTTTATTACCACCACTCAGGAGGCAGGCACATCTCGGAGTTCAAGGCCAGCCTGGTGTACATAGTGAGTTCTAGGACACCCAAGGTTATGTAGTGTAGAAAGACCCTGTCTCTAAAAAAAAAAGAGGTTGAAAAGCATAGGCAAGAAATAAATCTTCTCATGTTTAAATGTCATTATTCTGTCTTGAGGAATTGGTTGGATGACTAAATGCTTTGTGTCGTCCGTCTCTCCCACACCCCACAATGTTTCATAAGCTGGTCACATGGGAAATAGATGCCAAGTGAGGTTTTAGTTTGTTTTGGAGAAGTGGTAAGGTTTCTTCAAATCCCAGTTAAGTACTTTGTGTTATTTGCAGAACTGTTTTTAGAAAGGTAACTGAACACAGAACAGTATTTAGATGTCCTTCTAATAAAGGGGCACCACACTTAATTGTTATTTAATTGGGGACTATGAAGCCAAGGGGGACATTCAGGATGAGAGACCTGCCTTGTGCTGCTCCTCACCGACACTCACATTCTTGAGCTGCTTCCCAGCCCAGCAGCTAGTCCTGGCCTGACTAGAGATGCTGCCGGACAACTTCCTGTGTGCTCTTCATCTTTAGCCTTTTGTGGTTAAAACAAAGCAAGGGGCTTGAGGGGAGGGTATAGGTTGGCAATAGAAAGCCAGCAGGAGCAAGGCCCTGGGTTTGGTCGCCAATACCAAAGTGTGTGGGGGGAGAGTGGACAAAATTATTCTTACTGCATAAATACTTGGGTTATGGAGTCAAGGTGAATTATGAATTTTAGAACTATACATTCAAGTTTTTGGAATTGTAAGTTTAAAGAACTCTCATCTAGGTTTTTTGTAAAGATTTAGTTAATGAAGAATTTTTCTTCTAGCTTCAGTGAACTCAAGCAAGGTAGGTAACCTTGTACAGACTGAGTTAAAACCAAAATCCTGTAGAATTCATTTCTGGCAATGTCTGAGTTTATGACACCTGCAGAATATGATTTGTTCTCACTAATCGGATGCTGGTAGTACAAGATTTTATAAGTTTTGTTGTGGGTGGGTGTGACTGTGTGTCTGTATGTGTGTTGTCTCTCTCTCTCTCTCTCTCTCTCTCTCTGTGTGTGTGTGTGTGTGTGTGTGTGACTGTGTGTGTGAGACTGTGTGTGTGACTGTGTGTGTGTGTGTGTGTGTGAGAGAGAGAGAGAGAGAGAGAGAGAGAGAGAGAGAGAGAGAGAATGTGTAGGTACTGGGTATTGAACAACTCTACAAACATCTGACAGTCCTTCTCAAAAGTCTGACAGTCAGGTACTTTTTGTCTCCAAAACAAGTCATCATGAAAATCAATTCCCCTGAGTATAGTGGTTGATAATTTGGAGGTCTGAAATGATAAATGCAAGAGGCCACTGTGTTGAACTACAAATAGCCTGAGAGCTTTGCTCCAAAGCTTGACAAGATGAGACCTCTCCCTCGATTCCTGGGTATTCTCTCCGAAACACACAGCACCATTGCTTTTTCCCCTTGTATTCCTCTTTGTTTGAAGAGTACAGTTGCAGAACAAATGACTGTTAAGGATGGTGCCAGGAACTCAGATGGGTCCTAGTCCTAGGCTACTCAGGTTAACTGTTGGCAAAAACTGGCACTCGTGTCAACAGGGAGGGTGGTGGGCATGTGGTGGGGCGAGATTTATAGGGCTGTCAACAGGGAGGGGTGGTGGGATGAAACTTAAAGGACTATAGTCAGTGCATGGAAGTCATCTTCAAGTGTTCAAACCTGATCGCACCCATTGGCTGCATTTAACCCACTGAAATTCCACAGAAAGATCTTGGGCTTTGAAGCAGTCCTGGCTTGAATCCTAGTTCCTCTGTTTAACTGTAGGCAGTGTTTGTGAGCTGCATTCACGTGATTGGTTGGTATGTACATGTGTACTTATGCATGCGTGTATATATGCAACTTTCAGTGGAAATGTCAAATAGATAATATTCCATGCAAGATACTCAGCAAAGTGTCTGGCACACTGTAATATACGTAATAAGGGAATTGTGTGATTATTAATGTCTGAGCTCCCATTCACTTCATCTGCCTGTGATCACCTTTAACTCTTGGGGAGCCGCAGTGGAGAGGAAAGACAATACTGAAAATTGAACCTAGGTCCTTATGCATGCTAGGCAAATATTCTACCATTGAACTCTATCTCCATCCAACCTCTGACTGTTTTGTTTACATGTGTATATGTTTGCAGGACGTGTGTGTGTGTGTGTGTGTGTGTGTGTGTGTGTGTGTGTGTGTGTGTGTGTGTATGCATAGAGGCCCAAAGTTAACATTGAGAATCTTTTCTTCCCCTGGGCTAGTGGTAGTTCTCAGTTGAACCCAGAGCTCATGAGTGTAACTTACCTAGGTAGCCAACTTTCTCTGGGACCCTTGTCTCTGAAGTGCTAGAATCACAGGCAGGCCACTATGACCTCTAGGGATCTGAACTCCAGCTCCCACTAAGCACTTTGTCCACTTGTTATCTCCTCAGCCAGCAACATTTGAGTCTTCATTACCTATAAGTTCCTCTTCTACCCAGTCAAAAACATGGATAAAGAATTATCCCATTAGATGAGTAAATAGTAAGTTACTAAAATTAGGTTCATATATGCATTCTCCTTTCCTACCTGTGTCTTATTACTGTAAATAATGGAAAACTGATTACGTTATCATCTATAGCAACAGTGTCTTCATCATGACCAGATAGATCACCTGGGACAGATTTTACACCATCAGTGTTGCAGTATTAACCCTTTCAAGATACTGATAGCTACTCATAGTGAAAAACAAACGAAAACTACCCTGAAAAGCCACTGATAGCACATAACAGGGAGACTTGGGAGAGTTTACTGTCTCCTATTTACAAATTAGATTTCTATTTAGAACACTTGCAAAATTGTAATTTTTCCTGTTGTCTTTCCTATTTCCCATCGCCACCTGTTGTTACTCCAAAAGTTTGACCCATGAAATTCATGTCATTATCATCATATTTGAGTATTGCAGTGGTTGTTAACTCCAGAATAATCCTTCTTGGACATCTCTTCCTTGACAAATGTTCTTGTGAGGGCAGATGCCTGCGGAAGTTCTCATGCTGACCCACTTCTAACCTTGGGGCTATCTCCTCACCAATGCCTGTTGCCAGCAGTCTTCCTGGAGCTTTGGGGACTCCTCGGGAATGTCTGTGAGAGTGCTGCCTTGGTGCCTGAGCACAGTAGGTCACCAGTATGCAGGCTCCTTCCCTGTGCTTCCTGCATCTGCCTCAGTGTTGCCCTTTTCTTGTGCTTCCAGGGTGTGCTCCTGAAAGAAGACAGTGGCTTTGGTTTTGTGAAGGACCCGTGTTGTTTGGCTGGCACTGGATCTAGGTATGTATCTTTTTGTGGCAATAGAAACAACAATGACAAAAAAAAAAAAAACCCAAAAAACAAAAACAAAAATGTTGATGAGGGTGATAAGTTGGAACCCTGTACACTGTGGGCATGTAAACTGGTGGCAGCATAGCAAACAGCATGGAGGACCCTGAAAGCATTAAACAACTGAGCCAGCATACGATCCACCAATAGCAGGCCTGTGTCTGTATCCCAAACTGAGCCAGCATACAATCCACCAATAGCAGGCCTGTGTCTGTATCCCAAACTGAGCCAGCATACAATCCACCAATAGCAGGCCTGAGTTTGTATCCCCAAGGATTGAAGGCCGAGTCTAAGAAAGCCTTGCGTGTGAAGTTCACAGCAGCTCTGTTTACTATTGACAGTAGTCAGAAATAGTCAAGGACTCAAGTCTCCATCAGGGGAATGACTACATAAACAGAACGTGGTAAACACAGCAAAATATTGTTCAGCCTTAAAAAGAGAAGAAATCCTATCAAATATGAACCTTGATTATATTAGCAAAATGATATTTTTACCCTAAAATTATTCCTGAGAAACAGAAAAACAGTCACCATGAAGAAGCTCAATCGAGTGAAGCACTGGACTTAAATCCTGCTTCCAAAGGGATTTAATGTTAATGTGATAAGAGAGACCAAACATAAACTAAAAATGCCCAAGTATTAGCCAGCTCCTTATCAGCTGTTGTATCTTTTTGTGTTTATAATGTATGTCTAGAGGCTTTTAAAGGGGACATCATAAACGCAGAATAGTACAGCACCCAGTAAGGAGCTAGTCTAATGCTTGACGCTCACCAAACTAACATTAAATCTCCTTGAAGGCAGGCTAGGTGGCCCGTAGAGGATGCTAAGTATTATTGTTTGGTTGGTTGCTTTTGTTTGTTTTGAGAAAGATTCTCACTCTGTAGTCTAGAAATTTGCTATTTAGACCAAAAATCTTGCCTGGACCGTTGAATCCTGCCTCAGCCTCCGTTGTGCTGGGGTTATAGGTGTGCATACCACACCCAACTAAGACATTAAATTTAAAACAGTTCCTATCCTCCAATCTGGAGAGTTGCTGGGCAGAGGAAACACCATTCTTTCGTCTGACATACACCAACAGGATACTTTCTGCCAGGTGCCAGGGATGCCAAGATGCATGAAGAGAAGGAAATATCTTTTCCAGAGGCCTTGCCTCTGAATCCACAGAGGAGTGCAGAATAGCCCATGAGAGTAGCAGGGTCCCTAGTGAAGAAACTGACTCAGTGAAGGAGGTCTGTGATGGGGAGGGAGAGCAGCTACGTCTGAGAGGGAGAAGCTCTGGGAGACTCTTTACTCAGCCATCTGTATCTAATAAAAGTAAAGGCATGCACATGGCTGCAATTCCCTGCAGCCTGCCGCTGTATTCTGTGGTATCCTTGCCTGACACTGTAATGGTTTTGTGGTGGCCTGCTACTGGGATGTATGAGAGAGTCACAGCTTCATCTGGGGCCTCCGATGGGTGAAATGAAAGGTGTCATTTGCTCTCCAGGTTCCCTTCCATGGCCAGCTGGGGAGCTACAGATACAGAATTCATAAATGACAGGATTTGCTAGAGATTGTCTTTTAATCCACACATTAACAATTGCATCACAGGTCCAGGCCAGCAGTACTCCAAACTCTTTCTCCTCTTTCCTCCCCTGCACTCTCTCCCATCCCTGTCTCTTCTGTCCCCTTCTCTCTCTCTCTCTCTCTCTCTCTCTCTCTCTCTCTCTCTCTGTGTGTGTGTTGTGTGTGTGTGTGTGTGTGTGTGTGTGTGTGTGTGTGTGTACATGTATCTGCCTCTGATTTCAATAACAAAGGTGTCAGGAGTTGTTGGTTGTTTGGTTTCCTTGGTGACTATAGATACTTAAGGCACCTCTAGGCCCTTGCTCATTGTCAGTCTCCTGCAGAGGTAACTGAATTGGCTGCTTAGGTGAGTCTCCTCCTTTTTATCTGTTTATTCATTTTTGTCTCGGGGAATGAGGACACTGAAAAACTCAGGGAACAGAGATGCTATATCAGACCTTCGGACTCAGCCGCCATACAAGTTCTCCCCAGGCAGGCCCTCCCTTGGGACAACAGTGAGGCATCAGTCTTTCTCCCAGAGCTTGAAGCAGCTCCCCAAAGTGGTCCAAAGAGGAGCTGAAGACATGTGTTCCTTGTTTTCCTTCATGTCCCACAGCCTGTCCTCAGAAG
This sequence comes from Cricetulus griseus, assembly GCF_003668045.3. Taxonomy (NCBI): domain Eukaryota; kingdom Metazoa; phylum Chordata; class Mammalia; order Rodentia; family Cricetidae; genus Cricetulus; species Cricetulus griseus. The sequence goes on from NW_023276807.1 coordinate 157,692,482, forward strand.
CCATCTTACATGTGTGTGCTGGCAGGAGACAGGTTAGAGAAGAAGGGTCGTGCTGACACTGCCTGCAGGGCACTGTCTGTCTGCTTTGTTTAACTTGGTCCAGGGAGAGTGTTTGGCTTCTCTGGAGTGAGGGTCCTTATCTGTGTCTGATGCCCAGGGTTTGCCCTTTTGGTAGAGCTCTGACCATCCTGTCTGCCCTGTTCCAGGTCTATCAGTTGCTCAGACAGAGCCCAGAAAGAGCCGGCATTGCCCCTTCACCATCCTACCCCTTGCTGGAATGGCTCAAGTTCTACTCTTGGTTCTTCAGCTCCTACGGAATGTTCTGGCACCCCAGACCATCCGAAGCAACTTAGAATACCTTGCCCTAGGCCGCTTTCGGCAGGAATGCAAGGCCACTTTCCAGATGCCAAAGCTGCCTCCATGGCCCCGCTCAGCTCCCCTCTGCCATCTCCTGCCCCCTCCAGTTACCGGTCACAGCTTACCATGGATCATCAGACTGAAAGGAGTGGGCAGACAGGGCGACTTCCGTCTTCCACCCCTGCAGTGACCCAGCCTCCCAGCCCAAAATGCCATGAGTTCAACAGCCCAGAGCATGGGCTAGAAGACGGCATATGGAGGAGGGCATCACTGCCCCAAAAAACACCTCCGCCCTGGGTGAAGTGGGCCCACGCAGTCAGAGAAGACAGCCTTTCAGAGGACACCTCAGTACCTGAGTCTGCAAACCTGAAGCACTATCAAAACCAGAGTCTGCTAAGTTCATGCAGCACTTCAGACCCAGACACTCCAGGAAGGATCTCTCTCCGAATATCCGAGTCAGCCCTGCAGGCTTCCCCGCTACCTCGGGGGGACTATGATGATGAAGTGTTTGTGAAGGACTTGCACCCCAAGGTTACTTCAAGTCCCACATTCGAGGCTCTTCCCCCACCTCCACCTCCGTATCCTCTACCGAGCCAGGAAACCCAAGTGAATAGCTCCGATGACTTCCCTCCTCCTCCTCCCCAAGCTATGCACAAGGCACTGCTAGACAGTGAGGCATACAAGGAACCCGGCAGCAGGTGAGTGAGCAGCCACAGCCAGGGCAAGCCTTTGGCTGAGGGGAAGGGGTCAGCCTTCACTCACAGGTGTTCACAGCCAGGGTTCCCAGGGCATCCTTGTGTTGCTCACGGGAGAGCCCTAAGATAAAGAATCTTCATGCTGGTTCAACTCATGAAGCTGCCACCACCGTTAATTTGTTTGCCTTGGGGGACTAGCTCTTCCTGTGTGCTGAGAAGTAAGAACTGAAAGAGCCAAGACCCTCTCCTCTTGCCTGAGTTTCTCTTTGATCAGTCAAAGAAATAAATAGAATCCAGAAATGCTGTTTTATTGCTGGCAAAACAGACAGTGAAGAACATGGCTTCTGTCTCCTGATACTAAACCCCAGATTAGGTTTCCTGTCTGTGGGCACACTAGCAAGGACAGCTAGCAGTCATTGACATTTAGGGGAAGCGGTGGAAGCCAGGCTAAGTAGGAACAAGTATTTCCCAACACATTCTCTGAGACTGGTGATTGCTCATAGCAGAATTCTCTTTGGGGTCCAGTGAGATGGCTTAGTTAGTAGGACCACTTGCCACCAAACCTGATGCCTGAATTTGATATCCAGGACTCTCATGGTGAAAGAAGAGAACTTGTCCTCTGACTTTCACATACATACTGTGGGTACATATGTTCTTCCAAATAAATATATGTAAAAATAAAATAAATGTTAAAAAAAAAAAAAGGCACTCTCTGGGCCAAGCTTTTAATCTCAGCACTCAGGAGGCAGAGGCCTGTGGATCTCTGTGAGTTCCAGAACAGCCTGGCCTATGTATAGAAACCTTGTCTGAAAAACAGACATAAAAAATATCTGTGCGGTAGCATCTTCTAAATGCCACAAAGATCACTCACCACCACTATTTTCTGTCCATCGTACCTTCTAGAAAGTTCTTGAGCCCAATAGCAACACTTGTCAAAACTAGATTGCTAGTGAATGTGTCTTGGGCCCAGCCGTGGGCTCAGGAGAAGGCCCTTTAGGGACCTGTGCTCTGGGAGCACACCACAGCTTTATCTCCTCACACCACTCCTGATTTGGGAAGCTGTAGCCCTGATGAGAATTTCTCCTTCACATGTTGTGTCCTTACCTTCAGCTTTTTATTGACTCTTCTCTTAACCACACTCTTTTCTTTCCCTAGTAGTTCCTGCCGATTTCCCAAGGTGACAGTCACAAGGGACGGGCACGTGCCTGGTGCAGTCCATTCAGAAGGTAGTCACATAACGACTCCCAAAGCACCTCAAACTTCAGCCACAGTTTCAGAAGCCGAGTCCAGCACACCTTCCGATGGGAATGGGAATGCTCAGCCACAGCTCGCCAGTTCTCTTGACAAGCAGGCCTCTCCCAGCCAGACCCAAAGCCTCACCCATGAGCCTGTCGGTAGAACTCAGGATCTAGGCAAGAAAATCCATGCTGAGCCCCAGAAGACCTCGGAAGATATCCGAACAGAGGCTCTTGCCAAGGAAATTGTCCATCAAGACAAATCTCTGGCAGACATTTTGGACCCGGACTCCAGAAGGAAGAC